>NC_053489.1:571977989-572304483 GCF_905171775.1 Rana temporaria
TGGCAAATTGCACTGATGGCACAAGCAGGTGGCAGGGGCAGGTGGCACTGATGGCAGGGGCAGGTGGCACTGATGGCAGGGGCAGGTGGCACTGGCGATAATGTACTGGGAGGTAGCACTGGCAGGTGGCACTGGCTGTTTGCACTGGCAGGGACTGTGGGCACTGATTTAATGTTTTAAATGTTTTAAATGACTTTTTTCTTTAACTCACTTTTTTTTTTTTACTTCGATCTCTCTCTCTCCTCACACGCGGTCTGTGTGTGAGGAGAGAAAGCCGGCGATGAGAGATGATCTCATTTGTTTACATTTGAGATCATCTCTCATTGGACGGCTGGATCGAGTGCTGAATGGCCGCTGTGATTGGCCATTCAGCACGATCTGTGATTGGCTGTGTCCAAGGGCAGGAGCCAGGTAAGAACAGGACGTCAATTGACGTCCACCCGGCACTTCAGATCCGCGCTGCGGACGTCATTTGTCTACAGCGCGGATCTGAAGTGGTTAAACACAGTGGGTGATCCTAGAGATTGGTCAGTGTGTGCACTATCCACCAAACACAAAATCTTCACCGTGTAAGGCACCCTCCCCCAAGGGATTAAACTCACTAGAGCCTAGATAAACACAAGCCTTTAAAATGAAATCCTTAGGCCTCTTTCACATTGAGGCGTGGAGCCGCGGTGACGGTACCGTTGTATTTACCGCGATATTCGGGTGCTAGTGGTGAGGTTTTAACCCCCGCTAGCGGCCGAAAAAGGGTTAATTCCCACGGTATTACCGCGCTTTCCCATTGATTTCAATGGGAAGGCGCGGTATAGTTACATAGTTACATAGTTACATAGTTAGTCAGGTTGAAAAAAGACACAAGTCCATCCAGTTCAACCACAAAAAACAAAATAAAAAAACACAGTAAAATCCTATACACCCAACTCCATACTCACAGTTGATCCAGAGGAAGGCAAAAAACCCCAGCGGAGCATGATCCAATTTGCTACAGCAGGGGAAAAAATTCCTTCCTGATCCCCCGAGAGGCAATCGGATTTACCCTGGATCAACTATACCTACAAATCTTAGTACTCAGTTATATTCTGTACATTTAGGAAAGAATCCAGACCTTTCTTAAAGCAATCTACTGAGCTGGCCAGAACCACCTCTGGAGGGAGTCTGTTCCACATTTTCACAGCTCTTACTGTGAAAAAACCTTTCCGTATTTGGAGGTGAAATCTCTTTTCCTCTAGACGTAAAGAGTGCCCCCTTGTCCTCAGTGATGACCGTAAAGTGAATAACTCAACACCAAGTTCACTGTATGGACCTCTTATATATTTGTACATGTTGATCATATCCCCCCTTATTCTCCTCTTCTCAAGAGTGAATAAATTTAGTTCCTCTAATCTTTCCTCATAGCTGAGCTCCTCCATGCCTCTTATCAGTTTGGTTGCTCTTCTCTGCACTTTCTCCAGTTCTCCTATATCCTTTTTGAGAACTGGTGCCCAAAACTGAACTGCATATTCCAGATGAGGTCTTACTAATGATTTGTACAGGGGCAAAATTATATCTCTGTCTCTGGAGTCCATACCTCTCTTAATACAAGAAAGGACTTTGCTCGCTTTGGAAACCGCAGCTTGGCATTGCATGCCATTATTGAGCTTATGATCAACTAAAACCCCCAGATCCTTCTCCACTACAGACCCCCCCAGTTGTACTCCCCCTAGTATGTATGATGCATGCATATTCTTAGCCCCCAAGTGCATAACTTTACATTTATCTACATTAAACCTCATCTGCCACTTAGTCGCCCAATCAGACAGAGCATTGAGGTCGGCTTGTAAATTGGAGACATCCTGTAAGGACGTTATTCCACTGCATAGCTTGGTGTCATCTGCAAAGACAGAAATGTTACTTTTGATCTCAGACCCAATATCATTTATAAATATATTGAAAAGTAAGGGTCCCAGCACTGAACCTTGGGGTACACCACTCATAACATTGGACCATTCAGAGTAAGAATCATTAACCACAACTCTCTGAATTCTGTCTTTCAGCCAGTTTTCTATCCATTTACAAACTGATATATCCAATCCTGTAGACCTTACCTTACACACCGCTCCTATACCGCGGTAAAGATGCGGCTAGCAGGACTTTTGGAGCGCTCCTGCTAGCGCACCGCTTCAATGTGAAAGCCTTTGGGCTTTCACATTGAACACTACAGGGCAGGTTTTTTCATGCGGTATAGCAGCGCTATTTTTAGCGCTGTACCGCATGAAAACCGCCTCAATGTGAAAGGGGCCTTATGTTGCTTGGAAAAAGCATTAATCAGCATTGGAGGTGGTTTTGGTAACTAATTAACTCGAATTAAGTGTGTTCATAAAACATAAAGAAAATTGTGGACATAGCGTAATCCTGTTTCATGAATTCATTAATAGAAAACCTTTAAACCCGTCCCTCATACAGAATGTTGTACATACAAATTTTTAATTGTAAACAAACATCAATGAAGCATAAAAGTCACAAAGTGAGTGTAGTCACCAGTCTGCTGTTTAGGGAGATGTCTGTGTTGAATACACAGAGATACTATGTGCTTCCAAAAAACTAGCCAGCTGACGGTGCAACGCACACGTCACTTCCAGTTGCCTTGGAGATCACGTCTTGATGTTTCGTCATTTCCAACTTTAAATGAGGGCGTGATCACACAAGAAAATATTCAACCTTTTATTATGGTATCTCTCGGCCAATTAGCCATTCACCTGCCACTTGTTCTGATGTATTAGGTGCACACAAGCAAAAATAGCAGCACAGGGAAATTTAAGGCTCGAGAGTACTCTTCACTTCCGTAATCTAAAGAAATCCCCTACATAACACTACCCATTACAATAGTCAATAGGGGCAACTCCAAACCAAACGCCACACTCCATACCCAATGAAATAGAAAATCCATAATCTATCAATGAATAATCAGATATTTGCTCAAATAACCCATTAATTTTAGGTAAAATGATTACTTATTTTTTAAATAATTTCTTTAAAAAAAAATTTCAAAGCCTACAGCACCTGGTATTCCCAGGCAGTCTCCCATCCAGGTACTAACCAGGATCAACCCTGTTTAGCCTCCAAGATCAGACGAGATCGGGTGCTTTCAGGGTGATGTGGCCACTGAAAATTGTAAGGAAAATGTGGAATGTCATTGGCGGAATTAGATCAGTAGAAACTGCATATATTTCTAACCTCCAATTACTGGGCCCTTAATAAAAACATATTAACATATAACTATATAAGTGTGTATGTATATGTATATATATATATATATATATATATATATATATATATATATATATATATATATATATATATATATATACACAAAATCACAAAGTCATTATCCGTCAATTCATCCCACAGAGACACTCTATTTATGTTTCCCCTGATAATTCATTCCACCAGATACATACATGTCAGATCAATATGAATGAAATTATATGCAATTATATGAAATTAATAATGAAGGTAAATTGTTTGAATAAATTCACATAAATTAGAATACATTAAAATATTATAAAAAATCTCATTAGAATCAGTTAGATTATTTACCTAGATCTTTCTACGGAATCAATAATCGCTAATAAAACAGTTGATATCTAGGTCAATGTTTAACCCTTTTGGTATGAGAGTATCAACCAAAAAAATTCATTGCGTTTCGCTTTTGGACAATTCTCTAACGATATTAGAACCTCTCCACAGTGGTTTCAAATGATCAACTCCCCAAAATTTCAGCTCTAATGGGTCCTGGTTCTGGAACAACTTAAAATGCAGAGACAAATCATAGTCTTTAAAACCTATTTTAATGTACATTATTATGTACATGTTCTGCTATCCTAATTTGAAGACATCTCTTTGTACGGCCTATATACATCAACCCACTGTAACGCCATGCTAACAACTTCACATTAAGTATTACTGTTGCTGGTTCTTTCCCTTACAACTGACATCCGTCTCTCTGAGTTTCCTCTCACTTCCTCTGCAGCCTTGCCCTCCACGGTGGTTATGGAGGTTTTAACCATTGAACTATGTTGTGTAGACTACTCTGTCCATAAGGAACCCAGTCATGTCTGTACAAACCAGAAGCACTGAGCTCACTCTCTCTGGTCAGTCTGACCCCTAGTGTGCAGTCCCAGTACTGCAACTACTCATATCCCTATACCTGTTCTATACCATTAATACCTAGATTTACTTTAATGTTGCTTATGCTGGAATAAGCGCCATATACTTCATTGAGGCTGTGATGATAGAACCCAAACTCTTAACTGAGTTAAGAGTGAAACCTGGGTTCGAACCTGAGAAGTCTCCGCAGTTGCGATCCATAGACCTGAACCTAATTTGGAGTATCGTTACACCCACACAGACCTTTTAAAACATATACAACATGTATGGTATTGCACGTAATTAATTCTCTAATAGAGAATACTTTATTGTTTGAGGTAGAGGTAAAATTTCCTAATCCCCTTATTGGTCTGCTAACTTCTTTACAGGCTCTACATTTTCTGCAGGCGAAAACCCATCTCTGTCCCAAAAAGAGGGTAGTTTAGTAGGTGGGTCTAATACCTTTTTCACTATTTTGTCGCCAAAACTTATTGCCTTCCTATATATAAATTTCAGGTTTAGTGAGAATACTGGTTCTAATTGGGCCAAATACCTTCATTATAGCGCCGCTCTGCGCTTCTGTGGCCCGCTGGAGCTCTCTTCCCCGCAATTGTATTACAGAAACACTCACATTGTACATTATATACTAGATAGAGTGATAGAGTGGATTATAGGATTTTACAAGCATTTTAAACTAGGGCTTATTTTCGGGGTAGGGCTTATATTGCAGCCCTCCTGAAAAATAAAGCTGGGTCTTATATTCGGGGTAGGTCTCATTTTTGGAGAAACGCGGTATATACATTGACATCCAAGAAATGTATTTCATTTTTAAGGGTATGATGAAATATTATATTATAGGCTTACCTATAGGTACAAACATTAGAGGAAAGTTTACTTCCTCTTTAAAGGCACAATAATTACTGGTAGAATGAGAAAATGCTTTGTACCTCTTTGACTAGGCACTACCGGTTATGTGCAGCTCAGGTACTGTTTTTTTTTTTTTTATAATAACTGGTACATTTGTTTTGAAAAAAAAAATATATACAGTTGCTGTATTTTGTAACATTGTGGGAAATAATTCATGCAGTCTTATAAAATTACTTATGGGTCCACTTTAAAATATGCCAGACCTAGAAATGAAAACAGTTTGCCCACTTCAGTGTTTAGCAGTATAAGAAGAATATTCTAATGAGCACAAAATGTAAATGTAACAGCCGTGTTGACATTATGAAGGGACTTAGAAAATGATTTTGTATCATAGTTTTATATTTGAAGAGTTCCTTCAAAAAATGTTGCTAGTGTTTTACAGTAGAAAATAATTTTCTTTTGTAGCTGAATCTAAATGGGAGAACAATCTCAGATAATCAGTCTTCCTTATTTTTTTTTTACTTGTTCTTGCATTTTTACTAGACACACAAGATTGCTTTTACATAGGTTTTTAATAAAAACACATTAAACTATTTTATTGCATCAGTATTTCCAGTGAAGTATGTAACTCATGAATATGCAAACGATTTTCTATATCTCTTCTCTTCAAGCAAGCACAAAAACAAATGATGTTTTACTTTCAGTATGGAAATTGAAAATAAAAATATGCTGAATGCAATGCTGATCATTTTAATGTTGCACACGCAAAGATCATAGCACGTCATGTTAATAAAGAGAAGCAATACAGAATAATTACATTATAATATCTTTTTAAATTTATATTACTTTTAATGTCATGAAATATATTCTGCAGTTATTGTACTGTAACATTTACTGAAAGTAAATCCTTAGCTGTCTTTTTTGTTTCTGCGTTGAAAGAGATTATCACCAAAATATGTAATGCTAGATGTGAGATTTGTAAATAAAAGATTATTCTAGAGAGCAAAAATATATTATATGAAAACAGACATTCCCCATATACAAATTACAATAAACAGAGAATTACTAGTTTGTAAAGCCTTTAGTAATTAAGCCATCCACTTGTAATATTGATAACATTTATACTGATTAGTGACATGCACAGGAAGTGGATCATGCAGCTAATAGAAAATTTGTAATATAGAAGTATAAATGTGTTGAATCATTTCAATATAATTCATTCATGCTATTGAATATTGTCAGGATACACAGTCTGCCTGTGTATAATAGACTTGAAGTAAACATTTCAGGCATATTTATTGTTTCAAATGTAAAAACTCCATCTAAGAGTAAAAATACCTTCCATGTGTACCTTTATGACTTATATTCGTTTAGCAATCAAGTGTTTCTATTTCCATTTTGTTCTAGGAACACCAATGTTGACCAAAAGATATGGAGAGTGACACTCCCCAATGGATACACATACAGCAATAAAACGTCTCCATTCTACTAATAAAATGTGTTTTTTTTTTACACTTTAAGCTTTGGCAATGCCCAATGACTTTTTTGTAGCCTCCCTGACAGTATGATTATGTCAGATTTTTGAATCTCAAAGTGGTACATTGTTTTGCATAGAAATTTGGTGTTTTATATTGTAGGCCTGTAATTCTTAGTAATAAGACACTTGCATCTGTCCAAACAAGAGTCTAGTAGACATCCTGGGTATGATAAAGTTTGAAACACAAAATTATAAATTATAATATAATAAATAACTATAAAATACTTTAAATAATTATAAAAAAATAATATAAATATTTTCACTATCACTCAATCACTATCCATCAGTTCTGCAAGTTCTAATTTACTATCGCTATTTTCTAGCTGGTCTAAAACCACTTTTGACGTAAAGGGAAACTTTTTGGTTGCCATGGACAATCTCAAGTTTCCAGGCAGAAAGAACAGTATATATAATGTAAAAGTGCATACAGGGCACTGGAAAAAGCACTAGGGACAAAAGGGAGGTGACATGATTTGATACAGTAATGTAATCTTACAGATTACAATGTACTGTATGTTTATTTTTTCTTACTTTTTTAATTTGCCGCCGGCTCCCCCCCAATGCGTTGCAACGCTCGCAGGGAGCGAAGCCTGGAACACAGAGCATTGGGTGGATGATCCGGTGGAGGACACAGCAGGGGGGGACATCACAGGATCCTGGTGACAAGGTAAGTACGTTGTACCAGGATTCTGTAATGTAATCCTGAGTGTGACTCGGGTGTTCACAGCAAATGGTACTGAAATTTAACCCCAAGCCACACTCTGGAATACTGCCAGGAGGGTGAACCAGAGTTCAGCTTTCATAAAACTTTTCAGAGTACAAAAGCAAAAAAACTGTACTATAGTGGAGGTGGATTTACTAAAACTAGTGCAGCTGTGCATAAAAAACAATCAGCTTCTAACTTCATCTTGTTCGATTAAGCTTTCACAAAAAACCTGGAAGCTGACTAGTTTCTATGCAGAGCTGCACCAGATTTGCACTCTTGAGTTTTAGTAAATAACCCCTCAGTGTTAAGAAAAATTATCCAATCCCTTTATAATCAAATTATCATGTCATAGTGCTCTCAAAAATAATATTTAAAATGTTAATCAAATATTTTAAATTGTAAAACAGAAAATCCAACAGCTATAAATAAAATCCCACAGGTGAATAATCACACAAAATAGTGTTCCATAGATATGCACTCATGTAGGTCTTCTGTGTTGTGATTACTTTGGCTGAGGCACATTATATTTACTATATAGAGTGTAAAGATGGATATTCCCTATTTCACATTTGGTGGTCTGGACCCAAGGCCATTCTGTTTTGGACACTGGTCTATACCATGATCAGATAAGTTCTTCACATCACTTTAGCCTACAATCTTTTGAAGCCCTTATGCATAGCCCTTGCTAGAGCTTAGAAATAACCATTCCTCAATTTCACAGAAGTATGACAGACTTATAGGCACAATGATGTATAGGAAGCTTGCCTCAATTCTGAAAGACGCCCAAATGTTTTAATGTGTGGGATCCCTGGATTGCATACAACTCTAAAGTGAACATAGACAGGACACTGTATTCAGTCTGACTGTACCTGGAGACTTGACAATATTTGACCTAGCTGGATGACACGCAAGAGCCCCCCAGTCCCACCCCCATTTTTCTCCCCTCTTTTGCTCTAAGGCAGTTCTTTCCTGCTGAATGCTATTCTCTCCATCTAATCTTCCCCACTTGTTCTCTCTCTTCTTTGTTGCTCATTTTGATGCCCTTATGCACAATCACAGTTTCCTTCACTTCTCTCCCCTTCTTTTTTTTTTTACTTTCTCTATACCACATATTAAGGTGTTTGCTATCAATGGCAAGAGCATCATTGACTGTTGCACTGCATTGCCTTTTATTTAGTAGCAATTTTTATCTATCCTCATTGATATATGCAACTGTGACACTGTAGTCCCTGATGGGATGTGCCTTTCTTTGCCACACTCTTTGCACTGTTTCATTGTGCCTCCACTTGCTGTTTATATCTCTTTATTTTAAAAACCTGAAAAAACAATAAAACTCTTTGTAAAACAAAATATGAATAATCCATGAAATATACTGTTATACATTAAGAGCTTTGATTCTGGGACACTGCAAGTGGCATGTAAGCCATGTAAATTTGTAGATGTAGATACACTAAAACCTTGGTTTGCAAGCATAATTCGTTCCAGAAACATGCTTGTAATCCAAAGCACTATATCAAATCATTTTTTACAGGGTATAAGAGAAGAGAGGCACCTCTTAAGTGTAGCAATAAGTTGCTAAATGTTGTACCTTCATTAAATGTAACCATATTGCTACACTTAGAGGCTCCTCTCTTCTTTTTTATACTCAGTTGTGACATGTCGCTACTCTTATATCAAGACATCACTTGTATATCAAGGCAAAAATTATTAAAAGATTTTGCTTGTCTTGCAAAACGCTCTCAAACCAAGTTACTCTCAAACCAAGGATTTACTGGGTATGTCGATACTGGAAGCCAACCCTCTCCTTCCCCAGCAATAGACGGAAAATAAATATTTCTCATTGGGCCCAACTGATGCTTCAAGAGCATATGAACACTTATTGGAACATGATAGGTGATACTTAGTTTTTTGACCTCCCTGTTTTGGAATATTAACCACTTGCTTACTGGGCACATATACCCCCCTCCTGCCCAGGTGAAATTTCAGCTTCCGGCACTGCGTCGCTTTAACTGACAATTGCGCGGTCATGCAACGTGGCTCCCAAACAAAATTGACGCCTTTTTTTCCCCCACAAATATAGCTTTATTTTGGTGGTATTTGATCACCTCTGCGTTTTTAATTTTTTGCGCTATAAACAAAAAAAGCAACAATTTTGAAAAAAAATTCAATATTTTTTACTTGTTACTATAATAAATAGCCCAATTTTTATAAAAAAAAAAAACATTTTCTCAGTTTAGGTCGATAAGTATTCTTCTACATATTTTTGGTAAAAAAAAAAAAAAAAAATTGCAATAAGCGCTTACAAAATATGGGACAGAATTATTATTATTATTATTTTTTTTTATTTTTTTTACTAGTAATGGCGGCGATCTGCAATTTTTTTATTGGGACTGCGACATTATGGCGGACACATCGGACACTTTTGACACATTTTTGGCGCCATTCACATTTATACAGCGATCAGTGCTATAAATATGCACCAATTACTGTATAAATGTGACTGGCATTGAAGGGGTGAGGAAGGGGTTAAATGTGTACCTGTATTGTGTTCTAACTGTGGGGGGATGGGGGGTGACTGGGGGAGGTGACCGATCTGTGTCCCTATGTACAAGGGACACAGATCAGTCTCCTCTCTCCCCTGACAGGACGTGGAGCTCTGTGTTTACACACAGAGCTCCACGTCCCTGCTCTGTCATTACCGATCGCGGGTACCTGGCGGACATTGCGACCGCCAGGCACGCGCATCGGCATCTCGGGGACACGCCGGGTGCACGCGCGCCCCCCAGCGGCCGGAGGTCATATGACGTCCTGTTGGAGTTTCAGAGCCACCGTGAAGCCATCATTTGACAATGGCCCGGAGCTCAAGTGGTTAAATCTTTCAAAAATGTGTATCTCCCCATTAGAATGCTCATATCATTAAGCAATAACTATGTAACTATTTGCTGTAAAAAAAAAAAACTTCTGAGGCACAGTGCCTCACAATATAACATTTTTGTGATTATGACTAATTTTAAAAACTTCACAGTAAACCACCAAGTAGTGTGAGAAATATTTATGACTAAATTGTGCTATTTGATTAATCAAACTGTCGTTTTGCTGAGAGACATAATCCTTTGCCACATACCAGTACATATCTTCAAGGTTTGTATAATTTGCATTTAAATGAGCTAAAGTATCTTCATAAGTACAATAGTTTCAAAAAGTTTTTTGGTGTTTGCTTTGTTTTTCTTTCATCCTGTAGATGCAAGCACAAAGTTTAACTTCTGTACTTCGAGAGCCTAATGCTGCTTGTACTTTCTTAGTCAATGACTAATTGTAATAAAACATAAAAGTAAGCAATGACAATGACTTATGCTTTTTCTCCCACTTACTAGACTGTATGTTTGCTCTCCAAGGGCAAATATGGGAATGACATGCAGACAAACCGAGTGGGATCAATGTGTCATGTAAAGATTAAAGCCATCTTTTGCTGTGTGTAGCTTGACCCAGGCAAAGATTTGATGAAAAATGTCTTAGTAAAGCACAGATGATCATTCAGTCCAAACAGTACAAAGAGTTCTTTCTAGAAGATGTTGTAAAGATTATGTTGAAATGCATTTTATATCTTGGATTTGTGAAGAAAAGCAAAACCTCAAGCTATTTACACCTAATGTTAATGTAGGCCCTCTAATTTTCTTTGTGTCATTTAGAAATTGTCATATTTGTACACAAGTGTCTTATACAGTAGAGAGATCATATTTTAACCCCCCCCCCCCCAATAATCACTGCTTAAGTTTGCAGTGGAAACAAAAAAGTTTTTTTGCCATATTCATCTAAAGTTAGCTTTTCCATTCATAGGCAAAGTAACAATTATGCAAATAGAAGTAAATGATTATTCTTTTCATTTTGGATGGAGTAAGGGAGGGTTATAATAACCCTGCAATTTTTTTTCACATTGTGTCCATTTGGTGAGATTGTCCTTTACTTCCTGTTCTAAAGGCAAAATAGGAAGTAATAGGGTATCCCTAAAGCCCTGTACACACGATCGGTTTGTCCGATGAAAAACAGATGTACTGTTTCCATCGGACAAACCGATCGTGTGTGGTCCCCATCGGTCTTTTTTCCATGGTGTAAAAAAATAGAACAGGTTTTAAATGTTTCCTATGGATAAAAAAACAAAATTCTGATCGTCTGTGTGGAACTTCATTGGAGAAAAATCCACGCATGCTCAGAATCAAGTCAACGCATGCTCGAAAGCATTGAACTTCATTTTTTTCAGCTTGTCGTAATGTTTTACGTCACCGCGTTTTGGCACGGTCGGGATTTAGTCTGATGGTGTGTATGCAAGATGAAAGTTGGCTTCATCGGTTATCCGACTAAAAATCCATCAGGTTTGATTCCATCAGAAATCCGATCATGTGTACTAGGGTCACCAGAACTAGTGTCCCCATTGAACGATGTCCCCTCTATTAAATTCTAAATTCAAGATTTTCTTTTACTTTTATGCCGCGTACACACGGTCGTTTTTTGTCTTGTAAAAAAACATAATTTTTTCTCATGTAACTTCATTTTAAAAAAACGATGTTGCCTACACCATCGGTTTTTCAAAATGCTCTAGCAAAGCGTAGTTACGTTCAGCACGTACGGCGGCACTCTGTTCCATTCAAGCTCGCGTCATAACTTGCTTCTGAGCATGCACGGGTTTAAAAACGTAATTTTAGCCCACACACGGTCATTTTTGACACAAAAAATTACGTTTTGAAAAACGACATAAAAAATTGAAGCATGTTCAAATTTTTTTTTTGTCGTTTTTCAGAAGACATAAAACAACGTTTTCCCCACCCACAGTCATTTTAAATTACGTTTTTAAAAATGTCGTTTTTTTTCATCACAAAAAACTATCGTGTGTACGCGGCATAACTCTTGACGATATCAGTAAACATTGCAAATAAAGAGGGTGGAGTTCCCTAATTCAGCACAGACAGCACTCTGTGTTGTATCCAAAATTAAAATGTTTTTCTGCTGTTACACATTCATTTAGTTTAACTAAAGATTGTACAGATATGTCAGTTCATCTGTACAGTATAACGTATTGCTGTGTTGGGTCAACACAGTGTAAACATCTCCTACCTTAGATGTCTGTATTTTTTCTTTTGCATTTTTTATTTATAGACTTTTGGAATATTCAGAAAGTAAGCATTTCCATAAGTAGAAGTACGGAACATATTTGTCAATAAAAAATGAATATTGATAGATGGAAAAAAGAAGACAAGGTTTCAACAGCAAAGTGAAATGTAACTGGAGGCCACAAGAGAAGACAGTACAAGAAGAAAATGCATAATAGAGATTTCTTTAATTAATGGTGATGGTTATGTAGAATCCCTAACAAAAAGTGTTGAAAACTGCACACAGATTTTAAGACCAGTTAGAATTTATAAGAATACAGCTTCGTGTGCAGCTTTCAACAGCTAGGCAAGTATGCACCTGACTGTCCTGGAGTCACCGGGAGTTGTGTGTCAGTGCTTGGAGCTGTGTTTCAGATTTGTTTTGCAGTCACAGAATCTGTGTAGAATCCCTGTCCTCAACTTGGTTTGCTGGATTGGAACTGGTCTTGGCTAAGCTGTGAATCTGAAATGATTATGTAAAATATATTATCATTGGAAGATTTAGTAGTAGATGGAGGGTATTCACCAAGGGTAGCCTTTACCATGGACAGAACTTGAAAACCTAGGGACAGGAGATATAGGAGTACCTGTAAAGAGAACTGGATATATATTTAGTGTTTTAAAGTCATTAGAAAGCACTGCAAATAAATAAATGTATGATAGTCAAGAAATGTCTTAATCAGAAAACCAAACCCCTAATTTCCAAAGTACAGCTCACCAAGTTAAATAATTACAGTTTTCCTTGCTCTTACCATCTTCAGTGTGCAGCCCTATTGCACACTAAGGAGGAGCCGAATAACCCCTGGTTCAGTTCGCACCGGAAATTGCCAACAGGAAAAAAATGTGGACGGACACCGTTAAAGTCTATGGGGCACGACAATTCATTACAGCCTCGATCAGTTTTAAATAACTTTTTTTCCTTTAGAAATGTCATTTTGCTGTGGTACTGTTCTAAACACGGGAAACAATTGCCACTTTACAGGCATACTATAGACAACCCCCCAGGCACAATATTTAAAGGAATATTCATTTATTATTGTTTCACTTTAAGCATTATTAAAATCATTGCTCCCGAAAAAAATGTCAGTTTTTAAAACTTTTTTTTGCATTGATACATGTCCCCTGGGGCAGGACCCGGGTCCCCAAACACATTTTATGGTAATAACTTGCATATAAACCTTTAAAATTAGCACTTTTGGTTTTTAATGTTAGTGTCCCATAGGCTTTAACAGTGTTCCGCGGCATTCAAATTTGCCACGAACACCACATAATGTTCGATATTCCCCCAAACAAGAGAACACCCGATGTTTGAGTCGAACTTACAACCGAACTGAACATCGGGCTCATCCCTATTGCACACACATGCCACGGACCTATTCATTATTTTAGATGAACTGTACTCATGCTAGCCTTCAGCTACAGGTTACATAAAACAATGTATTTAAAACATGAATACACATTCAAAAGATTATATGCATTTTAATGATCCTTTTCGCCTGTATATGTATACAAACATTAAAAATGCTATAGGCCCTGTCATAAAGAGAAATGTTTTAGGTTAGGTTAGGGGTTTCAGTGAAATTGCTTGTTCTTCATCTTCTTTGCTGGATGCAATTTTCAGACTAGTCATGCTGGCTGCTCAGTTTTACTATTACAAATTCCCTGCAAGTGACATTTTGCTTGGAATAGATTGAATACTGTATACAGTTGTGGTTAACAGTGCACAAAATCATACCTGGAAATATTGTAAGCCCCTGACTGCCACTAAGATTCTAAACCTTAAGTCAATGCTGTTTTCTTGTATTATTTTGCACTTTGATACATGTAAATACAATTTAATTGTTTATCTATTTAATGACCATCCCATAGCATATTTATTGGGTGGCAGTTCTATGCAGTATCATCATTTGTATATATACGCGACTCTACAATCCTGCCTAGGGGCACGCATGCACGCCACCGACAAGCTGCTTCTGCTGTGATTACTCACAGCAGAAGACGATCTGTGGGTGCTGGGCAATGGATGTCCACCAGCACCCGGTGATCATCAGGCAAAGACACAGAATGGAGCTCTGCCTATGTAAACAAGGTAGAACTCCATTCTGATGGGGAAAGTGATGGATTATATGTGGCCTGCAAAGCAGGGAATAAAATCATTACTTCCCTTAATAAAAGCAGCACACAGCTTACACAAAAACATTGGCTAGGCATACAGTCAACTGTTTGATTGTCCTAGATCATGTCTGTTTGATCTTCCCAGCTAGTGTCATTAGTACAGTGACAGTGCACATTTTTAGCACTGATCACTGTATTCATGTCACTGATTCCCACAAACTGTCAAAAGTGTCAGTTGGTATTGAATTTTCTGCTGCAACACTGCAGTCCCACTATAAGTTGCTGATCATTGCCATTACTAGTAAAAAAAATAATAAATAAAAACCCCAGTATATACTGTATAATACCATAGTCTGAAGACACTATCAAGTTTGCACAAACCAATCAATTTACGCTTATTGGGTTTTAGTTTACCAAAAATGTGTAGCAGAATACATATTGGCATAAAAATTTATGAAGACATTTTTTTTTTATTGGATATGTTGTATATCAGAATTGTCAGTCTTTTTTTGTTTATAACACAAAAGATAAAAAACGCAGTGAAATGTGTGGGAAAAAATTACAACGTTTATTTGGGTACAGTGTTGCATGATTGCGCAGTTGTCAGTTAAAGTAACGTAGTGTCGTATCACAAAAAAATGGCCTGGTCATTTAGGGGTTAAGTTTTCCAGAGGTCAAGGGGTTATAGATGTTTTCCCCAAATAAAAACTTTTACCAGATAATTTAACCGCTAGCTGACCAGCCACCAGAGTTATACTGCAGCAGGTTGACAGGGCTGCACAAATCACTGTAGCTGTATGTTTCTCCTTTAAGACGTCATAGCAGGCACGCACGCCGGCGCGTGTTCCTGAAGCCGATGCGCATGCCTGGCAGGCTCAATGACCGCAGGGCACCCATGATTGCTCATGACAGAGCTAGAACCGGGAACTGTGTGTGTAAACACACACATCCTGGTTCTCTCAGGGGAGAGGAGAAATATCATGTGTCCATACTAAGTATGTACACCGATCGGTCTCCTCCCCTAGTCAGTTTCATCCCCCTACAGTAAAAACACACCTAGGGAACACAGTTAACACCTTGATCGCAGTAAACAATAAAAGCAACAATCAGCGCACAAATAATACAGTTAAACTAAAAATATTGCAAGCTGAACACAAAAAAAGGTAATCACGACCTCAAATGTAGCAAATGAAAAAAATATGTAAGTGCAGCGCAAAAAAAGTCCATATAGAAGTAACTGAAGATGACACCCAGTGATATAGCGAAAACTCTTCAAACAAAAGTGATGTAACCGCCACCAACAAGAGAAATGCTTCCTTACCAGATGGGATGGACCATTTGCGTTAACAACTGGTCAAAACAGCTTGGTCTCACCATAGGAGAGAAGACACGGATGGATCCAGCAGAATGGTAGGTAATCCGATCAGATATAAAAGAAACAACAGAAAACACGATCTCAGTGTAGACTGTTTGTATTTTATTCCAAGGGTAAAAAAGTTCACTATACAGCAAAAATCCTGGACTGGACAATAGGCACAGGGAAATCCACTGGAGGACTACCGTCTGGTATAGCGAATGAGATTAAAATCATACTGCCATGCTTTTTTATGATTTTAATCTCATTCACTATACCATATGTCAGACTGACTTTTTCAGATGTTTTTTCATTGGAAATTCCAATGAATTCCATCTGAGTTTAGATATAGAACATGTTTTATTTTTCTCCGATGAAATTCTGTCGGAATTCAGATGCGATTTGGCCAGGCAAAAGCCTGATTGTGTGTATGCGGCATTAGTGTTTTGAAGCAGTGGTGGAAACCCCTGTGAGGGCTACTGTTTTGTTGAAACTTTTATAACTTTCTTTTTAAATAAGAGCGCACCTACAAGCCCTAACACGGTATTTCCTGGCTAGACTGAATTCACTGGAAAATTACTACACTTTAGTGAAATCCCATGAATATCCCAACCAGTAAGCTACAGTATATTCAAATCATGTTCTTGTGTTTAGATGTCCTTTAATACTCACATGTATGGGATGGTGACAGGGTCTCTTTAACACAGCTATACAGTAAAATGTAAGTATGTGCCATTTTGTTTTACATTTTCAAGTATTAATATATAGTATGGAAATAATGTTTTATCTAATAACACAATGCGGACTGATTTGTGCACTTAATCTTCTGCCTTCAGAAGAAATATGGATGCTCTTGAAACTCTTTCTATTTGTTCCTTTTAATTACCATATTTATTTTCCCTAGTGCTAGAAACTAGTGTGTGTACTGTTTTTTGTTGGTTATTAAAATGCATTTTAAGAGTTTACTGAAGGATTTGTGGAATAAAGATTACATGTTGATGTTAAGCCTTTCATGTAAATGAATTTTCACTGATTCAGTACGGTAACCTAAATTTAATACTTGCACACTGTCTGTCTTTTAGTTATAACACGCCTTTTGGAAAAAAAAAAGAGAAATTGTCCATGGATAACTGATAACTATTGCAGTGACATGTACTGACCCTTATTTAAACCTAAAAATATTATAAAGCCTCACAATAGAGCATTGGCCTTCATTTTATAAGCTTCTGAAAACTAGCACAGGAAATTGCTAAAACCTGAAACCTAAAACTTTATACCAAGGACAACAACAAATCTAAAAGCGTATGCATTGTTCTACACTGCTGAATAAAGACACAGACTTACTAGGGTAGAAAAGGATTATTGTGCCATCATCAGCTCTTTGAGCTCTCTTGAAAACGTCAGGCACAAGGGATAGCACAGTGCTTTTGCCATGTTCATTGTCCCTTTCTATGTTGTACAATACCAGGCTGATCTTGCCTATTCCTGTCCCCACTGTAAACTGACCACGTTTATCATGGCTTCTGATCTTTTATAGCGTGGTCAGTTTACATGCCTCCATCATCCAGCTCTCTCCCTGTCTCTTCTGTAGACTGTGTGAGAGACAATCTTCTCCTTGCCGCTCCCCTCGCTTCTCCCCCACCCCTCTGCCTAGAGAGAGCAATGTTATTTCCCTGAAGCTACTCCTCCCCCCATCTTTGTTAACCAGCTCCCACCGTGGCCAATTCGGACACTTCTCACATTTTTTCTAGAAAATTATTACGAATCCCAAAACATTGGGGGCCGGATTCAAAAAGAGATACGACGGCGTATCTCCTGATACGCCGTTGTATCTCTGAGTTCCGCCGGTCGTATCTATGCGACGGATTCAGAGAATCAGTTACGCATAGATATCCCTAAGATCTGACAGGTGTAAGTGTCTTACACCGTCGGATCTTAGGCTGCAATTCCAGGCTGGCCGCTAGGTGGCGCTTCTGTATTTTTACGCGAGGAATATGCAAATGAGGATTTACGCCGATTCAGAAAAGAACGACCGCCCGGTGCTTTTTTTACGTCGTTTGCGTTCGGCTTTTTCCGGCATATAGTTACCCCTGCTATATGAGGGGTAGCTAATGTTAAGTATGGCCATCGTTCCCACGCCTAGTTTTGAAATTTTATGTCGTTTGCGTAAGTCGTTCGCGAATACGGCTGGGCGTAATTTACGTTCACGTCCTTGCGACGTCATTTAGAGCAATGCACACTGGGATATTTTACGGACAGCGCATGCGCCGTTCAAATAATACGTCAAAAGCGCGGGGTCAAGTTAGATTTAAATAATACACGCCCCCTACATCCCCATTTGAATTACGCGGCCTTACGCTGCAACACATACGTTACGCCGCCATAACTAAGGCCGCAAGTTCTTTCTGAATAAAGAACTTGCGCCCAAAGTTAGAACGGCGTAACGTATCGAAGATATGTTACGCGGGCTGGACAGATACGCCATTGTATCTGAATCCGGCCCTATCTATCTATCTATCTATCTATCTATCTATCATAGATAGATAGATAGGGCCAGATAGATAGATCTAATGTTTTGGGATTCGTAATAATTTTCTAGAAAAAATACATTTTTTTTACATGTATGTGAGAAGTGTCAGAATTGGCCACGGTGGGATACTTAGATTTTTTTTTTTTTGCACACAAACACTATATAATCCCCACTTTTTTGTTAAAATATAAAAAAATTATGTTACGCTGAGTAAATAGATACTGAACATTGCATACACCTATGGAATGGCGCCAATCTTCAGTTCCTCCATTACTGACGCTTTAAATGCCTTTACACATTACTAGGGATGAGCCCAAATGTTCAAGTCGAATGTAAGTTGAACTTGAACATTGGGTGTTCGTCCGTTCGCCAAATTTAGAACATTATGGGGCGTTCGCAGGAAATCTGAGCGCCCGCGGAAAACCCCATAGTGAACGGCGGGACCATCAATGCACTGCAAGATCGCAGTGCATTGATGGCTGCTGACTGTCCAAAGCATGCACCTGAACTGCATGCTTTGGCCAATCACAGCATACTCTGCTGTGAGAGCCATGATTGGCCAAAAGCAAGGGCGCCTTTGGCCAATCATGGCTCAGGGTGCTGAGTCCACACCCTACACTATGTTAGGCTGCTTACATAGCGGCTGTACATAGTTTTATGAATGAGAGCAGCAAAATAACATTTGTAAAGGAAAAAAAATTAAAACTGCTTGCAGCTGTAATGTATTCTGCGATCCCAGCAATATAGATTAAAATCATAAAAAAAAATGGAATGGGTCCCCCCAGTCCATTATCATGGCATGGGGGTCCCCCCTAAAATCCATACCAGTCCCTTCAGGTCTGGTATGGATATTAAGGGGAATTCCAAGCCAAGATTTAAATAAAATGGCGTGGGGTCCCCCCCAAAATTCATACCAGACCCTTATCCGAGCACGCAACCTGGCAGGCCGAAGGAAAAGGGTGGGATGAGAGAGCGTCCCACCTCCTGAGCCATACCAGGTCACATGACCTCAACATGGGGAGGGTGTTTTGATGGGGACAAGGTCCTCTTCCCCACAACCCTTGCCCGGTGGTTGTGTGGGTCTGTGGGTTGGGAGCTTATTGGAATCTGGAAGCCCCCTTTATATAATACAGATAATGGTTAGAGGGTGTTCTTTTTTCTTTTGTACATGAGCTCTGTCCCTTGTACCCTAGTTCCCTCAGAACTGGTCAACACACATAGGGGTTTATTTACTAAAGCTTGAGAGTGCAAAATCAGGCTTATTTCTGCATATAATATCTGCATAGAAACCAATCAGCTTCTAACCTCAGCTCCATTAAGCTTTTTGCAAAAAAAAAAAACTGAAAGCGGATTGGTTTCTATGCAGAAGTGAACCTGATTTTGCACTCTCCAGCTTTAGTAAATAAACCCCATAGTGTGAATGGGCTCTAAGGCACGGTTTCCACTAGTGCGGCTTTTCATGCAACTTGGGACTGCAAAGTCCCATGACAAGTCATACCCCATGATTTCCAATGAGTACATTCATATCTGCGCAACTTCAAGTCGCAGCAACTTTAACCACTTCCCGACCGCCGCATGTATATGTACGTCCACAGAATGGCACGTACAGGCAGATGGGCGTACAGGTACGTCCTTGCCTTTCCGCGGGTCCGATCGGAACCCCCCCCCCGCTACATGCGGCGGTCGGATTCCCGCGGGGAGCGATCCGGGATGACGGTGCGGCTATTCGTTTATAGCCGCGCCGTCGCGATCGCTCCCCGGAGCTGAAGAACGGGGAGAGCCGTATGTAAACACGGCTTCCCCGTGCTTCACTGTGGCGGCTGCATCGATCGAGTCATCCCTTTTATAGGGAGACTCGATCGATGAAGTCAGTTCTACAGCCACACCCCCCTACAGTTCTAAACACACACTAGGTGAACCCTAACTCCTACAGCACCCCCTGTGGTTAACTCCCAAACTGCAACTGTCATATTCACAATAAACAATGCAATTTAAATGCATTTTTTGCTGTGAAAATTACAATGGTCCCAAAAATGTGTCAAAATTGTCCGAAGTGTCCGCCATAATGTCGCAGTCACGAAAAAAATCGCTGATCGCCGCCAATAGTAGTAAAAACATTTTTTTTATAAAAATGCAATAAAACTATCCCCTATTTTGTAAACGCTAAATTTTGCGCAAACCAACCGATAAACGCTTATTGCGATTTTTTTAAGCAAAAATAGGTAGAAGAATACGTATCGGCCTAAACTGAGTTAAAAAAAAAATTATATATGTTTTTGGGGGATATTTATTACAGCAAAAAGTAAAAAAAAAATTTGTTTATAGTGCAAAAAATAAAAACCGCAGAGGTGATCAAATACCACCAAAAGAAAGCTCTATTTGTGGGGGAAAAAGGACGCCAATTTTGTTTGGGAGCCACGTCGCACGAGCGCGCAATTGTCTGTTAAAGCGACGCAGTGCCGAATTATAAAAACGCCTTTGGGCATTTAGCAGCATATTGGTCTGGGGCTCAAGTGGTTAAAGTAGTCCCTGCACTACTTGGTCCCACTTTGATGCAACTTGAGGTCCATAGACCTCAAGAATACACAGGCATTGCTTCAAGTCACAACAAAACCCCGGCAAAAAATTGCAGTAAACTCGTGCAGCTTTGGGGTTGCAATAGTATAAACCTATCCTAAATCTATAGCAGGAGCCACGTGCAGTTAATCAGCTTGGAATCGCTGTTATTGAAAATATAAAAAATAGGTCAAGCCGTATGACTCCTCTTATAAGAGAAAACCCAGCTGAAATTAATTAAGCATTAACAGGTTTTTGCTTTAAATTAGCTCAGGAGTAGACAATACTTTAGTTTATGGAATAATCAATTTTTCATTTTTTAAAACAAATTATTTTTATAGGCATATTAGTTGTATTTTTATTATTATTTATACTTACTTTATTAATTATTTGTGTCACTTTTCTCTGAAATCTTTTAGCCACATTTATAGATTAGCTAGGATGTGTATAACTTTAGATTCTTTGATAGCTCATCCACAAGCTCATCCTTATCACTGTCTGTCTGTGGACATTCAATTATGTCATGAAAAAGGTATAAGTTAAAGGTCAAGTGTCAGTATCGATTTTGCTGTTTCATGTTCCTTTCTTTGTCTAAAAAGCTATTCTGCTAACTTGATTGCTTGTATAATTTTATATGTTGGGACTTCAGAAATGTTACCTGCTCACGCCATTTCTTTTCAACCATAATGATGCTACAATGTAACAAAAGATTGTTTTAATTGTAAATAATCAGTATTTGAATTTTATTTTTGTGCTTTCCATATAAATAAATGATTTCAAATCTGTACAGCCTGTGTTACTGATTTAAAGTATTAAAGCCTTTTAAAAGTTAAATACCTCAGAGGGATAGTCAGCACAAAAAAAAAAAAAACTAATCTACAAAGCTTGGGTTAATAAAAAATGTCAGTTGCTTTTTCAACATACTCTTGTGCCAGTTACCATGTGTACATATTGTTCAGCAAAAAGTAAATGAGAGAAAATAGAAAAGTGTAAGGCCCCATGCACACGAGACGCTGGTAAACTCGAGTTCAGAGGCATTTGGGGATTTTTTTCAACTGCCCCTGAACACATTTAATGTTATCCTATGTGTCCATGCACACATTCACGTTTTTTTGCGTTTTAAAGCAGTTGGATTTAGGGTCCTTTCACACGTGTGGACCGTTCGTCCGTTTTTTCATACGTCCGTTTACGGACTGCAATGCTTTCCAATGGGATAGCGTACGTTAGTGGATGAGCATCCGCTAACGTCCGTTAACATCCGTCTCCGTTAAGCTCCGTTTTTTTGAACGGAAGAAAACCCTATTTTTCTTCCGTCAAAAAAACGGAATAGACGAAAAACGGATGTTAGCGGACGGTCTGTTTAACATCCGCTAACATGCGTTTTTCATCAAAATATGTAATAAAAATAAAGTTCTAACAAAAAACCGATGAAAAACGGATGAAAAATGGATGACAACTGATGAAAAACGGATGAAAAACGGATGAAAAAACGGATCAACTGATGATAAAAAACTGATCTAAAATGTATCCCTATGGGATCGCGTCCGTTAGCGGATGGAGTATCCGCTAACGTCCGCAACCATCCGCGTCCATCAGGATCCGGTTTTTCGGACGGAAGAAAACCCTATTTTTCTTCCGTCCGGCGGAACGGATCGGATGAAGACGGACAGACGGTCCGTCTTCATCCGATTTCCCATAGGGGAGAGCGGAGGAGAGACAGGGCGGTCTCTGCACTGTGTGCGGGGACCGCCCTGTCCGCCGACAGCTCAGCGGGGATCCCCGCTGAGCCGACGGACACACACAAAGCGGACACAAAAACGGTCCGCTCCGTGTGAAAGAGGACTTAGGCTCGTTTTTTCAGAAGCAAAATTTTGGGTTCAGACGCAAAAGTTTTCGCGTTTCAGAGGCAAATCGCGGCAAAACACCGCTAATTTCATTTATAGGCATTTTTAAAGGTGACCTATTAGAAATCTCAAAAATGATGGCAAATTATGAAAAAACATAAAAAAAACATTGAAGACAATCCACAACTTGTGGCCAGGTGATGTGGCAGGTGACGTGGCCAGGTGACGTGGCCAGTGGACAATCCACAACTTGTGGCAGGTAACATGGCCAGGTCACGTGGCAAGTGTAGAATCCACAACTTGTGGTAGGTGACGTGGCCAGATGATGTGGCAGGTGACGTGGCCAGGTCACATGGCCAGTGGACAATCCACAACTTGTGGCAGGTACTATGGCCAGGTGACGTGGCAAGTGTACAATCCACAACTTGTGGTAGATGACATGGCCAGGTGATGTGGCAGATGACGTGGCCAGGTCACGTGGCCATTGGACAATCCACAACTTGTGGCAGGTGACATGGCCAGGTAACGTGGCAGGTCATGTGGCCAGGTCATGTGGCAAGTGGACAATCCACAACTTGTGGCAGGTGACATGGCCAGGTGACATGGCAGGTGATGTGGCCAGGTGGCATGGCCTGGTGACGTGGCAAGTGGACAATTCACAACTTATGGCAGGTGATGTGGCCAGTTGACGTGGAAGGTGACGTGGTCAGTGGACAATCCACAACTTGTGGCAGGTGACGTGGCCAGGTGATTTGGCAAGTGGATAATCCACTTGTGGCAGGTGACGTGACAAGTGGACAATCCACAACTTGTGGCAGGTGTCGTGGTCAGGTGACGTGGCAAGTGGACAATCCACAACTTGTGGCAGGTGACGTAGCCAGTTGACGTGGCAGGTAACGTGGCCAGTGGACAATCCACAACTTGTGGCAGGTGACGTGGCCAGGGGATGTGGCAGGTGACATGGCCAGGTCACGTGGCAGGTGACGTGGCCAAGTGACATGGCAAGTGGACAATCCACAACTTGTGGCAGGTGACGTGGCCAGGTGACGTGGCCAGTGGACAATCCACAACTTCAGGCAGGTGACGTGGCAAGTGGACAATCCACAACTTGTGGTAGGTGATGTGGCAGGTGACATGGCCAGGTCACGTGGCCAGTGGACAATCCACAACTTGTGGCAGGTGACGTGGCCAGTGGACAATCCACAACTTGTGGCAGGTAACGTGGCCAGTGGACAATCCACAACTTGTGGCAGGTGACGTGGCCAGTTGACGTGGCAGGTGACGTGGCCAGTGGACAATCCACAACTTGTGGCAGGTGACGTGGCCAGGTGACATGGCAAGTGGACAATGCACAACTTGTGGCAGGTAACGTGGCCAGGTGACATGGCAGGTGATGTGGCCAGGTGACGTGGCCAGTGGACAATCCACAACTTGTGGCAGGTGACGTGGCCAGGTGATTTGGCAAGTGCATAATCCACTTGTGGCAGGGGATGTGGCAAGTAGACAATCCACAACTTGTGGCAGGTGTCGTGGTCAGGTGACGTGACAAGTGGACAATCCACAACTTGTGGCAGGTGACGTGGCCAGTTGACGTGGTAGGTGACGTGGCCAGGTGACATGGCAAGTGGACAATCCACAACTTGTGGCAGGTGACATGGCCAGGTGACATGGCAGGTGATGTGGCCAGGTGACGTGGCCAGTGGACAATCCACAACTTGTGGCAGGTGGTGTGGCCAGGTAACGTGGCAGATGATGTGGCAAGTGGACAATTCACAACTTGAGGCAGGTGACGTGGCAAGTGACATGCTAAATACACGTACACTGCTGCTCTCTCAGCTGCTCTGGTCTCACAAAATGGCAGAAATGGTTAAATAATACAGTTTTTTGAGCTTAGGGAGGGTCTTATGATGTTTCTTAACCAAACGCTTATAAATGCAAATGCTGTAAAACGCCGCGAAATTCGCGGCAAAAACGGACGTTTTAAACGCCGGTTTTTGCGTTTGAAAACTTGTGTTTAGATGAGTTTGCATTTGTGTCTCGTGTGCATGGGGCCTTACTCTTTTTAAAACATTTCTAGTTGTGTTCTTTATAAAAAACAGAACCCACAGAACATTTTTAACAAACTATTGTGTCATATTTATGTTTAGCAATAGACGTGCAGTATTTTTTTTGTTTGTTTGTTTCGTTATTTATATAAATGTGTTTAGTTAATTTTCCAAATTCCATTCAAATTGCATTCAAATTCAAATCAAATTCCATTCGGAATCAAATTTATTCTTTAAAAAATTCAAATTTTGGAAGATGGTTTTATTCTTTCTATTCCATTATATTCTATTGTTTTTTCTGTTCTAGTCTTTTATTTTATAGTCTTTTATTTTCTATTCTGACGAAATTCGAATTTATTCTATTCAAAATTCGAATTTCGGAAGACGGTTGTATTGTTATACTTTTTCTAGTCTATTCTATTATTTTCTATTGTTTATTCTATTTGTTTCTATTCTATTATTTTCTATGACATTGTTTATGTTATTTTCTATTCTAAATGGTTTTATTCGTTCTAGTCTATTCTAATTTTCATTCTATTATATTCCTTTATTTTCTATTTTATTTTTATTTTTTTTTATTCTATTTTGTCTTACTTTTTTATTTTATTTTCTAATCCTTTTATTTTCTATTATATTATTTTTTTTTGAAAATTCAAATTTGATTTAAAAACTATTCAAATTTCAATTTGATTAGAAAACTTTTGGAATTCATTTTGAAAACGATTTAAATTCAAATTTCATCTGAAATGTTTATTAGTTATTTTGGATTCATTTAAATATACCTCCAAATTTCCGAATAACAAAAAAATTGTCTGAATTTCAATTTGAAACAAAACGAACCGCACATGTCTATTTAGCAATCAGTGTAAAAGGACATGGTTGCACCCCCCTAAATTATGCAACAATTTATGTAGCCTGATAATTTTACTGAATTTAAAATGATGAAAAATGGTACATATTATGTGAAACAATGGCAGTATATACACCAAACCTAAAGTCACCTTTTCAGAATGTTTATTAGAATTAAAAGTGAATCCTCCTTGCAGACTATCAAAATGGCTATGATTTTACCCATTTCCTGGTCTGATCACACACACGTCTTCCTCATATTATTCCTAGACTCTACTAAATTGAAGACTTGCCATTGGCAACTCAATTACATTTTGCTTAAACATCAACCACCCAGTGTAGGATTGGAGTCATTCCTGAAGCAATATTTTGCAGAGAACATTACATCAGACATTTCCCTTATGGGCTGGGAAGCCTATAAGCCGGTTTTCTGTGGTCAATGTGTATCAATGTCTTCTTTATTCCTGAAAAAAAACACAAATGAGCTTAATCACCAGGTTGAGCAAAAAAGTTCCCTTGAGTCTCAATTGGGCTGCTCCCCTTCATTGTGCATAGTTAAATAATTGGTTAAATTCCACGGCACCCTAAGGGAATTGGCATTGGGAGAGGTCGAGCAAGCTCTGACCCACTTGTGGTAGTTGTATTATGATAAAGGTAATAAGGCCCATTCCCTCCTCATGAATAAACAATGGCAATGGGTTTACTCTTTGACACTACATTCTATTAAGGATAGGGAGGAGAAGGTGCACACACTTTGAAACTATCAGGACCACCCTTTCCCATTGGAAAACTTTCCACATTGTTTTACTGGGCCACATGGTCTCTGTCAAGATGACCATCCTTTTTAGGCTTTTATAACACTTTCAAACCTTACCAATTTTGGTTCCTTCCTCTCATCTCAGAAAATTGCCATCCAACTTGCTGGATTTTGCCTGGGTCTGGTGTTTGCCTCACGGAGTACGGAATACGGGGCACTCCTTAGCCTGTTAATATATTTCTATGCCATGCAATTATGTGCCATTACTTCCTAGTCCACTCTGTATGCATATAATAGATGGACAGAGATTGAAAAATTATGGCTGGCTTCAATCCACCTGAAAAATCGCCTATGGAATGTGGAGATGCCCGTGGCCCCAGTGTGTTGGATAGTCTGATCGCTTCAATTTCCTACCCACATGAAACTACTCCTGAGTGTTCCTAATTTTAGTTCTCAATGAGCTGTGGTAGTTCATTTAGTCTCCCTGTCAGAGAGTATCGGCTTGCACGTACAGGATGTACGGGTAAGCAGATACACTGACAGTGTTCAAGAGACCTGAATGACATCAGTGATTTGCTGATTGCTGGTGCAATGCTTTAAAGGCTCCTACTACAAAAAAAAAAATATATATATATATATATTATACCTACAAAAATATATTATTTTTTATTTTTTGTAGAAGTTAGAAAACATGGAGTTGTGTTACTGAAGACAAATAGGCTGTGCACTTTGCAAGTACAGTTGCATTCACTTTCCGCAGTGTTTGGTGAATGTGGTGAAACTCTGCTGATTTCCATCATTCAATCATGTGAAAAAAATGCTGTTTTTCCCCTGCACCTGATTGGGTGTTCTTTACAAAGTGAACCTCTGCCACATTCACTAATCTCTGAAGAAAATGAGTGCAACTGCACTTGAACAGTGCACAATCTATGTGTCTTTAGTAAATCAAGTTCATGGTTTATTTTTTTTTAGGTTAAAAATGATTTTGTGTTTATAGGCACTTGTATTTTACATAACCACTTTACATAACCATTTTACTTAACCACTTGCCTACTGGGCACTTATACCCCCTTTCTGCCCAGGCCAATTTTCAAGTTTCAGCACTCTTCTTTCACAAAAATAGAGCTTTCTTTTGGTGATATTTAACCACTTAAGGGTCAAACCTCTTTTTCAGATATGTTGTTTACAAGTTAAAACATTTTTTTTTGCTAGAAATTACTTGCAACCCCCAAACATTATACATTTTTTTCTAACACCCTAGAGAATAAAATGGCGCTCATTGCAATACTTTATGTGGCACCATATTTGCGCAGCGGTCTTACAATCGGGACACTTTAATAAAAAAAAATCTTTTTTATTTTACACTTTTATTTATTTTGACACTGTTTTTAATTTTTTTTATTTGGGTCACTTTTTTTCCTATTGCAAGGAATGTAAACATCCCCTGTAATAGAAAAAAGCATGACAGATCCTCTTAAATATGACATCTGGGGTCAAAAAGACCGCAGGTCTCATATTTGGACTAAAATACAATAAAAAAAATGTAATTTGAAAAAAATGACCCTTTAAGAGCTATGGTCAGAAGTGATGTCTTGACGTTGCTTCTGCGCTGGTATGGAGACGGTTGGGGGCCATCTTTCCCTCACTCGTCTCTATAACCAGCCACAGCAAGGACCCGATCACCTCTGCTGCTGCCGACGGCTCCGGTAAGCGATGGAGAATGCGGGAGAGCGGCGGAACAGGGGCCCGCTGCCGATAACAGTGATCTTGTGGCGAATCCGCCACAGAGACCACCATTATCGTAAGCTGGACCACTCGCTGAAAAGATGGATACCTGGGTTATGGCAGCTAGCTGCTGCCATAACAGAGATATCCATCTTCAAAGTGCCAATGTATATATAGTGGGCGGTAGCTGCTGCTTTTTTAGAAACAAAAAAAAAAGAAAATGTTGAAAAAAATGATTTTCTTAGTTTCTGTCAGTACATTTTGTAAATAAGTAATTTTCCTCCTTTACTGATGTTTACTGATGAGACAGCACTGATGGGAACTGATAGGCTGCA
The DNA here is from genome assembly GCF_905171775.1 of Rana temporaria. Lineage (NCBI taxonomy): Eukaryota > Metazoa > Chordata > Amphibia > Anura > Ranidae > Rana > Rana temporaria. The sequence goes on from NC_053489.1 coordinate 572,006,482, forward strand.
CTGACGGCACTGATGAGGGGGCACTTATGGGCACTGATTAGGTGGCACTGATGAGGAGGCACTAATATGCCACACTGATGGGCACTGATAGGTGGCACTGGATGGCAACTAATAGATAACACTAATGGGCACTGATAGGCGGCACTGATAGGCAGCATGGATAGGTGGCATTGATGGGCAGCATTGATAGGCAGCACTGATGAGTGGCACTGATGGGCATTAATGGGTCGCACTGATGAGCAGGCACTTATGGGCACTGATTGATGTCACTGGTGAGCACTGCTGGGGCTCTGCTGTAATCAGGGCACTGATGACCAGTGCCCTGAATAACTGTTCAGGTCTCCCCTGCGAGGAGATCCCGCTGATTGACTCTCCTCGACTCACAATTTTATCAGTATATTTACATGTGACTGGCTGTGATTGGACACAGCCAAACACATGAGTAAAGAGCCGTCATCGGCTCTTTACCAAGATCAGGGTCACACTGTGTCCTAGGAACTCAGCGTGCCCACAATCGCTGCGCTGCACGCCAAACGGGAACATTTTTCAGGAAGCAGGCACATTAATGATGCAGGTGTGTACTGGGATTATGTTAGAGACAAAGTTAGAGGTCAGTGGCCACATTTTCCTGAGGGAGTCAGTGTGTGAAGGAAGCTATGAGGTGCACATCGCACTGTACTGTCCAGGTCAGGACAGAAAAAAGGCCTGAGCCTGTGAGAATGTAGCAGCTAGGAGCTTTAGGGGAAACGGTCGAGCTGACAAAGGTACAGTGTTTTGTGCGTGAGCACTGGGACTGTGTGTTTGATGGTCTAGAGCAGTGGTTCTCAACCTGGGGGTCGGGACCCCCTCGGGGGTCAAATGATGATTTGCCAGGGGTCACCAAACCCTGGGCTGTTCCTGAAGCCTGCACTGCTTCCAGCTTTTATGCGGCTGCCCAGTAGGGCTGTCCTTGGAGCCTGTGGCCGCCCATTTGGGCTGTTCCTGGAGCCCACGGCCACCCACTCAGCCTCTTTGCAGCGGCCCATTCAGTTCACGGCATGGCTGGGGGGCAGAGACTAGAGATCCGCTGACTGGTAAGGATTGTGAGGTGGGAGGGGCTGGAGGAGACACCATCTCCTGATTTCAGCATTGGTGTCACTGCTATGAGACACCACAAAGTCGGAGGCACAGTAGGTAACACTACCTGCGATTATAGTTCCCATTAAAAGTCCCCACTACATTTCTCAGATCAGCAGATGACCTTGGCTTTTCAGAATTCCCCCCCAGCATTGCCACTCATCCCATTCCCCCACACCAAGAAGTAAGAGAAGGAATAAAAATAGGGAATACATGGAAGGGAGAGGAAAAGAGGTGCAGGACGAAAAAAAAAGGGAGAGAAAGAATAGGAGAAAAATCAAGAAAGATGGCTAGAGAGAGGGATGGGGAAAAAGAAATTAGGATAGCCATAGATAAATGGGAAAGAAAGGAGAACAAAGGAGAGAGTGGTACATCCTAAAATGTACCATATGAGGTTTTAATACTGTACGAGTGGAAGGGACTCAAGGTGCGCAACATTTCTGTGGGTTAGGGTCGCAAATTACTTGTCTTGCCTTGGGTGCTGACAACCCACTCTACGAAAATAATTTTACTGTTGGGGGTCCCCACAACTTGGGAAATTTTATCAAGGGGTCACGGCACTAAAAGGTTGAGAACCACTGGTCTAGAGGACCAAAGCAGGAGGCCTGAGCAGTGAAGCTGCAAAGAGAGCCACGAGGCTGAATTCTATGTTTTGTTGCATTGATGATGAGAACCTCCTGTGTGGGAAACTATTCAAGTGTGAACTTTCTGCTTTATTTTAAATAAAAGTGGGCAGAAAAAGCCATGAAACATACTTCTGGCATGGAGTAAACTCACTGTTTGGTGCTACCAATGAACTAAAAATTCCACAACTTGTCACATTACTTTTATTACAAATATGCTTAGTATCTTGTATAAAAATCACTGTAATACTTTCTTCAGAAATTATTATGGATTTATTGTGTTTTACGAAATGCAATAAAAAACAACTGACAAGAAAAAAATAATAGTTGGTCCATACATTTAAATCAATAATAATTAAATATATGTGTATGTCCACTATTGTTATGCTGATTGTTTGGGGTATGCAGGCACATTGACACAATGTTACATTGACACTATTAAATGTTTCAGTATGTACAGTATAACCTGCCTTTCTTCATTCTATAGTCTTTTTGTGTGCTATTCCTCATTCAGTACCTAGATTAATTTCCAGGTTGGTCACAGCTTAATTGAGATATCTATGACTAATGAGGGGGAAAAACATCTAAAGTGGTTTGGAAGTTGTGCAAATGAGAAATAAATGAAGTTTAAACAAACAGGGAAACTAACCTTAAATGACTTTGTTTCTGAATATTTTAAAATACATTTTATAACATGACACTGTGTTAACTCTGTAGCTATGAGTCACAATACTGCATTGTTAACACTCATTAATTGTATTATTTCTAATTATTTTTACAGTATATAAAGAATGTGCAGTTCTTAGTTGTCAACACATATTTTACCATACAACAGAACAAAAATATGTTAAATGTGAAGCTGTGTTAAAGTATATTTTTCTTGTTTATGGTATTGTAATTTATAGTTTTGATTTTCAAATCTTTCAGTATGTAATGATTGTAAAAAAAAGGTTCTCCCAAATATAACCACTGTAATACACAGGTCAATAAATAGGAAGCACACTTTGGTACAGGAAACCTGAAGAGCAGCTTTTCTCAACCTGGGTTACTCCATATATTTATTGGGGTACCTTGAGCAGTGAAGTAGTGGGTTGACTTCTTACCCAATGGTGCCTGCAGAGTTCTAGTCCCAACATCTTTCAACAGGAGGCACCACACTGACTATGATTGTAAAAATGGATCATATCCATCTTATCACTAGAACAAACAACACGAATAGATTAGCACTGCCATATTTAAAAATACTATTTAGTTGGGAGGGGATCTTTAAATGTGGCCTAAAGTGCAACATTTAAAATACACAAATCCTTTAAATGACATGCTTGGGGGATGCCTTAAACTAAAGTATAACTAAAGACAATACATATGTTAAGTATTTGTTTTATCATTACTTTTATTACTTTTACTTTTATAATTTTCCTATAATTTCCCCCTACTATCGTGTAAGTTATATCTTTATTCTGACCCTTCTGCATCCTCTGTGCCGATCTTCTTTTGTGTCTTACCACATCCCCACCTCAAATATCCTCCATCCTCCCTCCCTACACCTTTCTAAGTTAACCCTAAGGGCTTTTTTTGTGACCAGTACATACATCCCCACCCTCTCCTCACCCTCTCTTGTATCACTCTTTTTAATGATTCTCTTTTCCACAGCCGTTGTTATTTCAACAGTTTTTTTTGCAGCTCATGGCATACCAAAGACAGTTCCTCTTTAATACCCTTCATTTGATCGCATAATTTCCCCAGCGACTGTTTACATACATTGACTGCCTATAATACATCATTTAAAGTCGGTGCTCCCTCTACTGGGGGGAAGATGCTGGATTTATCTCAGGCTCTTTTTGCACCACTCTCGTAGTTTTATTAGCAACGTTTTTTACTACTGCGGCTACTGTTTGGCCTTGGGTCTTCCTATCCGTCAACATTTTTACTCTAGACTGTTGCCCCCCTTTAGTTGGGGTATGGTCTGGGGTATGAGCATACTTCTCCAATTTAGCTGCTGTTGCTGCAGACTGGCTCCCCTTATCCTGTTCCTTTGCAGGCTGTAATGATTGTGGTCCCACATTCTCCTGACTGGCATGCTCATCCCCTCTCCTCCTTGCTGACATATCAACTCTTCAACTATCCAACACAGCTTTTAGGGGAAATTAGGGGGGTTTGGGGGGTCTAAGGAGGCTTTACCCAATACCTGGCACAGGTCAAAAACAATCAAAGGAGAGGGATAGTGGCTAAGCTGGCAGGGTTTTTTTTTTTTCAATTATGTCCAGTGTGTCCAATATATCCAATATGTAACACATCAACTCTATGCAAAACAGTTCAGATCAAATCAATTTAGATCCATTCCGGTCCATTTCACCTCCCAGGAGTATCTTTACCTATAAAAACAGTCATTTTAGCATGCCTCTTTCCCCTTTTACTTTTACTCATGCGACCTTCAGGCTCAAAGAAGATTCCTCCAATCTGGAATACAGGGCTGAGGGCTCAGTCAGGGCTCCGATACTGAGGTGCTCCTAGGGACTCACAGCATCTGCAGCCTCATCGCTCGGCCGGTGACTTCGGCATTTCCGGGGGGCTCACAGCTGACTCGCTCATCTCCACACAACCGCCGCCCCTGCTTGTCCACTGCCTGAAGTCTCATGGGATTCTGCTGTATTTTCCTCCAATGGCTTGGCACGCTCACTTGCATTCCCAGTCAGGCGAGCTCAGGATGACACCGCGCAGCTTGTCCAGCTGCCTATTTTCCTTTGCTAGGAGTCGCTGGAGGACAATTTGCAAGAAAGCATGGAATCAGGAGAAGACACATACACCCTCGCTCTCACTCCTTACTCCACACCACCACCATCATCCAGTCACGCCCCAATGTCCTCCTTAGAATATATCCAGAGTAGCCAGAGAGTGAATGAAGGGTATAAACTTTTGAAAGGGGCCTTAAACTTTTGCATAATTAAAAATTATTTGGCATATAAATTCCTATGGCCCAAATTCATTAAATCCAGAACCCACAGAGAAAGTCTATCTGGAATTACTTGGATCCTATTGTATCAGATTCCTGACATAACTGCTGATTTTAGGTTGAGTCATTCATTATTATTACACCCACAAGAAAACTGGCATCAAAAGAACATCAATATCGATGGTTCAGGGGGGACAGTCAAGTGCAGTGGAAGACTGCTGTACATACCGATTCCCGTTGTTTTAGATAGATAGTTGGGGATATAGGAGGCAGGTCAGTTTAGACTCCTGTCACGTCTGAGTTAGACTCAGCCAAACTTCCCACATACAGCAGCTTCTATTGTCTATGTCCACCATTGGAAAGGGTGTCCTCAAAGACTTGAACAGGATTCCTTAGGAAAGACACCGGTGATGTCACATATACAGTGTGTTGGAGCTGTACTCTGAATTGCTTTGGCTTGGCGGTGTGCAACATGCAGCTTGGCGTCCTGTGGCCTCCACGGTTAGTCAATGCATTTCACAAACCTTTATGTTCGCTTCATCAGGACTATTTTACTTAGAGGGTGTTTTTTCACTAATTAGGCCCCTTTCACACTGACACATTTTTCAGGCGGTTCAGCACTAAAAATAGCGCTGCTATACCGCCTGAAAAAATCGTGCCCTGCAGGCTTCAATGTGAAAGCTCGAAGGCTTTCACACTGAAGCGGTGCGCTAACAGGACCACTCCAAAAGTCCTGTTTACCGCTCCTTTACCCCTCTTTCCCATTGAAATCAATTGGAAACCGCGGTAATACCGCCCACAATGCGCCTTTACAGAGGCGCATTGCTGGCGGCATTAACCCTTTTCCAGCCGCTAGCGGCCGAATATCGTGGTAAATACTACGGCATAGCGGCGCTAAAAATCGCGTCACCGCACCCCCACTGCCCCATGTGAAAGGGGCCTTAAACTTTTGCATAATTAAAAATTATTTGGCATATAAATTCCATGGTTTGGTCCTCCTTTCAACTACTTCACCTTCTCTTGTCCATTTCCCCACAATGTTATTGATATGTATATTCCATGCCTTTCCAGAGCCCCTGAAAGCTGGAAATCCCTGAAGTTAACACTGCTACTCAAGTAGTTTCCACTTGCTTCTGGGTCCTGAGCTACAGTTGTATTCAAAATTATTCAACCCCTACTGAAATAGATTTTTTTGGCCAGTTTGATTTTGATTATTCAGTCATCCTGCTTACAATTAAATCAAAGAGGCACGTGTAGGTCAGACAAATATAACATAACATTTATAATGAAATAACCACAAATGTCTTTTCTGTGCTCACATCATTATCCGTTTTATTCAACCCCCAAGTGACATTCAATCTTAGTACTTAGTACAACATCCTTTTACAGTTATAACAGCTTTTAAACGTGAAGCATAGCTTGACACAAGTGTCTTGCAGCGATCTACGGGTATCTTCGCCCATTCGTCATGGGCAAAAGCCTCCAGTTCAGTCACATTCTTAGGCTTGCGCACTGCAACTGCTTTCTTTAAGTCCCACCAGAGGTTCTCAATCGGATTTAAGTCTGGTGACGGCGATGGCCACTCCAAAATGTTCCAGCCTTTGATCTGCAACCATGCTCTAGTGGACTTGGAGGTATGCTTGGGATCATTGTCCTGTTGAAAGGTCCAACGTCTCCCAAGCCTCAGGTTTGTGACGGACTGCATCACATTGTCATCCAATATCTCCTGGTACTGAAGAGAATTCATGGTACCTTGCACATGCTGAAGCTTCCCTGTACCTGCAGAAGCAAAACAGCCCCAAAGCATGATTGAACCCCCGCCATGCTTCACAGTAGGCAAGGTGTTCTTTTCATCATAGGCCTTGTTCTTCCTCCTCCAAACATAGCGTTGATCCATGGGCCCAAACAGTTCCACAGAACACAATCCCAAAACTTCTGTGGTTTGTCCACATGACTTTTGGCATACTGCAGTCGACTCTTCTTATTCTTTGGAGACAGCAAGGGGGTGCGCCTGGGAGTTCTGGCATGGAGGCCTTCATTACGCAGTATGCGCCGTATTGTCTGAGCAGAAACTTCAGTACCCACATCTGACAAATCTTTTCTCAGTTCCTCAGCAGTCACACAGGGACTTTTCTCCACTCTACGCTTCAGGTAGCGCACAGCAGTCGAAGTCAGCATCTTCTTTCTGCCACGACCAGGTAGCGTTTCAACAGTGCCCTTTGCCTTGAATTTGCGAATGATGCTTCCTATGGTGTCTTTTGGTATGTTTAACATCTTCGCAATCTTCTTATAGCCATTGCCCTTCCTGTGAAGAGTAATCACCTCTTCTCTTGTCTTCCTGGACCATTATCTTGACTTTACCATGTTTGTAACCACACCAGTAAATGTTGAGAGGGAGCGGAGTATCAGTCATTTTAAAGCTGCCTAATTGGTGCTTATTAGGCTTTATTGCTGCTCCCTGACATCCACAGGTGTTTTCAATACCTGATTGAATACACTTCAATGAACCTCTGTTCTTCCGAGTGGTAGTCTTTAAGGGGTTGAATAATTGTGTAAATGAAGAATTCACAAAATAAACATTTACTACTGTATTACAAAACCAATTGATGTCATTTTAGTTGCATATGGTTCTTTAAGAAGTCCTTGTAGGATTTCATTCTGAATACAATTACAAATGTACACTAAATTCCCTAAAACCCTTTACAGCATTGGGGGGTTGAATAATTTTGAACACAACTGTAAATGGTTGGCCTGTTGCATGAGGTCAGCCATTCAGCTAAGGAGCAATTCAGAGAATGCTTTGCATTTTCTGAATGAATGCAAAGCATCCTCTGATTGGACACCACTTTGCCTTTCCACCTCTTCCAATCAGAAAACACTTTTTACTAGAGACACTGGAGAGTCTACTTCTGTGTTTTCCAGATTCCAGGGGCATCAGCTATGTATGGTAAATGCATAAGTACATTGGGTCAAGCTATACCAATAATCTATGTATAAAATATCCATGCCTGGAATTCCTTCTTTAATGCCTAGTTAACATGTATGGAAAATCAAAACATTATTTCTAGGTTTGAATTTAGTATGGACCTGGCTTATGTTTTCATTGCTGTCGGTGTTCCTGCTGGGGATTTCATCTTGCTTGCTTATACTCTTTCTATTGTATTTCTTGGACAGAAAGTGAAGGCAACCCCTCAAAGTTTTTAATTTAGATAATTAACATTCTAGGTGGAAAGAGGAACGTGGTTACGATGGGTTTCAGCTTAGATTGCACCAGAAATTGCAGCAACGTTGATAGCTAATATTATAGATGCATTGAGGTCAACATTAGATATGCCACCAATCTATTTAAATTAGGACAACTGAATGCTAAAGTGAATTTGAAGCAATTGTGCTAATCTTTTATTTTAAATGAAAACAGAATAAACAAGATGGGTCAGCCTTGCATGATGCTCTTGAGCATCCCAAGGTCATGAGGCAAATGGGAATAGGATCTTAATGTATGTAGTGGGTGGTGAATTGTTTCACTGTAAGGAATGTACAACTAATTAGTGTGCAAAATAAAAAAAGAACTGGATATCATTAAAAATTGTTTGCTTAGTATTTAAAATATGGTTACAGTATAACGAGAAGGACCATTAGGCACAGTAAGCATTTTCCTAAAGGTAGATTTTGCAGTTATACTTTTGAATGTAAGAAATACAACATGAGCAACAACAAATAGCCACATCTCTCAACACAGTTTTTAAAATGTTCTGTTGATAAATAACTGATATTTTAACATTATCTTTATTATTCATCTTAGTTGTAATTTTCATCTTCTGAAATGGTGGCATCTAACTCATAAATATAATTCATCTGAAGAGAGAGATGTTGTTCGGAATACAGCAGTGGTCTTGTTAATGTAGCTTGCTACAGTAAAATCCATCAGATAAGGGTGATTGCAGCTTTGTGTGTTATCTCAATTGAATGACAGGGTGCAATTTTATATGTGTATAATAATTTCTTGTCATGTCTTCATAACTCTGAGAATAACGAGGCTCCAAACATTACTGATAATGCCAAAAATTAAGCTTGTTTAATTAGCATCTACCAAGTACCGTAACATAGCATGAGCTTGTTTAATTGAAACATCCACTTAGTAATATTGTGTCTTCATCACTGCTATTACCAAGCTGTAATTTAAATAACAGATATGTAGCAGCTAATAAATAAAACTACATATTACTATTAAAGTTAAATAGGGCAGAGATGCATTTTAATGTGCCATGAAGAATTTATAACAAATATGTTCAAAGTTATGTTTTATTTAAGATATGAGAGATGCATACAAAATAAGTAGAATATTAAATTCTGAGCTTAGTGTAACTTGCGTAGAATATGAGATCTAAATTTGTTGAAGCTGTTGCTGACTTTCAGGTATGCTACTTTTACTATTTTGGTGTGTTTTCTTTAATGTAATGTCTGTGCTTTGCCAAAGTGGCACAAAGCAACTGTTTTTCTTTTATGATGGACTCTGCAGACACATATGCTTATCTCCCACTACTCTATTCAGAAATAAAACCAAATCACTGGGGTTGATTTACTAAAACTAGGGAGTGCAAAATCATGTGCATGGTAGCCAATTCTAACTTTAGCTTTTTAAATAAAGCTTTGACATTAAAGCCTTAAAGCTGATTGGTTTCTAAAAAAGAGTTGCACCAGATTTTGCACTTTCCAGTTTTAGTAAATAAACCCAAATGTGTAAGCTGCAAGTTATAGGAATTATAGCTCACACAGATCTATGAAAATGCCTGAATAGCCAGCTCTGTCACATGTTTTGCATGATCCTCCATACTGCAAATATTACGGTCACACCTCTTTTGGCTCCAGGTATTAAATGGAGCAGTGGGGAACACAAAAGTAAGGTAAGTATATACAATGGATATAGAAAAGAATCACCCCCCTAAAATAATCACATTTTGTTGCTTTGCAGTCTAAAATGAAGGCAGCAATAGTTTTTGTTTTATCCAGCTGTATTATAACATCCAAGTGAAATAGAACACCAACATGTTGGGGAAAAAAATATAAAAATGTAAAACATAATCACTGAGTTGGAAAAAGATCACACCCTTCTAAAAATGACTTGTAAACTCAATCAGGTATGCAGCAAAAATTACCACACAATGGTTGAAGTAGAAAAAGGTGATTGTCCTTGCATGGCCTAGTCAGAGACTAGGCTTAATCCCCATTAAAAATCTGTGAAATGGCTTAAAGATTGCAGTCCACAAACTGTCACCATCAACTTTAATTGGACTTGAGCAGTTCTGCCATAAAGCGTAGGCATATATTGCAAAGTCTAGATGTGCAAAGTTAGTAGAAAATGCATTTCAACAGACTAAAGGCTGTAACTAAAGCAGACGTTTGTTCAACAAAATACTGACACAAGGGGATGATCCTTTCTCCAACTCAGTGATTCTGTTTTCAAATATTTTTGACATATTACAAAACAGTGTATGTCCTAATTCAGGCTGTAAAGCAACACAATGGGATTTTTTTTAAAGGGGGGGGGGGGTGATTCTTTTCTATACCCACTGTAATACTGAAAGCAGATGGTTATTGCAAACATGTTGTTTTTCTCTGAATGGGCACTTGTAAGCTGCAATAGCTGAATACCCAGTCAAGGTATTATATATAAAATAACTGCAGATTCACCTTACTTGATAATCTTAGTAAACCTTCACTTTGCTAAGCAAATGTACTCTTCACCTTTAGTAAATAAATCCCAATAAATTATCACATTGTCAATCCTATAGGTGTTTGATATCTAAGCAAATATCTCTCATATTCATATTTTGGTCAATTACTGTCAGAAAAAAGTCTAGAGCAGTATAGATTTATAACATCAGAAGTTTGCCAAATATACCCGAACGTGTATTTTCCTTAAAGAGACACATTTAGAGCAAAGTTACAGTATTGATTTAAGAGAGTCCATTCCTTCAACAAAGTGTACTCACCCATATACAACCCCCTTGCCACCTCCTTCTTCTGTCTGAGCTCTATCCTCTGGGTATGGGAGAGTATATGACCTCTCTTATGTGAAAATGTTTGGGTTTCAGCAGCCAAAACACTGTCATGTGGGGGAGGTGATGATGTTATCTACCTGGATAAGCACTGATACCATCCAAGACTGGAGTTTACTCAAGATTGAGTCCTGAGAGGGAGGTGGCAAATACAAGAAGGTCATTATACCTTGCTGGGGTGGTGGGTTTTCAAGAGAAACAAAATGGTAAAAAAAACTGCACTTGGTGCTCTGCATCAAACAAAAATCAAAACTCCCATCGCTGCATTAAGTCCTGAAGTGGGAAGGCGGCAAGTAAGAGAAGGGCTATGTAAAATAATCCAGGGCAAATGGATCTACTCGTAATATTATGAATAACTATCATTTATATATAAATTATTCCTGCTGGCACAGTGTTCACACTTCCACCTATGCAATAAGAAATTTAAATACAAACTGTACCTGTGCAACATAAATGACTTCTCTTATATAATCCGGATATTTGTGCAAATTCCATATATCTGCTAAAGTGCAGTGCGTGCAAATCATTAAAGCGGTTGTAAACCCGCAAAAAAAAAAAATTGTTCACCTGAAAAGTAAAAGCCATAATGAGCAAGTATGCACCGCATATTAGCTCATTATGAAATACTTACCTCAAAACGAGGTGTAGGGAACTCACCTGGTCCACACCGAGCAAGATATCATCTTGACTCGGCGTGTCTTCCGGGTATCGCCGATCCAGCGCTGTGATTGGCTGGAGCGGCGATGACGTCACTCCCACACATGTGCACGGGAGATTTAAATTCGGCAAGGTCCGGCGGCTGCCGGTCCTATAGCAGAGGATCCCCGCTGCGCATGCGCCGCTGCAATCAGCGGCGCATTGCAGGGGGAATATCTCCTAAACCGTACAGGTTTAGGAGATATTCTTTATACCTACAGGTAAGCCTTATTATAGGCTTACCTGTAGGTAAAACTTATAAAAACTAGTTTACAACCACTTTAAATAATTGTGAAGAGTCCTGGCCTGTGCTTCAACAAAATAACACATAAATTCATACCACTGTATAAATGTTTTCACAATAAAATAATACAAGTGTGAACTATTTTCTGTGTAGAAAAGCAAAAATGTACAATACAAAATAGAAACAAATGGTAAATTCAAAAACAAGTAAAAATATACAAAAATTATTTTCAGTGTCCTGTATTTATGTTTAAAAGTCTTCCTTTAATCAATCTTCTCTTCTATGGTAAGCAATTAATATATCTTTTCCCCCAGTGAATACTCTAGGGTTGCTGGTATTAATAGTGCTTCTAGCCCACCACCAGTATTATACTGCTTATACCTCACAAGATGGACCTAATATATATCAGGTCAACCACACTTTTCCCCTTTGTCATAGGGTTACTGTATTCCTCTGTGTGCTTCCTTCCTTGTTGGTACAGATATGAGGATGTTAATCTATTGCGATCCTGGGCCCTCTTAGCGAGTTCTCACGTGTATGTCCCAAAAGAGATTAATACTCATAGTTCTCACTACTGATTTGGCTTTATTTTTGTTAAAATTTAAAAAATACACTCACTTGATCAATAATAAATAATTGCTTTTATATCTCCTAATGGATGGAGCCTCTGTGTACCTCTGAGTCACCAACAAAATGGTGCGCCGCTCACTTCTGGTGACATCGTCCCCTCATCCCTATGCGTTAGGTCAATTTACCACATGACTTAGTCAGGGGATAGGCCGTGAGGATGCCAGGCTTCTTTTATAAGGATAATAATGTATTGCCATAGTAACCAGGTAAACATATTTCCACAGTCCCATATTATCATAGCCCGAACTTATGTATGCTTAAAATAAAATCCCTCAGTAAGCACAAACAAACATTTTTACAGTGGTATGAATTGATATATGGTTATTTTGTTGAAGCACATAGTGCCCCTTTTATTGAATGGGTGAGATCTACACAGGCCAGGACTGTTCACAATTATTTAATAAATTGTACACATTGTACTCTAGTACACATATAGAATTTGCACAATCCTTTAGAATTATATAGAAAAAAAATAAGTAATTTATGTTGCATAAGCACAGTTTGTATTTAAAAATAAGAAAAGATTAGTGTATATTGCTGGGGTGGTAAAAAAAAAACGGTGCTTTATGCTCAGCATCAAACAAAAATCTAAATCAAAAATCCCACCGCTGTACTTACAAACAATATTTAATTCCAGTGCTGAACCAAAATTAAAAAGTACATGTATGTGGAGCTGTGTTACTAAACTAAATGTGTCTTAGGTTACAGTATATGTATCCCAACACAAAAGATCATAATATTAATAAAAATAAATGTAATCTGTATAACAACATGATAAATCCAAATACAATTGAAAAAAAATGAAAACACCACTTTAATTCAGCATAAAATAAATTCTAAAAACAAAACAAAACGAAAAACATTTTTCATTCAGACCTGGGAGCCCTCTCGCTCTATCTTGTGGTCAAATTTCATAATGGCTCACTCTTCAGTGTAAAATCATCATTGAAAGATTGTAGTCATTACAAAGTGCACTTATATACAATCATTAAAATCACAATTTTTTTTTAATAAAAATATTAAAACCATTTGACAGATTAACTATTATTTATAAAACTAAATTTCATTATACATTAAAACCAAAGGGGACATAGTTATTTAAATCCTTTATCCATTTTGTTTCCAAGTAAGAGACCCTCCATATGACATTACTTCCTCTCCATTGTGCTGTATATTTAGCAATACCTATCACTTTTAGACTGGTGGGATAATTTTTATGATGTGTGGTATAATGTGACTATGATTACAAAAAACTTTTTTTCTATGTTTGTTAGATGTTCATTGATTCTGACATGTAATACATGTGTAGTTCTCCCTACATACGTTTACACTGACATTCAAGTAAGTATACAACATGCAGAAAGGTGCAAGTTGAAGTACATTCGATCATGTGCGCTCGATTAGCTGAATAAAGAGAGAGGGTAATTAGAACTCTCTTTCACATCAAGTTCATGTGGAGGGGTACATTTATGGCACATGGACAGTTGAAGTGTTCTTAGAAAAGCTGACTGTGGATGGCTGCCAGCTCATGACAGGCTAGAAGTAACTCTGTGGAAGGCAAATACAGAAGGATAGCAGTGCCATCTAAGTGCATAATTATTTTATTCCATAAAAGACAATTGGTAACTCACAAGATGCATGAGATGTCAGCGCATGGGGGATTAATAATATGCAACCACCACCATTCCTGGACCCATCAGCTGCCAATTCACCAGTGGGAAGATTGTCTTCCCCACAAGCAGATAACCCATATTATTAATCCCACATTTGCTAACATCTCATACATCTTGTGAGTTACAAATTGTCTTTTATGGAATAAAATGTCTTAGTAATTCTGCACTTAGATGGAACTGCTCTCCTTCTGTCTTTGTCAAGGAGCAAGTAACTAGTTTTATATTATAGGTTCTATTATAGGTTCTATTTGTACGTTCAGGCATAATTTTTTTTGTTTTCACTACATTATGTTCTATACTTTTCCATACTTGGCACCTTCTGTAATGATAAAAAACCTTTTAAAGCACCAAACATCTGGACTTTATGTCAATCACATTAGAATCAATAAAATACCTTTCTAAAAATAATGGAAGGTTTGTCTGGTAATTCTTCCCACTAAAATATTTTTTCAAAATAATTTCAAAATAATTTTTCAAGATGTTTCAATGTTTATGAAGTTTCTTAATAAAGATCATTGCTTTTTTGAATGTAGTGCTAAAATCCCATTCAGATCTCCGATGTTGTTTCTTAGGTCTATCTTGCAGTAGTTCCTCTTGTTCCAACTAAGTGATGTTATAACAGTTTGCAGTTCTTCATGATCATATCTCTTTGCTATGAGTCTTTTTATTTATAACATCAGCTTGTTCAAAATAGTCAGATATGTTTGAACAATTTTTTCTAAGGCGTGTAAACTGTCCCTTGTGTATGTTCTGTAAACACAAAGGGTGGTGGCAGCTGCTTAATGGATATACCCATTTTTATCATTTTTGTTTGTTTGAGTATGTAATAAGTTTCCTTGTTTAGATTTTGTGAGATCCAAAAAAATAATCTGATTCACTGACCTCATATGACCATTTTATCCCTAGTTCGGAATTAAGGTACTATACCATTTCTCTGTACTCCTGTGGACCCTTTTCTAGGGCATTAGACATATTATGGATAACACTTCCTTTTTAGATCTTGTCCAGTACTGTACCTTGTGTGTCCCCACATCCTGGCATATAAGCCGCTTGGGGCTGCCTTGGGGGGGGGAATGGGTGTATGGGGCCAGTGCGAATGTTTATTACCTGTGGTGCAAGTGAGTGGTTATTTAATATAGAATATAATATCTGCAGATTTTTATTTTTTATTTATCGTATGTTGTATTCTAATGAATATATGTTCTTATTTGAATATATATATATTCAAGCTCCTGAAGAAGTGACTTCTTGGTTGCGAAACCTGTTGAGCAAAATTATTTTATACTAAGAGGACAAGTTTAATTTTAGATGTCCTATGTGTTGTAGTTTTTTGTAAGGTCAAATATAGTTTTAATGAAGATTAATAAATTGTTATAAATGTTATATGTGCCTCTAAAGTCCATTAATTGTTTATTTAACCCAATTCATTTTATGCCTAGATCATTGTTGTTAACACCTTCCCGCCCAGCCTATAGCAGATTGATGGCTGGGTGGGTGCTTTCCCATCTTGACTAAACATAATATGACGTTCTCACATTGCACCACTCTTGTGTACCCTTGTGTGCAGCATGGCGATCAGTAGTGACACAGCGTATCTCCAATCAGGGTAAAGAGCCAATTATGTAGGCTCTTTACCATGTGATCAGCTATGTCCAATCACAGCTGATCACATTTAAACAAATGCTTATTATTGGCATTTCCTTTCCTCAGTTTTTGTCAGTGTCTGAGGAAAGACAAGTGAATAACCAGTTTTCCAGTTACAGGAGAAATTTACATGATACTCAGGGCACTGATAATAAGTCAAATCAGTGCAGCCTCACCAGTGCAGAATATTAGGGCCCATCAGTGCAGAATATCAGTGCAACCTGCAACATGTAAGTGCCCATCAGTGCCACCTTATAACTGCTTTTGCGTATATGGGCGAATGTAAATTTTAGGTGGGGCTGTTTAATACTGTGGTGGATATGGGTAATACAATTACATGTACATGCATGGGTCAAATATTCCATAATTTATTTAATTTATTTACGTACATCCAGCGTTAAGTTATTCCCCATATAGGAGGCGCAACTCTTGCAAAGGTATGGACCAGGGAACAGAGCCGTCGTATTTTACGTCGTTTATGTAGTACGTGAATATGGCTAGGCGTAGGTTACGTTCACGTTGTAGGCAGTGATTCGACGTATCTATGCGAAAAATAAAAGCCCATAACCCAAATCGCATTCTGTGATCCACAAATCAAAACCTACTCCAAATACCCAAAGCCAGGTACAAGTCCAAAGGAGATCGAAGATTTGCAGTCCAGGGACCTCGGCTGTGGAATGCGCTACCAACTACCACTTGGCCTTCAGGAGAAAGATTAAAACCCATCTCTTCTGAGGTCTAGTGGTTTCCTTACCCATGGAATGGAAACAGCGCCCAGAGGCGATTCAGTTCGCATGTGTTGCGCTTTACAAGTTTTTCACTCACTCACTCATCTTAGGCAGATGTTTCGGCGTGATTCTGAGCATGCGCACTGGGATGCGGCCACGGGATGGCGCATGCGCCGTTCGTTTGAAGTACTTTTATGACACTTGGTCCATCATTTGCATGGGGTCACGCCTGATTAGCATGACTCACGCCCACTTCCACCTACGACGGCTTACGCCGAGGGAACCCAGCGCAGTTTGGGAGGCAAGTACTTTGAGAATTCGGTGCTTGCCTCTCTGCGCAACGTCGGCGTAGCGTATATTAGATGCGCTAAGCTGGCATAAATATGCGCCAATGTATGTGAATCTGGGCCTATATGTTCTTTATATGCCACTTTTACTAGGGTCTCTAATTCTTTCTTAAATTTCAATGTCAGATTGCTTTTTAATAATTTATGGACAAGATTTTTTTTGTCCAAGAAATTCTGAATTTGATTTTGATGATACGGTCTCCAACTCCCTTGATTATAATAATGGGGTCCCATACGAATAGACCAATGTCTGTTTTTATTATTACCTGTTAGACCCCTAGGTTCTGTACTCCCTTCATTTTTAAAAGGAATAAATCAGTTTCTTAATTCGATAAATTCCTGTTTAAGAGGAGCTGGTTTCATCTTTCCATGGGTTTCCTTATTGTTTCCATTGTGTCTCCAGCTTTCCTCTTTATTAGAGGTAAAGGCCCTGTATTGTAAATTTGTCTGGGGATATCTTACCCTCAAAGGTGTTTGATTATCCACCTGTGTCTTTCGCTGCAATTCTCCACTCTGTCCACTTTTATTCACTGTTGTAGGACTAATATCCTCAGATAATTCCTTCCATTAAAATCCCTCCTTTTAAATGATAATCCTCTATATCTCTTAGATTTTTTTTTTTCTTTTATGTTTTTTATGCTAAATTAAAGATACATTTTATTGTCTATCTGATATATTTAAGCTTACAAGGATTCCATATGTTTTTAAAAGATTAAACATGATGTATTGTTTACTGTGTAGTCCACTTTGAGAGGCGGCACTCACAGACTTGCAGTGTATTTATAGGACGTGTCAGAACCTCTAGCTCAGGGATATGCAATTAGCGGACCTCCAGCTGTTGCTGAACTACAAGTCCCATGAGGCATAACAAGACTCTGACAGCCACAAGCATGACACCCAGAGGCAGAGGCATGATGGAACTTGTAGTTTTGCAACAGCTGGAGGTCCGCTAATTGCATATCCCTGCTCTAGCTTATGCTGATGTCATTACACCTGCTGAAGCTAGCAGTGGAGAGGGTTGTGTTTACATGCAACTTATCCTTGTAATTATGTAAATACTGTAGATGGACAAATACTTTTTACAGTAAATCTGTGGGTTTCGCTATGGAATGTTTGCTTATCTCTTACATGACCTAATTTACATGCCAGATCAGAGGTCAAAACAGCAAATCCCTGCTGATGTTCTTGAACAACTCGTTGTGATATCCAATATGATTCCAAGGATGTGGATGAATAATTACTGATAATGTGCTGTTATAAGACCACCCATAATGTGGTGTTTTATTGCTTGGTAAGAGGCTGCACTTAGTGGTGGTGTTGAATTCACAAAGATGTTTATTGTCATTCACGAGTGGAAACACAGTATTTGGACATTTGCATATAAGTGATAAACTTCCATCAGGAGCTTTGTATATTAATTGGTATTTTTATTGTGTCACTTTGAAATACTTGTGTCCCCCGCTGAATTTTAATTTTTTTCAATTGTATTTGGATGCGTGATGTTGGTACACAAATCACATTTATTTTTGATAATATTATGATCCTTTGTACTGGGATACATATACTGTAACTAAGACACATATATTTAGTAACACAGCAGAACATTTGTATTCTTTCCAAGAGGAACTGAGAATTTGACCTAAATAGGTGACAGCATCTCTTTAGGTATCCTAAGCATATGTACATTTCTTTCCCGTAAAACATATAACCTATTAAAGTATAAGTGAATGGCTTATTTCAGTATAACTTAAAGGCATTTTTTGTTTAATTACACATTGCGTTAAAATATTTATACTAGGTTTAGTTGTATTCACACTCATAAGAGTACATTTATCATTGGATGAGTAGACTTTACTCTACCGTCCCATGTGTATTCCCTTTAAATAGAGTAAGCAAAGGTTATAACCCCTGTTAGTTTTTTCTATCTGACTCCACAACCACCACCCAGGGTTGTGGGGAAGAGGCCCTGTTTTTTTTTTTTTTTTTCAGCTGTCAATGGGGAAGCCCACTGACAGCTTATGACTCATTCATTGTTAAGGATGTGGCAGCCAGCTTCCTGGTCTGTTCATTAACAACCAGCTGTGTTATGTGCCCTATTTGGGCAAAGCCTTGCTTCAGCCAATTGGGGCCCTAGAATGCACTGTGCAGCGCCCAGTGCATTGTGGGGCGCTCGGTGTGCGAACATTCTCTATGCTCATCCCGAACTGTTCACCCATCTCTATTTAAAACATGACAGTTTAGTTAATCACTACAAGTACTTATAGAAATTGATCAAAGGCTCTTCTTTCACTGCACAAAGTAAAGGACCTCAACTAGCTATCTCAATAATTTGTATACTCGTTTTTAGGTATTGGAGGAAGCCATTAAACAAATTTGTGCTAGTGACATATATTCTATATAGTCTTCAATAATAATATTGCTGTACTGTTAGAACTGTGGACCAGTCTGTTATATAAATTGTTTTTGGGTGATCAGCATTTTGAAAGGTATCTAAACACAAAAACAGAAATGTAACGTATAGCAGCTTACAAATACTTCATTATGTTGGCTACATTCATTATCTTTTTTTCAGACTTTTTCCCTTAATTTTTACCTGGTATATCTGTGAATAACACATTTCCTACCCATGGGTGCCCCTCCTTCAGTACTACTACTCCACTGTATCTATAAAAGGGCCCATGATTACCACTCAGGCTAAACTTTAAACATAACCACCTTTGTTAAAGTGGTTGTAAAGGCTCAAGGTATTTTTACCTTAATATATTCTATGCATGAAGGTAAAAAAACTTCTGTGTGCAGCAGCAGTCCGCATGATTTTGCACAGAGCAGGTAAGTATGACATATTTATTATTTAAAAAAAATATGATTTTACAATCACTTTAATCTTCATTATATAGGGAGTTGATGGGATTCGTAGTTTACAGAAATAAGATATATTTTTTTATGCTTTCAGGTCAGCTCACGGGAGAAGACAAGGAAATTGCATTTCTGGCAGCACTTGCTGAAAATACTGTGTATGAAAATAGACAACAAATGCAGCCACCACATCTGGGGACTGGTAAGCTGTAATATAGTCAATTGTGTTCTTTGTTTAGTTGTTATTTAAGTCACATATAGAGGTATACATATGCACCAGTTTACATGAAAATGCCTTAGATATATTTCAGCGGAATGTACCTGACCATGTATTTTTTTTATTATTATTGTACATAATTTACATAGTGCCAACAGTTTGTGCACTGCTTTACAATGTGAGGGCAGACAGTACAGTTACAATACAATACAGGAGGAATCGGAGAACCCTGCTCATTAGAGCTTACAATCTAGGAGTGAGGGTCGAGTGATACAAAAGATAATAACTGTGGTGGATGATCTAATGGAGAAAATGAAAGTACAGTTGTTAGGTGAAGACATAGTAGGCTTCTCTGAAGGGAAGGGTTTTCAGGGATCATCAAAAAGCAAGTGGAGTAGTAGATAGTCGTACAGATTGAGGAGTTCCAGAGGATAGGAGAGACTCAGGAAAAGTCCTGGAGACAAGAAAGGGAGGAGGTGTCGAGGCAACTAGGGAGCAGGAGGCCTTGAGAGGAATTAAGTAGGTTAGTATTTTGAGACTAGGTTAGTGATGTAGCTGGGGCTGAGTTATAATTGCTTTGAAAGTTGTTAGAATTTTGAATTTAATTGGTTGGGTCAGTGGAAGCCAGTGGAGGGAATGACAGTGAGGGGTAGCAGACAATGAATTGTTGGTAAGGTGGATGAGCCTGGCAGCAGCATTTATGATGGACTGAAGGGAGCTGGCCTATATAAATGTAATCCTGTGAGGGAGTTGCAATAGTCGAGGCGGGAGATGACCAGGGGGTGAACTAGGAGCTTTGTGTTGTCATTGGATAGGAAGGGGCCTATTTTGGAGATGTTGTGGTATTGGTTGAGGATGCAAAATTTGGACAGTGTTTGGAGCATAGTTGACGAGTGTGCAATTTTAAAAGCGTGACATGTTAGATATCTATTTACTTCTGAACCGCCCACCGTGGATATACGTCAGTACTTTGATGTTAACTACCGTTGTTATGGCAGCAGATAGCTGCCATATCCCTGGTATTTTTCTCCACAGTGGACAGTCCAGTTTAAGATAAAAGCAGTCTTCGCGGCACATTCACCACAAGATCACTTTTATGGGCGGCGATAGAGGTGCCCCCTCCCGTCGTGTCACGGTGGTCTCTGGTGCTTACTGGGGCTGTTGGAACTGGCGGAGACGATCCAGTCTTGTGGCCTGATGGGCAGGAAGTCGAGTGAGGGCATGATGGCCCCCACTCGACTCTTTGACTTTGGAGGACCGGAGCGATGTCAAATGTCACTTCCGCCCTAACGGCCTAAAAAGAACAATTTGTTTTTATTGAAAAAAATGAAATTTTATTTTTATTGCTTTTAAGTGTAAATGTGAGATCTAAGGTCTTTTTGACTACAGATGTTATATTACAAGGATGTTTACATTAAAATAAAAGTGATCCAAAACATTTTTTTTAAAGCACCCCGTTCCTCCGTGCTCATGCGCAGAAGAGAGCGCATATGTAAGTCACACACACATACGTAAACAGTGTTCAAATCACACATGTGAGGTATTGCTGTGATCGTTAGAGCAAATTTAATAATTCTTGCAAAAGACCTGTCACAGTGGGCGATATGTACAGGAGAGGAGTGTGGATGGTATGATAGTAGGTAGTATGTACAGGATAGGAGTGTGGATGGGTATGACAGTGGGCGGTATGTACAGGAGAGGAGTGTGGATGGTATGACAGCCGGCACTATGTACAATAGAGAAGTTTATGAATGTGGGCACTATGTACAGGAGAGGAGTGTGGAGGGTATCACAGTGGGTGGTATGTACAGGAGAGGAGTGTGGAGGGCATAACAATGAGTGGTATGTACAGGAGAGGAGTGTGGATGGTATGATAGTGGACATTATGCACAGGAGAGGAGTATGGAGGGTATGACAGTAAGCAGTATGCACAGGAGAGGAGTGTGGGGGGTACGACAGTGGGCAGTATGTATAGTAGGGGAGTGTGGAGGGTATGACAGTGAGCAGTATGTATAGAAGAGGAGTGTGGAGGGTATGACAGTGGGCACTATGAACAGGAGAGAAGTGTATGACAACAGGCACTATGTACAGGAGAGGAGTGTGCAGGGTACAACAGTGGGCACTATGTACAGGAGAGAAGTGTATGACAGCAGGCACTATGTACAGGAGAGGAGTGTGTAGGGTGTGACAGTGAGCAGTATGTACAGGAGATAAGTGTGGAGAGTATGACAGTGGGCACTGTGTACAGGTGAGGAGGATGAAGGAATCTGGGAAGGAAAAATGTAAAGGCTTGTGGACTGCGAAGTGGTTAAGTGGGCCATACAGGGATTGAAATTAAGCCAATTAAGCAGAGACCAGCCATAGTCAATCTATGTATGGACTAGCTGGTTTTACACAAGTCAATCTATTAATCAACTTGAGTACAACCAGCCTCTCGGGTTTCTCCCTAAACAATCAGTGTTGGCAGCTATTATTTATTTACTATTATTTAACACTGATCATTGTATGCACAGGCAGAACACAATAACACTGCAGGAGTGATTCCCCCATCCACAGGTCAGCAGGTGAGAGGGTGTGTGGGGACAGGCTGGGGAGAGATACTTGTCAGTGGTTGGTGAGGCACTGGCTAGTATCAGAGTCAGATACACACAGGTTACATACACCGTGATCGTTAGAGCGAGAGCAATAATTCTAGCACTACACCTCTTTGGTAACTCTAAACATGTAACCTGTAAAAAAATGTAAAGCATCGCTTAGTATACAAACAAATCATGCTAACTTTAGTGCTTTTTGTTTATGAATGAAACAGTTTCTTTCCAAAAAAACACGTTTGAAAAATTGCTGCGCAAATACAGTGTAACATAAATAGTTGTAAAGACCACCATTTTATTCCCTAGGGTGTCTTCTAAAACAATATATATAATGTTTGAGAGTTATGAGTAATTTTCTAGCATGTAGAAGAGAAGTGTCAGAATTGGCCTAGGTGGCAAGGGGTTAATTACCATAAGTAATAAGTAATTATTATAAGCACTGTGAGCTCATCCTCTCAGTCTGCTGCAGAGTGTGTCAGCTTATATTTAAACTGGCCGCTTTGTATGTAGCTTCTGACAGGCTGTCATGTGAAAACACTAAAGAAATGACACTTTGCTACAATGTAAAGTAGTGAGTGTACAGCTTGTATAACAGTGTAAATTTGCTGTCACCTCAAAATAACTCAAAACAAAGCCATTAATGTCTAAACTGCTGGCAACAAAAGTGAATACACCCCTAAGTGAAAATGTCCAAATTGGGCCCAATTAGCAATTTTCCCTCCCTGGTGTCATGTTAGTTAGTGTTACAAGGTCTCAGGTGTGAATGGGGAGCAGTTGTGTTAAATTTGGTGTCATGGCTCTCACTCTTTCATACTGGTCACTAGAAACTAAGCTGCAGCGAGGTGGCCAAGTCCATACAGAGCAGTTTAACAGAAAAGGTTCCACTCAGAACAGGCCACACCATGATCGACATCACTAAAAATGTACAGCTTATATGAAGCATATACAATATATATATATATATATATATATATATATATATATATATATATATATATATATATATATATATATATATATATATATATATATACTTTTAAAAATAATTTTACTAAGATGACATACTGATTGAGTATTGGAGTTTGCAATTGATGTGTACATTTTGTAGGGTTACCAAAGTGCAGTCAGCATTCTTATTATTTCAGAAAAGTTTGTGGAACTACAAGTTTGCCCTTTTTTTGGGGAGCAGTTGTGTTAAATTTGGTGTTATCGCTCTCACTCTTTCATACTGGTTACTGGAAGTTCAACATGGCACTTCATGGCAAAGAACTCTCTGAGGATCTGAAAAAAAAAATGTTGCTCTACATAAAGATGGCCTAGGCTATAAGATGATTGCCAAAACCCTGAAACTAAGCTGCAGCAAGATGGCCAAGTCCATACAGAGCGGTTTAACAGAAAATGTTCCACTCAGAACAGGCCTCACCATGATCGACCAAAGAAGTTGAGTGCACATGCTCAGTGTCTTATGCAGAGGTTGTCTTTGGGAAATAGACAGATGAGTGCTGCCAGCATTACTGCAGAGGTTGAAGGGGTGGGGGGCAGCCTGTCAGTGCTCAGACCATACACTGCACACTACATCAAATTGGTCTGCATGGCTTCCATCCCACAAGGAAGCCTCTTCTAAAGACAATGCACAAGAAAGCCTGAAAACAGTTTGTTGAAGACAAGCAGACTAAGGACATGGATTACTGGAACCATGTCCTGTGGTCTGATGAGATAAAGATAAACTTATTTGGTTCAGATGGTGTCAAGCGTGTGTGGTGGCAACCAGATAAGGAGTACAAAGACAAGTGTGTCTTGCCTACAGTCAAGCATGGTGGTGGGAGTGTCATGGTCTGGGGCTGCATGAGTGCTGCCGGCACTGGGGGACTACAGTTTATTGAGGGAACCATGAATGCCAACATGTACTGTGACACACTGAAGCAGAGCATGACCCCCTCCCTTCGGAGATTGGGCTACAGGGCAGTATTCCAACATGATAACGACCCCAAACACACCTCTAAGATGACCACTGCCTTGCTAAAGAAGCTGAGGGTAAAGGTTATGGACTGGCCAAGCATGTCTTCAGACCTAAAGGAGCGCACGGTCGCTAACATCCACCAGCTCAGTGATGTTGTCATGGAGGAGTGGAAGAGGACTCCAGTGACAGCGTGTGAAGCTCTGGTGAACTCCATGCCCAAGAGGGTTAAGGCAGTGCTGGAAAATCATGATGGTCACACAATATATTGACACTTTGGGTCCAATTTGGACATTTTCATTTAGGGGTGTACTCACTTTTGTTGCCAGTGGTATAGACATTAATGGCTGTGTGTTGAGTTATTTTGAGGGGACAGCAAATTTACACGGCTATACAAGCTGTACACTCACTACTTTACATTGTAGTAGAGTATCGTTTCTTCAGTGTTGTCACATGAAAAGATAGAAAAAAATATTCACAAAAATGGGAGGGGTGTACTCACTTTTGTGAGATACTGTATCGCTGTATTATGCTTATGCCATCACAGGGTATATAAGCTTCATGAGAAGCAGCCATGACAATTAGAGGTTTTAAATAGCTTTAGAATAAGACCATGTTGAAAATGAATTTACTCCAAGAATCAAGGAGACCATTGGTCATTAGGACATCAGTCCCATGTGGTTTGAAAAATACTAGAAGCCTAAGTGGAACATTTTAGCATTGACATTGTCCTAAAAGTATATTGCCCCTTGGAAATATGGAAATGTGTTAGGTTCCCTAAAAAATCTAAGCTGAGACTGCTAATGAGATTCTTACTCAGAGCCCGCACCTAAGGTGTGTCTGACGTCAGCTACTAACACATTCATTCTTTAGTAAAATGGTTGCTAGCAGTGTTGGTTTTCCATGAAAGCTATATTGGTGCCAATGTGGGCCCCAGGTTAATTTCTAAATTTGTGCATTGCACATATAGGACTTAATTATGCAAAATGTGCATTATTTTTAAATACATATCATTTAATTAATGCATTATACATTTTTCAGTTGATATTAATGATGACTTATAAATTAGTAACGATTAAATTGAATAAACATTGGCAATTTAATAAATAAGTTATTGTTAGATCTGTTTGATGGATATAATTTATCAGGAATATTTACAGAGTAGTGCCATTACATTGATCTGAATATGACAGATGTATTAAGACAGGAAGACATTGCAAGTTTATTTTTTTACTAATGTGTAACGTATATATATTGTAAGAAAATAAGCAGACACAAACACACACATCAGTCCAAATGGTAAGCACTCCACAGGATTTTTATAATAAAACCAACATTTCTGTGTGGCACAACCCACCTTTCTCATGATAATAACAAAGAAATAAGAGACACAGAGACATCTGAAAACTTCACTAAACATCACTAAAAATGTACATCATACAGTATATATATATATATATATATATATATATATATATATATATATATATATATATATATATATATATATATATATATATACTTTTAAAAATAATTTTACTAAGATGACATACTGATTGAGTATTTGAGTTTGCAATTGATGCGTACATTTTGTAGGGTTACCAAAGTGCAGTCAGCATTCTTATTATTTCAGAAAAGTTTGTGGAACTACAAGTTTGTCCTTTTTTTTTCTTTTATAGTTAAGTACGAAGTGTTTCAATACCTGAAATGTAGCTATAGATTGGTGACCCAGAAATATACAGTGAGAAACAGAAATTACTTGCAGATGTCACAGATGAGTTTTCTGTTCTAAAAGAGGCACACACGCATTTTTACTCCACTTTTTCTGTTGCAGAATTGTATAAGAATCATATAAGAAATATAAAAAAAATTGAAGTTTTTAGATAAATTAACTGTATGATGTAATAACATTATCCCAGTTTTATCATCCCTTTTTAATAAGTAATAACAAATGACAGGGTGTATCAAAATATTAAGGCATTACTTATTTATTTATTTATTCACTCCAAAAAATAATTACTTCCTTTATTGCACAGTTATTTTTGTAATATTAGAACTGTTTCTTTCACATCTCTGTAAGATAGCCGAGGGAATATGCTAACATGCACAAGTCCTTTCTGAGTACACAAAATAGTTGCCCATGGCAGATGGCCACTACCTGATTCTGAATTTTAAACGGGGACACATTCTGATAAACAATTTTAATACATTTTTTGTTTCAATAGTTTTTATATGTATTTTGAAAAAGGCAAAAAGTAAGTGAGTACTTTACAGAGCAGCTAGCAAACAAAAACCCCTTGTGGTGGACTTTTTAGGCACGTGAAGAGTATAAAAGTGTTTGAATAAAATATTAGTTTATTAAGTATATTAAATAAAAAGTTTAGACATAAAACATTTGAAATGCATCTATAACATTGTCACCATCTGTATATAATAGTATATTATAGATGGGCCTCTATGGAAACCCAATCTGGTCGGTAGTTACATAGTAGGTGAGGTTGAAAAAGACACAAGTCCAACCTATGTGTGTGATTATATGTCAGTATTACATTGTATATCCCTGTATGATGTGGTCATTCAGGTGCTTATATGGTCGTATAGGACTAGAACTTTTATGTACAAACAAAATGTTGTCTAAGATTTCATATATGCTACAATTCTGACTATGCTAAACCATCCCCCTTTCCAATAAGCCCATTTTCCTTGTCCTACATGCATCAAAGGCTGTGTGTAATACTGTGGTATGTCCGCAGAACTGATTTACTTATCATACTTATATTCTCAAAAGTGCAGCTCATTCCAAGTTGCTGTAAATATGACAATAGTTATTTTTTAGTAGAGACTGAAAGCAGAGTTCCACCCAGAAATGGAACTTCCGCTGATCGGATTCCCCCTCTGGTGCCACATTTGGCACCTTTCAGGGTTATATATTGCCGGTGCCATTCATAAAACAGAAACGACAGCATGAGCTTAGAAATCTAAACACACTGCTAAAGATTTGGTGTAACAGGGAAGGATTGGATTTTTAGCACATTGGGCTAACTTTTCTTTTTTTGTTTACAAATGGTTTTATTAGAGAATAAAGCAAACATCACAAAATACCAAAAAGGTTGGCTGTCCTTTCAGAAAGGGAAAAAAAGAACACGCAAAAGAGCAGGTAACAAAATCAAGGCTAAACAGAAAATATAAGCATAAGATCAATACACATTCTCATTAAATATTCCATAAACTTTGAGTTTGCAATATGAAGCAAAACCTTTTTTGTGCGGAAGTCACAGTGACAGCTGGAAGTAACATAACAAAAATAAATGAAGTTTTCCAAGTGTTCCATTTGACATCAAATATGTGCATAGGTGCATAGTATCAAACAATGTGTGGCTTATTCTTTCCATCAACATTATAGAATCTCTATCAATGATAAGGGATAATGGAACAACAATAGACAGTCACTGAAAGGCAATAGCCCAATGTAATGCAATGCAGAGCATATGTATACATTTTTCTTCTTGGCAAGTAACACCCATAACAGACATTAATAGTAAACACATGGAAGAAACTGCCATCAGGCAAGGCAGTGCATCATCCCGACTTCTGAAGTCTGGATCCGCCAGATACCTTGATTGATACCTTGATTGATGGCAGTCTCAGGCCTCATACACACGACCAAGTTTCTCTGCAAAAATCAGCAAGAAACTTGCTGGGAGATATTTTTTGCCGAGGAAACCAGTGGTGTGTACATTTTTCGTAGAGGAAACTGTTGAGAAACTCGACGAGCCAAAAAGAGAGCAAGTTCTCTATTTCCTCGACGGGAATGGAGAAACTTGCCTTGTCGAGTTCCTCGACAGCCTAACAAGGAACTCGACGAGGAAAACGATGTGTTTCACCCGTCGAGTTCCTTGGTCGTGTGTACGAGGCTTCAGAGTCTCAGTGATCCACTGAGATGGCCACTCCCGCCCCTCCACAGCTCATCGATCCAATGAGTGTAGAGGATCAGAGCAGAAGCGATGTTGACTGATAGTCAGCATAGCTCTGCTTGGGGAGGAGTGAGAACCGAGCCATTGGCGATGTTTGTGGCTTAGTTCTCAGTGCAGAGATGGCGGGGACAGCTGCAGCATCGGTCTGATGCTGCATCTACCTAGGTAAGTATGATTAGCTCCCAAAAAAGAAAACCATACTTCTCTTTTGACTGAATGCCACATTGGTTGCAAAACCTCACAAGACCAAAACATGTGATGAAGTGAGCCTTGGGTGGGAAAACCCCAGAAATAGAGGGCAGAAGAATCTGTAAAAATAGGATGAATTTTAACTGGGGTGTATTACCACCTTGTTAAAAGTTCAATGGCTGTCTCCCTAATCGGAAAGGGATCTAGTGCAAGCACAGAGATTACTTATCTCATGCCAATCTTGTGGAGTACAATTAAAGTTACAATCTGCCTCCAATTTATACATATATGGAAAAGATTCAGGTCCTAAACAACTAAGTAGGGTACTATACATGTCTTAGGTTAGTGGGGGTAAGGACAAAACATGTAGCGTAATAATGTCTAATTTGCAGATACTGCAAGTGTTTCTTCTGCAGAATCTCCTTGGATTGGGAGAGCTGTTCAAACCTGATAATGAGGGAGCCATCTATAAATGCAGATAAATAGACCAAATTATTAGACTTCCACCAAGAAAAGTGTCGGTCCACAGGAAATACGGCTGATTTTTCATTGGGGTACAACCTGTATGCTAAAGATGGTTTGCACCTAAATAGAAGGGGGTCTGTGATGTGCTAGGGTTCAGGTTTATAGAATGGTCAGAGAAGTGCCGCATTGGTAAGTAAACAGCAATCAAACCACACGTGAGGTATTGCCATGAATGTCGGATCAAGAGCAATATTTCTAGCACCAGACCTTCTGTGTAAATCTAAAGTGGTAACCTGTAAAAGCTTTTAAAATGTTGCCTATGGATAATATAATGTACGTTGTTTTCTGCCGTTTCACAGTTATGCGCAAATTTAACCACTTCCCGCCCGGCCTATGGCCGATTTACGTCCGGGAAGTGGTTTTGAAATCCTGACTGGACGTTCCAGAACGTCCTGCAGGATTTCATGCCGCGCGCGCCGATCGGTGATGCGGGGTGTCAGTCTGACACCCTGCATCTCCGATCTCGGTAAAGAGCCTCCGGCGGAGGCTCTTTACCACATGATCAGCCGTGTCCAATCACGACTGCTCACGATGTAAACAGGAAGAGCCGTTGATGGCTCTTCCTCACTCGCGTCTGATAGACGCGAGTAAAGAAGAGCCGATCGGCGGCTCTCCTGACAGGGGGGGTTATCAGGGCAGCCCCCCTCGGATCGCCACACTGGACCACCAGGGAAGCCCACCCTGGACCACCAGGGTGGGCCAAAAAATAAATAAAAGCCTGAAAAAAAGTCTTAAAAGATGCCAATCAGTGCCCACAAATGGGCACTGACTGGCAACACGAGAATCAGTGCTGCCCCACAGTGTCCATCAGTGCCACCTCAGTGTCCATCAGTGCCAACCCACAGTGTCCATCAGTGCCACCCCACAGTGCCCATCCATGCCCAGTGCCCACCTATCAGTGCCCATCTGTGCCACCCATAAGTATCCATCAGTGCCACCCATAAGTGTCGCCCATGAGTGCCCAGTGCCGCCCATGAATGCCCATCAGTGCCGCCTATGTGTGCCTATCAGTGCCGCCTATGTGTGCCCATCAGTGCCGCCTATGAGTGCCCATCAGTGCCACATACCAGCGCCGCCAATCAGTGCCACCTCATCTGTGCCCATCAGTACTACCTCATCGATGTCCATCAGTGCCATCTCATCGGTGCCCATCAGTGCCGCCATATCAGTGCCCTTAATTGAAAGAGAAAACGTACTTATTTACAAAAAAATTAACAGAAAAAAATAAAAACTTAATTCAACATTTTCAGTCTTTTTTTAGTTGTTGCGCAAAAAAAAAAATCACAGAGGTGATCAAATACCACCAAAAGAAAGCTCTATTTGTGGGGGTACAGTGTAGCATGACCGCGCAATTGTCATTCAAAGTGCGACAGTGCTGAAAGCTGAAAATTGGCTTGGGCGGGAAGGTGCGTAAGTGCCTGGTATGGAAGTGGTTAAAGTGTGACATGTTTGGTATCTACCTGTATTTACTCAGCATAACATCATCTTTTATATTTTACCGACAATTGGTATCATATTTTGTTTTTGTGCATTAAAATGTATTAACCTGCCTGGCGGTATTCCCGAGTCTGACTCGGGGTTAGATTTTCCTGCTGCGAGCGGTAACCCCGAGTCAGACTCGGGCTTGCCTCGCTAGATCCACAGGCATGGTTTACTTACCTTGTCCCTGGATCCAGCGATGCCACCGCGCTGTGTGAGCGAGCGGGACCTCGCTCGATTCACACAGTGCCTCTGTGTGACGCCGATCTCCGTTCCCTGCGATGTTACGACGCACGGGGATGGAGAACGGTGCCAAATTCAAAAAAGTAAACAAACACATTACATACAGTATACTGTAATCTTATAGATTACAGTACTGTATGTAAAAAAAACACACCCCCCTTGTCCCTAGTGGTCTGTCCTGTGTCATGCATGTCATTTTATATAATAAAAACGTTTCTTTCTCCCTGCAAACTATAGATTGTCCATAGCAACCAAAAGTGTCCCTTTATGTCAAAAATAGTTTTAGATCAGCTAAAAAACAGCGATAATAAATTATAATCACTTGCAGAATTGTGCGATAGCGATTTGTGGGGAAATTCGTCATAAAAAAAAAAAAAATAATGACAGCAACAATTCTGCAACTGAGCACATTTCAGTGATTTTGATTTGATTACATTATTGAATAATTTTTATTATAATTATATTATTATTTGTTATAATTATTTATAATTATTTATTATATTATAATTTATAATTTTGTTTTTAAAAAAATGTCATACCCGGGATGCCTATTAGAATCTTGTTTGGTCAGATTTAAGTGAGTTATTTCTAAAAATTACAGACCTACAATATAAAACGCCAAATTTCCTTGCAAATAATGGTACCGCTTTCAGCATGTTTTTTCTGAAAGAATCATACCGCCAGGGAGGTTAAAGTGTATTTTTTACCAAGAAATTGCATTCGAAAAACCACTGCACAAATACCACGTGCACTGCAACACTCACCATTTTATTTTCTAGGTCTAGGACCTTTGCTTTAAAAAAATATATAATGTTTGGGGGGTAAAATAAATATTAAAAAATCCCTGCACTATTGCATGTCATAGAAGTCGAAAAATATATCGCATCACAGAGAAATAAGTAGAAATGCTACAACCTATACATGCAGTCACTATACACATAAAAAAAACAATCAATCAGATAAAAGTGAAGCACTCCACATGCAAATAAAAATAGGTCCTAAATAAAGTCCCAGATGCCACACATGTGAAAGGATCCTTTGAAAAAGCCTTGAGGGGAGATACGCCTCAGGTGGCTGGTGTGGAGTGATTAAATCACGCTGGGTGGGGACCGGGTACCATCTTGCCAATGTCTAATATGCCATTGTGAGAGTACACTGTGCTTATTACCACATACAGTTGTGTTCAAAATTATTCAACCCCCCAATGCTGTAAAGAGTTTTAGGGAATTTAGTGTACATTTGTAATTGTATTCAGAATGAAATCCTACAATGACTTCTTAAAGAACCATATGCAACTAAAATGACATCAATTGGTTTTGTAATACAGTAGTAAATGTTTATTTTGTGAATTCTTCATTTACACAATTATTCAACCCCTTAAAGACTACCACTCTGAAGAACAGAGGTTCATTGAGGTGTTTTCAATCAGGTATTGAAAACACCTGTGGATGTCAGGGAGCAGCAATAAAGCCTAATAAGCACCAATCAGGCAGCTTTAAAATGACTGTGATACTCAGCTCCTTCTAGACATTTACTGGTGTGGTTACAAACATGGTGAAGTCAAGAGAATGGTCCGGGAAGACAAAAGAAGAGGTGATTAATCTTCACAGGAAGGACAATGGCTATAAGAAGATTGCAAAGATGTTAAACATACCAAGAGACACCATAGGAAGCATCATTCTCAAATTCAAGCCAAAGGGCACTGCTGAAACGCTACCTGTCGTGGCAGAAAGAAGATGCTGACTTCGACTGCTGAGCGCTACCTGAAGCGTAGAGTGGAGAAAAGTCCCCTTGTGACTGCTGAGAAACTGACAAAAGATTTGTCAGATGTGGGTACTGAAGTTTCTGCTCAGGCAATACGGCGCACACTGCGTAATGAAGGCCTCCATGCCAGAACTCCCAGGCGCACCCCCTTTCTGTCTCCAAAGAATAGGAAGAGTCGACTGCAGTATGCAAAAATCATGTGGACAAACCACAGAAGTTTTGGGATTGTGTTCTGTGGACTGATGAAACAAAATTAGAAGTGTTTGGGCCCATGGATCAACGCTATGTTTGGAGGAGGAAGAACAAGGCCTATGATGAAAAGAACACATTGCCTACTGTGAAGCATGGCGGGGGGTCAATCATGCCTTGGGGCTGTTTTGCTTCTGCAGGTACAGGGAAGCTTCAGCGTGTCCAAGGTACCATGAATTCTCTTCAGTACCAGGAGATAGTGGATAACAATGTGATGCAGTCCGTCACAAACCTGAGGCTTGGGAGACGTTGGACCTTTCAACAGGACAATGATCCCAAGCATACCTCCAAGTCCACTAGAGCATGGTTGCAGATTAAAGGCTGGAACATTTTGGAGTGGCCATCGCAGTCACCAGACTTAAATCCGATTGAGAACCTCTGGTGGGAATTAAAGAAAGCAGTTGCAGTGCGCAAGCCTAAGAATGTGACTGAACTGGAGGCTTTTGCCCATGACGAATGGGCGAAGATACCCGTAGATCGCTGCAAGACACTTGTGTCAAGCTATGCTTCAAGTTTAAAAGCTGTTATAACTGTAAAAGGATGTTGTACTAAGTACTAAGATTGAATGTCAATTGGGGGTTGAATAAAACTGATAATGATGTGAGCACAGAAAAGACATTTGTGGTTATTTCATTATAAATGTTATGTTATATTTGTCTGACCTACACGTGCCTCTTTGATTTAATTGTAAGCAGGATGACAGGATGATCAAAATCAATGTCAAACTGGGCAAAACAATCAATTTCAGTGGGGGTTGAATAATTTTGAATACAACTGTATGCAATGTGTTTTTTTTTAACCTGTGGCTGTTATTCTAGCTTTATTTTTTTAAACCAAGCAGTTTACACTATGAAGCCCACCAATTTCCATCAGCTCTCAGGTGCTACCGCCACCATTCGTGGTAAGGGAAACCGATAGTTAAGACTTTCAGCTTCACAGATTGTTCCCTACTGCGCATGCATGAAGCTTGATCTCTATGAAGTGGAGATGGTAATCTTTTCTTTACCATTTGCTCAGCAGAATGTATTTTGTTTTGTAATTGGTATGTACAGTACATGCTATGTGTTAGAACTATAAAGGGCCTTTAATAATGTGATAGGTTGGCAAGAATTTATGTGTGTAATTTATGCTCCTAGAACGCCATAGAGGTGCTACTTGTATGTTGGGCCTCTGCATGTGGCCAGGCTGTGTAAAAGTCCCACACATAGGGTATTACCATACTTAGGAGGAGAAAAAAGAGGAAGGGGAGTTTGGGACTTTAAATGAGGCACTTATGAAGTACACCTCCATCCCTGGTTCAATATCTAGGGACTTTGAATGAGGCTGCAAACATGGTGTGGGTAATAAAAGGATGAGTGTAATTGACACGAAAAGGATGAGTGTAATTGACACTCAAATATACATAACTCATATCACAGAATAGATTACTTTTTTATTAGTCAACCTGGTATGATGATGACTCCCTCAACAGACATATGTAATTGTTCATGGTCAGACCATGCTCTGATATATTTGGAACTTAGGATAGTTGAATACAAAAAAAAACAGTAGGGACGTGGAGATTGAACAAAAATGTATTAAAAAAATAAAGAATGTAAAAACGACATACGACAAGTAGTGAGAGAATTCCTATTAACTGAAAATGATGATACATCAATCCCTATAGAGTGGGAAACACTTAAATGTGTAATGTGGGGAGTCTTCATCAAGCATCAAGCATGGATCTAGGCTGAAAAAGGAAAAAGAACAGAAGCAGAAGCAGTCTCAATTAATGATGGAAATTATAAAATTAGAAAATAAACCTAAACAGTGCCTTAAAATGGAGGACAAAATAGCACTAAAAGAAAAACAAATGCAGCTATAATACATGCTTGATGAGGATTCCCTTTGGGTGAGGGATAAGAATAAAATACAATGGTACCAACAAGGCAATAAAACAGGGAAATTACTAGCTAGAACTTTAAAAAATCAACAACCTATGACTTCCATAGTTAAAATCTTAAAAATAAATGGGGAAATGGCATATGACCCTACTGAAATACTAAAAACTTTTCATACATATTATTCTAAATGATATAATTTAAATATTCAACAGAAAAATAAAGAGAAAGATAAGAAAAGGGAAGATATTTGTAAATATATAAAATATACAGCTCTATTTTCAAGAGAAATCATGGAGGAACTGGAAAGAGAAATTTCAATAGAAGAAATTAAACATGCTATTTCTGAACTGGTCCTGGGCAAAAGGCCTGGACCAGACGGATATACCTCCAGATTTTACAAATAATTTCAAGATATAATAATACCTATTCTTAACCACTTGCTTACTGGGCACATATACCCCTGTCCTGCCCAGGCGAAATTTTAGCTTTCGGCACTGTCACGCTTTGAATGACAATTGTGCAGTCGTGCGATGTGGCTACCAAACAAAATTGACGTCCTTTTTTTCCCACAAATAGAGCCTTCTTTGGTGGTATTTGATCACCTCTGCGGTTTTTATTTTTTGCGCTATAAACAAAAATAGAGTGACAATTTAGAAAAAAACACAATATTTTTTACTTTTTGCTATAATAAATATCCCATTAAAAAAAATAAAAAACGTTTTTTTTCAGCTTAGTCCGATATGTATTCTTCTACATATTTTTGGTAAAAAAAATCGCAAAAAGCATATAGTGATTGGTTTGCGCAAACGTTAAAACGCCTACAAAATAGGGGATAGAACTATTACTTTTTTTTTTTACTAGTAATGGCGGCGATCTGTGATTTTTGTCAGGACTGCGATATTACGGCTGACACATCAGACACTTTTGACACATTTTTGGGACCATTGACATGTATACAGCGAAAAGTGCTATAAATAGGCATTGATTACTGTATAAATGTGACTGGAAGGGAAGGGGTTAACACTAGGGGGCGAGAGAAGGGGTTAAATGTGTACCCTGGGAGTGATTCTTACTGTGGGGGGAGGGGACTCACTGGGGGGGTGACCGATGGTTGTCCCTATGTACAAGGGACACACCATCGGTCTCCTCTTCCTAACAGGACATGGAGCTCTGTGTTTACAGAGATCCATGTCCCTGGTGGACATCGCGGCCACCAGGCACGCGCATCGGCACCTGTGTGACGCGGCACGCATGCACGCCCCCCAGCAGATTAGTGACACCTTGTGGCCATAAATAGTCGGCCGCCGGGTATCTAGTAGTTAAGAAAACATATAATTTTATATCTAAAACACAAATCTTTACATCACAAAGTATGGAAGCCCACATTGTGTTAATACCAAAACTGGAGAAAGATCACACATTATGTAATAACCACCGACCAATCTCTTTGACAAACATTGATATAAGACTATATTATAATAGGTTAACACCCATATTACCAGGATATATACATTTAGATCAAACAGGCTTTACAAAAGGACGAGAAACAAGGGATAATATTATGAAAACTTGTACACTGGTGGAAAATGCTCAAAGAACTGCCATCTCAACATGTTTACTATCTATTGATGCTGAAAAAGCGTTCGATAGAGTGGGATGGCAGTTTTTGGAGGAAACACTAGTCCAGGTAGGAATGGGCCCAAAAATGCTTAGTAGGATTGTTGCATTGTACTCTAATTCACAGGCCAAAATCAAAACCAATGGAATGTTATCGGAATACATCGAAATCTCAAACAGAATCCGACAGGGTTGTCCACTATCCCCTTTATTATATATACTAGTGATGGAACACCTTATACAAGCAATAAGGAAGAATGGAGATATACAAGGGATCAATATTAAACATAAAGAATATAAAACGGCAGTCTATGCAGATGATTTATTAATATATGTGACTAATCTCATTATAACAATACCTAATTTAATAAAATAATTTAAACGATTTAGGGAATTAAGTAATTTTAAAGTTAATTTTGCTAAATCGGAAATGCTAAATGTATCACTAATGCTGCATACACACGATAAGTTAGTCTGATGAAAACGGTCTGATGGACCGTTTTCATCAGACCAAACCAATCGTGTGTGGGCCCCATTGGTTATTTATCCATAGGTTAAAAAAATAGGAACTTGTTTTAAAATTATCTGATGGATAAAAAACCTATAGAAAAAAACGATCATCTGTGGGTATGTCCATTGGTTAAAAATCCATGCGTGCTCAGAATCAAGTCGACGCATGCTTGGAAGCATGGAACTTCATTTTTTTCAGCACGTCGATGTGTTTTACATCACCGCGTTCTGACACGATCGTTTTTTTAACTGATGGTGTGTAGGCACGACTGATCATCAGTCAGCTTCATCGGATAACTGATGGAAAAATCCATCAGACCGTTTTCATCAGACTAACCTATCGTGTGTACAGGGCATAACAGAAAAAACACTATTATTATTACAAAAGGATTTCTCGTTTAAATGGAAGCAAATAGCATAAATATTTGGGAATTTATATTCCAAAAGACCTGAATAAGTTACAAGAATTTAATTACAATGCGACATTCCGAAAAGTAATAAAACTATTACAAAAATATGAAAGGTAATATATTCATGGATGGGAAAAATTAACATAATAAAAATTGACATATTACCAAAATTCTTATATATTTTTCAAACTATTGCCCTAGTTATTCCAAAAAAACTAAAGATTGAATTAAGAAAAGCAATATGAAGTTTTATATGGCCCCACAAAACATCACGAATTAGAAGAGAAATTTTAACTAGAAAAAAATGGAGGGTTAGCATTACCATATTTCTCAAAATATCTACAAGCTGCCTCCCTGACTAGGATTATAGACTGGTACCATAATAGGGAGGATAAACAATGGGTTAAACTAGAGAAAGACATTATAGGAATCCAACTTAAAGCCCTCCCTTGGATAAAACCTCATTTAAGACCTGGAAACAAAAAAAAAAAACAATCTTTACAATAGCTACATTAAAAATATGGGATGCAGAATTAAAAAAGGTAAACCCATCCACTGTGCTAGGACCTATGACTCCATTGTTCTCCAATCCAGAATTTCTGCCAGCCTTGGCAACCACAAAATACTTAAAATGGAACATACTGGAGAACGCAAGGGTGGCCCAGATCCTAGTGGAAGGGAAAATGCCAAAATTACAAGATTTGAGAATAGAACATAAACATGAATGGCTACAATACCATCAATTAAACACATATATTGCAACAAACATAGAATTATCTTTAATAAATAGATCAAAAACTAAATTTGAAGAAATATTAATAGATGAACAAAACCCAACTAAAATGTTATCTAAGATATATGACCTACTACTCCCCTCAGGACCCTTCAGAGAGATAACAGGAATGAAAAAATGTGAAAAAGAAATAGGGAGATCAATATCGGAGACAGAATGGGGCAAAATATTTGAAACAATTCACAAAACATCAATAGCGAATAAATATCAAGAAAGAAATTATAAAATAGCAATGAGATGGTATTGGAGCCCAGTAGCGCTAAATAAAATAAATAGTGGACAAACAGATCTATGTTGGAGATGTAAGGTTGAAAGGGAGACTATGGAACACATTTGGTATGAGTGTTATATGGTGAGAGAACTCTGGAAAACAGTTCATGACATATATCAAAAAATGTTGGGAATAGAGAGGAACTTAAATATAGATATCTCATTATTATCTCTGATACCAGAATCAATAAAGACTATTAAGAAGGATATTTCCCACCATATGACATCATCAGCCAAAACAATAATAGCTTGCAAATGGAGAGAAAATAAAAGTCTAAATATAGGAGAATGGATATGTGAAATGAACGAAATCCAATATATGGAAAGACATATAAGGGAAGAAGGACACATAAATAGTCAAATGCCAGAAATATGGCAGAAATGGGATGAATTTCGGTTCTCAAAAAGAATGAAAGAATATTTATAAATGGAAAGTAAGGGAAAATATGAAGGGGAAAAGTACATGAAATATAAAATGAGTATAGGCAAAGGGAGAGAATAGTGGGGTTATGGGTCCTTTTTTTGTGTGTGTGAGGATGAATTGGTATGGAAGATAGTTGAATATATGTAGGTATATGTTGTAGCAAATGTTGTTTTTAAAGACAATGTGGATTATGGAAACTAATCAATATTCTGTATATTGAATAATGAGTTGAAATTTATATATAATGTGACAGAATCTTGTTTAATGAAAATGTTTTGTATGTAAGAAAAAGTTAATAAAAATTAAATTGAGAACAATATCTGGGGACTAGAATCCCTTCTAATTTTCACAATCATTTTCCAATGCAACTTCTAGCCCTTATTGAGTAGTACCTTCTCCACAGACTTGGAGAAATGGAGGTCCTAAAAAGAGCTTTGGCCATACTTCTCCTTTAACCACTTAAGGGCCGCCTCCTTCACATTTACGTCGGCAGAATGGTATGGCTGGGCACAGGCATGTACCTGTACATTGCCTTTAAGAGCCCAGCCATGGGTCGTGCATGGTCCGAAGTTCCGTGACCGCACACGCGGGACCCAGGAACCCGATCGCCGCTGGTGTCCCACGATCGGTCCCAGGAGCTGAAGAACGGGGAGAGGTGTGTGTAAACACACCTTGCCCGTTCTTCACTGTGACAGTGACACTGATCGTCTGTTCCCTGATATAGGGAACGACAATCAGTGATGGCACGCCTACAGCCACACCCCCGTACAGTAAGAATCACTCCCTTAGGGCACACTTAACCCCTTAGCGCCACCTAGTGGTTAACCCCTTCACTGCCATTGTCCTTTTCACAGTAATTAGTGCATTTTTATAGCACTTTTCGCTGTGAAAATTACAATGGTCCCAAAAATGTGTCAAAAGTGTCCGATGTGTCCGCCATAATGTCGCAGTCATTAGTAGTAAAAAAAAATATATAAATAAAAATGCCATAAAACTATCGCCTATTTTGTAAACGCTATAAATTTTGCGCAAACGAATCGATAAACGCTTATTGCGAATTTTTTTACCAAAAATCTGTAGAAGAATACAAATCGGCCTAAACTGAGGAATTTTTTAGTTATATATTTTTGGGGGATATTTATCATAGAAACAAGTAAAAAATATTGCATTTTTTTTTTCAAAATTGTCGCTCTATTTTTGTTTATAGCGCAAAAAATAAAAACTGCAGAGGTGATCAAATACCACCAAAAAAAAGCTCTATTTGTGGTAAAAAAAGGACGCCAATTTTTTTTGGGAGCCACGTCACACGAGCACGCAATTGTCAGTTAAAGCGACGCAGTGCCGAATCGCAAAAATGGGCAAGGTCGTTAACCTGCATAATGGTCCGGGTCTTAA
This sequence comes from Rana temporaria, assembly GCF_905171775.1. Lineage (NCBI taxonomy): Eukaryota > Metazoa > Chordata > Amphibia > Anura > Ranidae > Rana > Rana temporaria. The sequence continues at coordinate 572,046,541 of NC_053489.1, forward strand.
GTGGTTAATGTGTAGATAACAAACATTCTTGTTTTGCTCTGGAAATTTTACGATGAGAAAAATATCTTAATATTTTTCTCTTGGATGTTTCTTTTACTAGAAACTACCCTGCAAAAAGAACATTCCTGTTTGTTTTTAAAAGTTAAAATAGTAAACTAGAAAGTTATGATTTCGGACACCCGAAACAATATTTTCTGTCTCAATAAATTAGTCACATTACAGATTGTTTCTGATTTGCTTGATAGACCCATTTTGCTTTTCTGCACAAAGCCCTGTGATTGTCCACTGCACAGAGCAGGTAAGTATAACATGTTTGTTATATTTATAATAATCTATCTGGTGCACCATTCTAAAGCTCACATTTTTTGTCACAGTGGCATCATGTTCTTTAATTTCCAAAACATTGTGGCAAAAAAATGAGATCAACTTTGGGTGTCTACTTTCCAAAAAAGCACAGTTGTTGGGGTTTCCATACTATCTGGGCATTTTTATTTTAGCAAAGTAAATAAATCATTTTTTTTATCTTGTTACCTTTTTTTGGTAACAAATAAAAACGCAGAAGATATTAAATACCACAAAAGAAAGTTATATCTGTCTCAAAAAGTTAAAAATTAATGTGGGTACAATGTTACTTAACAGAGTAATTGTCAGTCAAACTATCACAGCACTGAAAACTGAAAAATGGTAATGAAGGGGTTTTACAGGAGCTTACACAAGGGGTTAAAGTGACAGTGTCTGTGAAAAGGACTCTTGTGATGTTTGACTATTCCTGCAGTCCCCCATTTGCTCCTGACTCCTAGAGCAAAATACCTGGTCTTTTAAGGTGCCTGACACCAGCAGACACTGGATATTTTAGTGATGAATGCAACATAGGAAGAATCACTAGAGTGGTGAGCATCAGTGGGGCAGGAAGGCCTTCTCACGGACATTGTCACTTTGTCCTAAATTGGTGATGATACAGTATAACTTTAACTTAAATAAATTAAGTGATTTATGTATTTTATATCTCCTGTTGTGGATGTTTGCAATTTCTACAAGACAACAGTTTGGTTTATTTTCATGAGACAAATTCATCAGCACTTAGTAAAATCTTTAATTTTTTATGTAGGTTTTATTATTGTAGCAAATCAGGCTGAAACTAAGTAGTTGCATATTTTTCCAGAAGTGCATGTGTTATTTTCTCTTGAAGTGCATTTATTTTAAACCCCAGTGTATTTACCTGTTTTGTAAGTTATATACAAATTATATCTCAGATTTTTTCAGTAAACCACAAAAATTGCTGAGTTTTCAGTACTTCTGTTGTAAGGGCTCTCTACTGTGTTTTATTACACCCATGTATAAATAACATAATAAACTACATAGGCCAATAACACTAAGGTGATATAATTTCAGTATCTTTCTTGATCATAAGTATGCCCAAATTTCCACACATTACCTAAATTGTCATTAAAATGCTAGTACTGAAAGTCCTCCATAGGCTGAAATTAAATCTATTTACTTTACCCACAAAGGACAACACAACCTGGAAAGTTTCCCAGTATTCTTGATAAATGAGCTGTGTAATCTATAATCATCTCCATGTTCACAAAAGTGTCCCAAGTAGTGGATACAAATGCCTTATTGAATTATTTATTACTTTCTGTGAACTTTAATTTGTTCTTGGCCCTTGAACAGAGTAACATGGGTTTTCAAATTTACATACATCTACTGTATATGCCCACTATAATTTTCCTGCTTTACATATGTGAAACAATAAATATATATATATATCCTGTTTCTTTGTTTTTATACTGAGATGTTTGATTTTTCGTATTTCTATTATGTGTTGTCATTGTTGTTTTACATGTTAAAATATTACATTTTTAAAGCAGAATATTGCATTAAGCAAGCAATGTCATGTACTACCATACACAATTATTGTAAGGAGCTTGTGGAAGCAACACAAAGCATGGGAGAAGATAAAGAAGATTGTATGTGTGTGTCAAGTTTGCATGCCAAATTGCTAGATGTATCCACTATAGCCTCATGCATACAGACAAGTGCATTTTTAAAATACAATTTATCTTTAATTTCAATCTGGAGGTTAAAACTGTTAAAGTGATTTTGGACACTTCACTTTAGTAGAGTTAAAGAAAACATATGCAGTATTTAAAAATTGTAGTAGGTAGTAAAATAAATTTAAAATTAGCCCTTATTCACCTCTGTAGCTATAGGCATTTTGCATTTTCAAATTTCACAACAGAGTCCATGAAATCACAGCTCCTCTTTCTTTATTTTCTCCGGCAGCAGAGAAATTGCAGCCTAATGCCGTGTACACACGGTCAGACTTTCCAACAACAAATGTTCGATGTGAGCTTGTTGCCGGAAAATCTGACCGTGTGTATGCTCCATCGGACATTTGCTTTCGGAATTTCCGACAACAAATGTTGAGAGCTGGTTCTCGATTTTTCCGACAACAAAAGTTCTTCTCGAAAATTCTGATCGTCTGTAGCCAATTCCAACGCACAAAAATCCTACGCATGCTCGGAATCAATTTGACGCATTCTCGGAATCATTGAACTTCATATTTCTAGGCTCGTCGTAGTGTTGTACGTCACCACGTTCTTGACGTTCGGAATTTCAAACATCATATGTGTGACCGTGGGTATGCAAGACAAGTTTGAGCCAACATCCGTCGGAAAAAAATCCACTGTTTTGTTGTCGGAATGTCCGATTGTGTGTACACGGCAAAACAGCCTGAACTTTGAGTATGAATTGCTTCACAGCACATGCACCTAGAAAGGTCAGCAAGGACTTGTTTTAAAGCTATTTTATTGATTGATAAAAATATTTAAATACATTAGTGCTTAACCTCCCTGGCGGTATGATTCTTTCAGAAAAAACATGCTAAAAGCGGTACCATTATTTGCAAGGAAATTTGGCGTTTTATATTGTAGGTCTGTAATTTTTAGAAATAACTCACTTAAATCTGACCAAACAAGATTCTAATAGGCATCCCGTGTATTACATTTTTTTAAAAACAAAATTATAAATTATAATATAATAAATAATTATAAATAATTATAACAAATAATAATATAATTATAATAAAAATTATTCAATAATGTAATCAAATCAAAATCACTGAAATTTGCTCAGTTGCAGAATTGTCGCTGTCATTACTTTTATTTTTTTATGACGAATTTCCCCACAAATCGCTATCGCACAATTCTGCAAGTGATTATAATTTATTATCGCTGTTTTTTAGCTGATCTAAAACTATTTTTGACATAAAGGGACACTTTTGGTTGCTATGGACAATTTACAGTTTGCAGGGAGAAAAAAAGGTTTTTATTATATAAAATGACATGCAGGACACTGGGCAGACCACTAGGGACAGGGGGGGGTGTGTTTTTTTTACATACAGTACTGTAATCTATAAGATTACAGTATACTGTGTGTATAGTGTTTGTTTACGTTTTTGAATTTGGCGCCGTTCTCCGTCCCCGTGCGTCGTAACGTCGCAGGGAACGGAGATCGGCGTCACACGGAGGCACTATGTGAATCGAGCGAGGTCCCGCTCGCTCACACAGCGCGGTGGCATCGCTGGATCCAGGGACAAGGTAAGTAAAAAGTGCCTGTGGATCTAGCGAGGCAAGCCCGTGACTGACACAGGGTTACCGATAGTAGCAAGAAAATCTAACCCCGTGTCAGTCTCGGGAAGACCGCCAGGGAGGTTAAAGACTAAGCACAGATGCAAGTTAAGAAGTTACATAGGTAAGGTTGCTTTGCTACAGTACAACACTTATGCCCTGTAGACACGATAGGTTAGTCTGATGAAAACGGTCTGATGGATTTTTCTATCAGTTATCCGATGAAGCTGACTGATGATCAGTCGTGCCTACACACCATCAGTTAAAAAAACGATCGTGTCAGAACGCGGTGACGTAAAACACAGCGACGTGCTGAAAAAAATTAAGTTCAATGCTTCCAAGCATGCGTCGACTTGATTCTGAGCATGTGTGGATTTTTAACCGATGGACGTACCTAGAGACGATCATTTTTTGCTATAGGTTTTTTATCCATCAGATAATTTTAAAACAAGTTCCTATTTTTTTAACCTATGGATAACTAACAGTTGGGGCCCACACACGATCGGTTTGGTCTGATGAAAATGGTCCAATGATAGTGTGTGTGCATTATAGGCCTCAGAAATATCTGGTCACATGTTTTTCCTATCTCTTTTTGAAAAAAAAAAACAACAAAGTAAATCTATGTTTACTTTGAATACCCAGTTATGCACCTGGGAAATAAATAAAAAAAAACAAGATTATTTGTTTGCATGTGATAGTGAAATTGACGTAAACAAAAACAGTCTCACCTTATTTACTAAGCTAAAGATTGGTACACACACATTGAAATGGTCATACACTTTCCAAAGAGAAAATATATTTTGCCAAGTAAACAGTCTTTATTCTTGTATACCCTGTGTACAATATTGGGAAATATTAAAAGTCTTATGAAGTCTTTTCCAACTTAATTTTACATATAATAGATATTTGGTGAATATTAGGTGAATGCCTAAAGAAATTAATTAGAGCAGCAGCATGTACACAAAAGTCTTCCCCTTGAACTAAATCAGAAGATTCTTGAGCTTTTAATTATACATGTAAATAAATACAATTATATATTCTTTTAAAAATTGATAGATCTGATTTAGATATGGTAAAAAGTAAGATTGCTAATTAAAAAGAACACAGAAGAATCTGATCAAGAAGTAATTCATTATCTATGAAAAGAAAAGCAGACTCATTTACATTATGGAAATCTGCATATTATAAAATACAAACTGCTCTGAGTGTTCAATAGATTTTCTATTTTAAAGGAAAATGTGTATTATTGCATTTTAATTCCATGGTAGGTTTAGTACAGTTTATTGTGTATTATTGCATTTTAATTCCATGGTAGGTTTAGTACAGCTGTGTGATATCTCTGTTAAAATGTACCGTATTTTCACAACTCCTGTTGAAAGTAAAACCATACCACTTGTATCCATTTGTAGGCAATTTAAATATCAATATTTTTATAATTTTACTTACTGTAGATCTGCATACTAACACTTTGATTAACATAGTATTCTGGTCCACCTGTTCTAAGAAAAAATTGTATTGCTGGCTTTAAAAATGTTAAATGTTGATCATTAAATGGTAACAACTATATACAGAAGTCATTGTAAATAGTTTAATATCAATTCTGCCAGCCATCGTCTACTCACATTTTATGAATGGATTCCTGCCAGACAATTTTAGTACAAAGACAGTTTTCAATTAACTTGAATTTTGAAGGAAACAAAGATACAAGCCAATTGGTTTATCCAGAGAGAATAAACATAGGCATAGAACCAGAAATATTGATATTGTTCTTTTTGGGTATGGGGAGGGTAGAAATAAATAAACAGAAGCACAATATAGGTAATATTCAAGCAAACTAAGAAATACATTCCAAGTTCATAGGTATATTGTCTTTATAAGCTGATAGTTTGCTAAAAATAGCTGGACTACAACTCCTGTTGTTTTTTTAGAATGCAAACATGCTCACTCGTCTAAGCAAAACATGGATAACAGACTCCCTCTTCGGGATGTGCATAAATGTGAGCTCTGTTAAATGCATGTAGGTACAAGGATCTTCACACCATCAAAATCGCCTCAAATTTTTTTAACATTTTAAAAAAAATGCTTCACACCCTAGGTTACCTGTTAGTGTGTTGTTGCCGTGGAAATCTCTATATATCATTTATATAAACCACAGTTTTAGATGAATTTAGGGAGAAATTACATTGTAATTGTGTAGGTATTACAACACTGCATTTAGCTCTTTGATATACAAATGGCTGCACAAAAACCTTGGAGGTTACAGGTGTCTATTTTCTGTACTTGCCCCCTCAGATAAAGAAGAAATATTTAGCTAGTTCATCTTGGATTGTTTTTAAATATGACATCCCACCTCACATATCAATGCAACATTCTAAAGCCTCGTACACACGACCGTTTTTCTTGCCAGGAAAACTGCAGGGAGAGCTTTTGGCCGGGAAAACCGTTTGTGTGTATGCTTCCTCGCAGTTTTCCCGACTGGGAACCTGCTCTCTATTTTCCCACTGGGATTCCTGGCGGTTTAAAACCTGTCAGTTTTCCTATGGGGAAACACTGCAAGGGAGCATACACACGGCAGGGATTCCCGGCCAAAGCTCTCCCTGCAGTTTTCCAGATGGGAAAATCTCTCATGTGTACACGGGGAAACTTACCGAGCAGGTTCTCAGATTTCTCGTCGGGACTTTATACCGCCGGGAATCCCGGTCGTGTGTACAGGGCTTGAGATGCACAGGACCCTGATGAAGTTGCCCTGCATGGCTCCAAATGTTTGAAGGATTCCATGTCGATATCAGCATTAAAACAGTAAATGTGCATGTCATCAGTAATGAGATGAAGTTTATGACTCATTTGTAATGTATTTGTGCATGTATTTGTTTTATTTTGTGATCAGAATAGTTTAAGTATTCTTTTGTGCCTGTACTTTGTCTGAGCTACTCTCTGTGAGGGAAAAAAAAACACAAACAAAAAAACACTTCAGCCCCGGAAGGATTTATCCCCTTAATGACCAGGCCATTTTTTTGTGATATGGCACTGTGTTAGTTTAGCTGACAATTGCACAGGCGTGAAACGTTGTACCCAAATAAAATTAATGTCCTTTTTTTCATGGTATTTGAGCGGTTTTTATTTTTTGTGCTATAAACCAAAAAAGACTGATAATTTTGAAAAAAAATAATAAATTATTTTCTGCTATAAAGCATACCCAATAAAAAAATCGAATGTATTCATCAATTTAGGCCAATCGGTATTCTGCTACATATTTTTGGTAAAAAAAACAATGAGTGTATATTGATTGGTTTACACAACATGTATAGTGTATACAAAATAAGGGGATTAATTTATGTTTTATGTTTTTAGATTTTTAGATTTTTATTACTTTAGAGTTTTATGTTTTTAGATTTAGTTTTTAGCCATTAGTAGGTCATTGGTGAGTTTAACCACTTAAGACCCGGACCATTATGCAGGTAAAGGCCATGATAAGCACTAGCTCAGTGCGAAACGCGTCGGCTATCTACCTGTTCCTTTGTTGCACCTTGTGAAGTGATGTACTTGCTGTGTTTTTTTGAATAAAAGACAACCGTTTGGTCATTGGAGTGCGGCTATCCATCCTCTTTCTTCGTATCTTATGCAGGTAAAGGACCTGGCCAGTTTTTGCGATTCAGCACGGTGTCGCTTTAACTGACAATTGCGCGGTCGTGCGATGTGGCTCTCAAACAAAATTAGCGTCCTTTTTTCCCCACAAATAGAGCTTTCTTTTGGTGGTATTTGATCACCTCTGCGGTTTTTATTTTTTGCGCTATAAACAAAAATAGAGCGACAATTTTGGAAAAAAATGCAATATTTTTTACTTTTTGCTATAATAAATACCCCCAAAAAAGATATAAAACAACCATTGTTTTTTTCTCAGTTTAGGCCGATACATATTCTTCTACCTATTTTTTTTTAAAAAAATTGCAATAAGTGTTTAACGATTGGTTTGCGCAAAATTTATAGCGTTTACAAAATAGGGGATAGTTTTATGGCATTTTTATTAATATTTATTTGTTTACTACTAATGGCGGCAATCAGCGATTTTTTTTCATGACTGCGGCATTATGGTGGACACATCAGACAATTTTTACACATTTTTGGGACCATTGTCATTTTCACAGCAAAAAGTGCTATACAAATGCATTGTTTACTGTGAAAATGACATTTGCAGTTTAGGAGTTAACCACTAGGGGGCGCTGTAGGGGTTATGTGTGACCTCATATGTGTTTCTAACTGTAGGGGGGCGGGGCTGGATGTGTGATGTCACTGATCACCTTTACCTATATCAGGGAACAGACGATCAATGACATTGCCACTGAGAAGAACGGGGAAGGTATGTTTACACACACCTCTCCCCGTTCTTCAGCTCCTGTGACCAATTGCGGGACATTGGCGGCGATTTGGGTCCACAGGTCCCACAAGCGCGGTCACGGAGCCTCAGACCGGGTCGCGGGCGGGCCGGCTGGGCACTTAAAGGGGACGTACAGGTACGTGCCTGTGCCCAGCCATGCCATTCTGCCGACAAAAATGTGCAGGAGGCGGTCCTTAAGTGGTTAAGGAGAGCAGTTTCTGTGGTGAAATCTGGACTGAAGGGATATCAAGAAGTTTGTTCATAGTCAGATGGTCACTCAGTTGTATACCAGTCTTTTAAGGAGTTGGGAGAAGGAGAGTAAGGAGTTCAGGTGTAGGTTGTGAAGATTGGTGCAGTCCAGTGAGGGCTTTTTAACCACTTAAGGACCGCCTCCTGCACATATACGTCGGCAGAATGGCACGGCTGGGCACATGTACGTACAGGTACGTCCTGTACTAGTACCCAGCCGTGGGTCGCGGCGCGCTCCCGCGACCCGGTCCGAAGCTCCGGGACCGCGGGTCCTGTGGACCCGATCGCCGCTGAAGTGCAGCGATCGGTCCCCAGAGCTGCTGAAGGACGGGGAGAGCCGTGTGTAAACACGGCTTCCCCGTTCTTCACTGTGGCGGCTGCATCGATCGTGTGATCCCTTTTATAGGGAGACACGATCGATGACGTCATACCTACAGCCACACCCCCCTACAGTTGTAAACACACACTAGGTGAAACGAAACTACTTCAGCGCCCCCTGTGGTTAACTCCCAAACTGCAACTGTCATTTTCACAATAAACAATGCAATTTAAATGCATTTTTTGCTGTGAAAATGACAATAGTCCCAAAAATGTGTCAAAATTGTCCAAAGTGTCCGCCATAATGTCGCAGTCATGAAAAAAATCGCTGATCGCCACCATAAGTAGTAAAACAAAAAAAATTATAAAAATGCAATAAAACTATCCCCTATTTTGTAAACGCTATAAATTTTGCGCAAACCAACCGATAAACGCTTATTGCGATTTTTTTTTTACCAAAAATAGGTATAATAATACGTATCGGCCTAAACTGAGGAAAAAATTATTTTTTTTACATATTTTTGGCGGATATTTATTATAGCAAAAAATATTGCATTTTTTTCAAAATTGTCGCTCTATTTTTGTTTATAGCGCAAAAAATAAAAACTGCAGAGGTGATAAAATACCACCAAAGGAAAGCTCTATTTGTGGTAAAAAAAGGACGCCAATTTTGTTTGGGAGCCACGTCGCACGACCGCGCAATTGTCTGTTAAAGTGACGCAGTGCCGAATTGTAAAAACCCCTTGGGTCATTTAGCAGCATATTGGTCCGGTACTTAAGTGGTTAAGGATAGGGGTGACTAGGAGGACACATTTGTATTTAATCAGAATAATCTTATAATATAAATTAATCCCTGTACTGCTCTAATCCTCTAAAAAGTCCTATGGCTACAAACAGCTGCTCTCAGTCATCTTGAGTCTTCAAAAATACAGCTCTATCTTCAAAAATACATTTTTTAGTGTTACTTTCACACACCCCTATACAGAGACTAAAATATATAAAAGCATGCAAATATTATCCATAACAACAAAAAAGGGAATACATGTACACTCCATTTGGATTGCAAAGCATCAAATTATAGTGATTAGTACAATTATCGTGCCCAAAATAAATAAAAAATGCATAAAACTTATATAAATATATGATTTATATATAATCTGAGTTGTATGCATTTTTTGTTCATTCTTGTACATTCTCTATGTGATAACCGGAGCTTGGAGCGTGTGGAAAGAGAAGAGAATCACACACGTTATGGTCAGCATTGTTTCAGTCTCTCTAGCCATAGCGATTTGTGTGTGTCTGTTGATAACAGAGGCATATACATATGGTGAGTTTTCCATCCACTGGGGCAGGTTTTTCACTTAGAGCACAGATGTATTGGTGGAAGATTGGGAAGCATTGCTTTGGACACTTATCTGGTATGTACACTTTTAATATACTGTGGATTCACTTTTGGACACTTTTGTTTTACACAGTGCTGCTGATGAACACAATTGTGTTAATGCCCTTCTAATACTTTGGAGATGTTGGTAAAGCAGCAGCAGCAGCAGTGAAATATTTATTGTCTTTTTTTTTTTTTTTTTTTTGCAATAAATGTACTTAATCTCCCAGAACAGAATTATATATTTTCTAAAAGCAGAGGCCCTATAGAATTAAAAGATGATAGTTGAATAGTTTTATGTCACATGGTATTTGTGGAAGTGTTATTAAATACAATTTTTTTTATTTTTTTTTAAATACATTTATTTTAGTGCAAATACACACAATATAATAAACAAAAAAGATGAAATTACAGTGTAAAAAATGAACACATGTGTACTATAGGTGCATGAACACAGTGGGGTTGATTCACTAAGGCTGGAGAGTGCAAAATCCGGTGCAGCTTTGCAAATAAACCAATAAGCTTCCAGATTTTTTTTGTCAAAGCTGAAGCTAGAGGCTGAATGGCTAGAGTGCACAGCTGCACCAGGTTTTGCACTCCCCAGTTTTGGTAAATCAACCCCATTGTAGTAATGCACCTACAGTACAGTTTTTTTTACACTATTGTTTTATCTTTTTGTTTAATATATTGTGTGTGTTTACACTAAAATGTATTTTATTTTTATTTTTACAGAAAATTAGCATTTAACACTTGCACAAATATCATGTTACATCAATTTTTTTTTAACTATCATCTTTTAATTTTACAGGGTCTCTGCTTTCAGAAAATATATAATGTTCTGGGGGTTTAAGTACATTTATTGCAAACATTTAAGATTTTTACATGTGTGCAAAAATAAAAAAAGTATATAAAGTTCTGTGGGTTTTAGTACATTTATTGCAAAAAATTAATATTTTTACATGTGTGTAAAAATGAAAAAAGTCTAGAGCCGAACTACTGTAGTTAACAAACATTGGGTCATGTACAAGCTGAATGCTTTCTGATTAACAGGTTTTCATATGGGATAGCATAGTCTGACTATAAAACAATTTAGTAGTGTAATTTCAAATGTACTACCATTTTATGAACAACTCATCTGCCATGGTAAATAACATAATAGAAAGTGAATGCTGTTGTGTTTGTTTTTCGATAAAAATGTTTGCGCTCATCCAGAAGTTATACTTGTGATTGCAATGCAGTGTTTCATTCCAGTCATCGAGTTAATATTTATTCTGAATAGCTATTCACATTGGACAAAATAACGTTTCTTCAGTTAATACTACCACATAATTACTTATTTCTGCAAAGTAATGGGCATCTCTTCTTGCAGCAGTTACTTTTATTTTGTTTTTATTTTAACACTTAAACTGCATTTTTACTGTAAAAAATTTCAATATTTAGTCTGTTTTATTAAAAAAACAGCAGAGATAGTCACATTTTATCCTCATCCTTAGCATTACTACATAAGTCAGAATTTTATGATGCAGGTTAGAACACAATATCAGTTGTTTCCTAGATGTGAGAGATAGCACACAATATTCTTCTATATATATCCTCTGAGTCTAAAACAAAACAGCACATTTCTGGGCTATTAAACAAGGATGTTTTTAAAAATAATATGGAGTGGGGGTGCTCTGGGGAACGTAGAGTGAATCCTAAACCTGACTGCGAAGAGGTTCATCTCTGTGATGAACAGAAAGTGCTGCAGCAGCACTGACATTCACAAGGATAGAGAGGGTGAAAAAGGGGGATATATCAAGAATAATGTACAAGTGAATGTGAGAGATGACATCACTAAGGGAGCTAGGGAGGAGGGAGAATCCTTATGGTAGAGCTCCAACGGGATTAAGCTTAGGGGAAAATATTACTGGGAGTATGCTAAAGGGAGGAGGGGGAGGAGGGGGAGACAGGTCTCCTATCACAATTTGGATTGGCAGCAAGTGTGGGAAGTTTTTATCATAATGGGGGATTTTAATTATCCAGACATAGACTGGGAGGAGGGAACTACGCATTTGTTTAAGGCTCACCAGTTCCCAAATGTCTTGCAGGACAATTGTATGGGTCAGATAGTAGACGCACCAACTAGAAATAAAGCGTTACTGGATCTACTGATTACCAACAATACAGACCTGAAGAATCGTTCTTGTCAAACCAATCTATTAACCTTCTATGAGGAGGTGAGTTGCCATCTAGATAAAGGAAGGCCCGTAGACATGGGGCCTGATTTACCAAGCCTTTACTCCATGACTCATGGAGTAAAAGCAGGAGTAGCAGCCGTTTGGCCATTTACTAAAGAAATACGCTGCTAGTGCAGTGTATTTCCCTAGTTACTAATGTGCTCCGTGCGCCCAGGAGAGGGTGCATTGTGCACCAGTACAGACCTGGCGCACGGCACATTAAACTGTAAATTGCGGGGGTTTGGGCGGGAGTTTATTAGGGGGGGAGGTGGGGGGATGCAGGGGAAGTGAAGTGACATGTGTTTTAAAGTGTTTGGCGGGCCGAATTGAAAGGGAAAGTGTTTTTTGAAAACAGATCCCCGTACGCTTGCACAGTGCGCCTGAACCTCGGGAGGTTCATTTGCATACTGGGCATGCGCAGAGAGAAAAGTCAGGGATTCCCGTGCGCCTTGTCAGTACGCCGTGAAAATCTTGGTAAATACCAAGCGGCGTACCCGTGATTGCGCTGCGTGACGCGGCGCACGGGAATCTCCGAGCTGTTTTCAGCCCTGAAGGGGAACTCGGCGTCAAATTTCAAACTTGAAATCGGCGCGGGTCCCCCTTCAGGGCTACATTAGGCTCTTAGGCTTGGTCCGGAACGTGAGGGGTTAAACCCGCGCCGATTCGGCGCGGGGGTCCCCCCCAGATCCAAACCAAGCCCTCATCCCAAGCATGCAGTCTGGCCCGGACAGGAATGGGGGAGGGGACGAGCGAGCGCCCCCCCCCCCTCCCGAGCCGTACCAGACCGCATGCCCTCAACATGGGGGAGTGTGTGCTGTGGGGGAGGGGGGCACTGCCCCCCCACCCCACAGCACTCTTGCCCCCATGTCGATAGGGACAAGAGCCTCTTCCCGACAACCCTTGCCATTGGTTGTCGGGGTATGCGGGCGGGGCTAATCGGAATCTGCGAGCTCCCTTTAATAAGGGGGCCCCCAGATGCCGGCCCCCCACCCTATGTGAATGAGTATGGGGTACATCGTACCTCTACCCATTCACATGGGGGAAATGTAAAGTAAAAAAAACACACCACACAGAATAAAATATTTTATTAATCTGCTCCGGAGCCCCCCCTTTCTTCTTTAGCTCTCTTAGAAGGGGGGGTTTCTTCTCTCCCGATCTTCCGCCGGGACCCTGGGCTTCGGTGATTTCTGCCGGGGGAGGGCGCCATCCCTCGGTCCTCTCCGGAGCCTTCCGCCGGATGCCCCCACCCCATTTAAGCTCTTTTTCATTAGGGAGGGGCATCCGGACTTCGGGGTCTTCTGCCGGGGGATGGCGCCTATCCCCCGGTCTTTCCGGTGCCTTCCGCCAGGGTTCCGGTCTTCCTGGTCTTCTGCCGGGGGTGCGCCAACTCCCAGGTCTTTTCTCTTCTGTCTTCTCTGCTCCCTCTTCTGCCTGGCTCCCCCGCGGAGCCAGGGCTTTCTTCCGTCTTCTTTCTTCTCTCTTCCTTCTTCTGCCTGTCTCCTCCGGGAGCCCAGGGCTTGTCTCCGCTGTCTTCTTGCTTCTCTTCCATTGGATGTTGACACGACGAGGTCCGGCGCTGGAATGCCGTCTGAGCAGTGGGCATGGACTTATATAGGGCAATGCCACCATGTGACCTCAACCCATGTGACATCACATTCCCATCATGCCCAGGGAATGTGATGTCACATGGGTTGAGGTCACATGGTGGCATTACCCTATATAAGTCCATGCCCGCCGCTGACACGGCATGTCAGCGCGGAACCTCGTCGTGTCAACATCGAATGGAAGAGAAGGAAGAAGACAGCGGAGACAAGCCCTGTGCTCCCGGAGGAGACAGGCAGAAGAAGGAAGAGAGAAGAAAGAAGACGGAAGAAAGCCCTGGCTCCGCGGGGGAGCCAGGCAGAAGAGGGAGCAGAGAAGACAGAAGAGAAAAGACCGGGGAGTTGGCGCACCCCCGGCAGAAGACCAGGAAGACCGGAACCCTGGCGGAAGGCACCGGAAAGACCGGGGGATAGGCGCCATCCCCCGGCAGAAGACCCCGAAGTCCGGATGCCCCTCCCTAATGAAAAAGAGCTTAAATGGGGTGGGGGCATCCGGCGGAAGGCTCCGGAGAGGACCGAGGGATGGCGCCCTCCCCCGGCAGAAATCACCGAAGCCCAGGGTCCCGGCGGAAGATCGGGAGAGAAGAAACCCCCCCTTCTAAGAGAGCTAAAGAAGAAAGGGGGGGCTCCGGAGCAGATTAATAAAATATTTTATTCTGTGTGGTGTGTTTTTTTTACTTTACATTTCCCCCATGTGAATGGGTAGAGGTACGATGTACCCCATACTCATTCACATAGGGTGAGGGGCCGGAATCTGGGGACCCCTTTATTAAAGGGATCTCTCAAATTCTGATAAGCTCTCCGCCCGCATACCCCGACAACCAACGGCCAGGGTTGTCGGGAAGAGGCTCTTGTCCCTATCGACATGGGGGCAAGAGTGCTTTGGGGTGGGGGGGCAGTGCCCCCCTCCCCCACAGCACACACTCCCCCATGTTGAGGGCATGTGGTCTGGTATGGCTCAGGAGGGAGGGGGGTGCTCGCTCGTCCCCACCCCCATTCCTGTCTGACCAGACTGCGTGCCTGGGATAAGTGCTTGGTTTGGATCTTGGGGGTGACCCCCACGCTATTTTTTTTTTGCGCGGGTTTAACCCCTTATGTTCCAGACCAAGCCTAAGAGCCTGGTATGCACCTGGAGGGAACCCACCTTATTTTTTTTTGGGGGGGTCTGGAGTTCCCCGTCATGAACAGCGATCTGTCATTTACACATGTCAGTCCCACCCCCCCCTACAGTTAGAACACACCCAGGGAACATATTTAACCCCTCCCTCGCACCTAGTGTTAACCCCTTCCCTGCCAGTGGCATTTTTTGAGTAAGCAATGCATTTTTTACAGCACTGATCGCTAGAAAAATGCCAATGGTTCCAAAAAACTGTTCGATGTGTCCGCCATAATGTCGCAGTACCGATAAAAATCGCTGATCGCCCCAATAACTAGTTAAAACAACAAAAAAAAAAAATTGTAGACGCTATAACTTTTGCAAAAACCAAACACTAAACGCTATTTGCGATTTTTTGGAACCAAAAAGATGTAGAATACGTATCGGCCTAAACTGAGGGGTTTTTTAGTTTTTTCAATATATATTTTTGGGGATATTTATTATAGCAAAAAGTAAAACTAATTTTTACATATGTGGGCGGGACATACGCAAGTCCCGCCCACATATATAAACATCGTTCAAACCACACATGTGAGGTATTGACGCGTGCGTTAGAGCGAGAGCAATACTTTTACCACTAGACCTTCTTTGTAATTATAAACTGGTAACCTGGAAAAAAAAGAAAAAGGTTGCCTATGGGGATATTCACGGAATTCATTTTGGCCCCATTGCAGGAGTGTTTCCAATAGTAAAGCGTGACATGTAAGGTATCTATTTACTCAGTGTAACATCATCTTTCACATTATCCCCAAAAATTGGGCTAACTTTAGTGTTTTGTTAATTTTTAACCACTTGAGCCCGGACCATATTTCTGGTCAATGACCGGGCAAGTTTTTGTGATTCGGCACGGCGTCGCTTTAACTGACAATTGCGCAGTCGTGCGACGTGGCTCCCAAACAAAATTGGCAACCTTTTTTTTCACACAAATAGATTATTAAATGTGCGTGTTTACTTCTGTCTTTAACACCTCCCCTTCAGGCTGGAAAGCATCAGATCAGGGGAAACCAAAAAAAAAAAAAGCTCTCATTCCATTGCAGCTTGGTTCCTACATGTGTGATGAACTGAGCATGCTCAAACACTTAGAAAAAAAATATCCTTTCTTTTTAAAAGGTGAAAAACACTCATTGGATGCTCATAGAGCGTGGTTTGGATTAATTGCAGGTGTGCCCAATTACAAGCTCACCCAAACTAGAGACTGCAATTTGGTCATGTGATTTCAATTGCTTCATTACTAGCACTGTTATAAAAAGCTTGGATCGATCAGTCCTCAGCTGCCCTCAGAAGGGGCAGGATGGCAGAAATGCTGTTGCTAAACACAAATGTGGTTTGTTGCATGGGTTTTGTTTTATTTTGCCAATGGTTTTGGTTTATTTTTAAATGATGTTCACTTTGATGTATTTGTCTATGTGGCCTTATTTTATGAAAAATGTGTAAAGCTATGGTTATTTAGAATTTTGAAATGTATTTTTGTTTGTTTGTCTTTTTTTGCTTTCCTTGTTTTGTTGACCAATAAAAATTACTTTAAAATTGTTAAGTTTGTCTTTTGTTACTTTTTCATGCTACATATGTTGACAGCTGCAGCTGAACTAGGTTTGGGCCTAACAAATTATGTGTGATTTTTGTCTAAGCTTCTTTCCTGGTGTGTAATCATGAAATGTTTGCCATGTTTATTCTCCCTGACTTTAAAGACAAAAACTGGTAAGTATTTTATTTATTCTGCAGTGGTCCTCAGCCCTCAAGTACCCCCGACAGGACATGTTTTGGGGATTTCTCTTATCAAGAATTGCTGTCCAGACTGTATTTTAAAGCACATGTGCAAGATGAAGGAAAACCTGCAAACATGGCCTGTGGGGGGGGTTTGCTATTGGTGGACAGGCTTGACGTGCTGATTTACAGCACTGTGCTTAAATCTAGCGCAAGGCAATCCTATTCAAATTGTGGGTGTTTGAGGGAAGCCAAGTGAGTGTTAGAACCCCTGCTTTGTGTTTTTTTATTTTTGTGTTGAGCTTTGTGTCCCTTTTCTTAAAATTGGCTTCACTTCCTGTCACACAGCTGAACAGGAAGTGAGGTTAAAACCCTACCAGTGTCATTTCTTGGGGACACAGGTCAATCTAACTAGTGTCCCCATTAAGCAAATTGCACTCCAGCACTGCTGTGTACACCCCAAATCATGGGTCTTCAAACTACGGCCCTCCAGTTGTTCAGGAACTACAATTCCCATCATGCCTAGTCATGTCTGTGAATGTCAGTGCATTACAAGGCCTCATGGGATGTGTAGTTCTAAAACAGCTGGAGGGCCGTAGTTTGAGGATCCCTGCCCCAAATGATTATTTAGTTTGGGGTTTAGTAAAGGCAAAGCCACTCTGCAGTACAAGCATAGTTGCTGAAAATCAGAGAGGAAGCACTGATGGTTTTAACATCCAATCCTGTAGAAGCAAAGTTGTTTTGTTTTCTTTCTTCCTTGCTTTGCACTTGTAGTGCAAAGTGGATTTGCCTTTAGTCAATGGACCCCAAAGTCCAAGATCCCTAATAATTTGGGGTGTACACAGCAAAATGCTAGAGTGCAATTTACATAATGGGAAACTTTTTAGCTTGATCTCTGTGTCCCCAAGAAAAGATATTAGTAAGGTTTTACCCTCACTTCCTGTTTGGCTATGTGACAGGAAGTGAATGAATTAGAAAGGGTGAAGACACCTCACAAATGTTGTCACTATCAGGGGTGCAGACATCCCCAAAAAATGAGCAGATAATACTTATTTGCAAAATAATAATTTTTTAGTTAACATTGGGTGGGGTGCTCTAACACACACATTCCTACATATTAGCAACGCTCTATCCTGGCCTATTGGCATGGTTATAGTTTTTGGGGCTCTCAATAAAACTCTATGACATTTGTGCTTAAACTAGAACCAGGGGCGGACTGACAACTCATGTGGCCCCTGGGCAATAGAAGATTATGGGGCCCCTCTGGCTTACAGATGACCACCACGCCAGGAGGTAGTGCAGAGGCGGGCAGCTAAAATCTTGGGATATTCACATTAAAAGCATGTCATTTTCGGACATATCAGGGACAGATCTAAAAAAAACACAGATTTTTACATACTGTCCCTGGTTTTACTGAGCCTGGCAACCCGGATGGGGCCCCCTAGTGGCATGGGGCCCTTGGGCAGTGCCCGAGTGACTCAATGGTCAGTCCGCCCCTGACAAGAACTATAATCAACAAGTTTTATTTTCTTTAATTTTGGATAGAGTGAGGGAGTGTTATAGGCCCTGTCAGTTTATTTTGTATTATCTGTGTCCAATTGGGGAGATTTGCCTTCACTTCCTGCCCCATAGCCAAACAGGAAGTGAGAGAAAAACTATGCAAATTAACCACTTCCCGCCCAGCCTATGGCCGATTTACGTCCGGGAAGTGGTTACACAATCCTGACAGGACGTCCTGCAGGATTTCATGCCGCACGCGCCTGTGGGGGCACGCAGTGCGGCGATCGGTGATGCGGGGTGTCAGTCTGATCTCAGTAAAGAGTCTCTCACGGAGACGGAGACTCTTTACCACGTGATCAGCCGTGTCCAATCACGGCTGATCACGATGTAAACAGGAAGAGCCATCGATGGCTCTTCCTCACTCGCGTCTGACAGACGCGAGTATAGGAGAGCCGATCGGCGGCTCTCCTGACAGGGGGCGTTCGCGCTGATTGTTTATCAGCGCAGCCCCCCCTCGGATCACCACACTGGACCACCAGGGATGCCCACCCTGGACCACCAGGGTGTGCAAAAACAAAAAAAATATAGAACAAAAAAACAAAAAGCAATAAAAAATAAGAAAAAAGATGCCAATCAGTGCCCACAAATGGGCACTGACTGGGAAAATCAGTGCCACCCCACAGTGTCCATCAGTGCCACCCCACAGTGCCCATCCATGCACAGTGCCCACCTATCAGTGCCCACCTGTGCCACCCATAAGTATCCATCAGTGCCACCCATAAGTGCCGCCCATCTGTGCCGCCCATGAGTGCCCATCAGTGCCGCCTATGAGTGCCCATCAGTGCCGCATAGCAGCGCCGCCAATCAATGCCACCTCATCTGTGCCGTCAGTACTACCTCATCGATGTCCATCAGTGCCATCTCATCGGTGCCCATCAGTGCCGCCATATCAGTGCCCGTAATTGAAAGAGAAAAACTTATTTACACAAAAATTAACCTAAAAAAATAAAAACTTTTTTTTTGTTTCAAAATTTGCAGTCTTTTTTTAGTTGTTGCGCAAAAAAACAACAACGCAGAGGTGATCAAATAACAACAAAAGAAAGCTCTATTTGTGGGGAAAAAAGGACGCCAATTTTGTTTGGGTACAGTGTTGTATGACCGCGCAATTGCCATTCAAAGTGCGACAGTGTTGAAAGCTGAAAATTGGCTTGGCGGGAAGGTGCGTAAGTGCCTGGTATGGAAGTGGTTAAGGGAATCCAGTGCCCCCCCCCAGAACTAGTGTGTGGGTCCCCTGAAAATTACTGGGCGGGGTTATACAAAAACAGGGTGTGACCTTGACAGGAAGGGGTGGGTCATTTTTCTATTAGGAGGTGCAGATATGTAGTCAGGCCTAGGGCAGAACCAAACCTAAATATACTACTGCATATTAGGGCTTATTTAGACCGGAACCGATTTACAGCGTGTTTTTATATTGTGGGAGGAAACCCACGCAGGCACAGGGAGAACATGCAAACTCCATGCAGATGCTGTCACGGGCGGGATTCGAACCAACGACTCTTTTGCTGCTAGGTCAAAGTGCTATACACTACACCACTGTGGTGAACGAACATGATTGCAGCTGAAAGCATGAGAACTTTTATTTTTTTTTTCAATACCATGCTTTCCAGCCTTATTGACCCCGCCTCTCTCCATAAAGAGGACCTGTCACACACTAGTCCTATTACAAGGGATGTTTACATTCCTTGTAATAGGAAGAAAACTGATCATTTTTTTTTTATTTTTTTATTTCAGTGTAAAACATTATAAAACTAAATAAAAATAAATAAGAAAACCCCAAAAAAAATTTTTAAAGCGCCCCGTCCCGACGAGCTCGCGCACAGAAGCAAACGCATACGCGAGTAGCGCCCGCATATGAAAACGGTATTCAAACCACACAAGTGAGGTATCGCCGCGATCGTTAGAGTGAGAGCAATAATTCTAGCCCTAGACCTACTCTGCAACTCAAAAAATGCAACCTGTAGAATTTTTTAAACGTCGCCTATCGAGATTTTTAAAGGGTAAAAGTTTGATGCCATGCCACGAGCGGGCGCAATTTTTAAGCGTGACATGTTGGGTATCATTTTACTCGGCGTAACATTATCTTTCACAATACATAAAAAAATTGGGCAAAATGTATTGTTGTCTTATTTTTTAATTCAAAAAAGTGATTTTTATCCAAAAAAAGTGCGCTTGTAAGACCGCTGCGCAAATACGGTGTGACAAAAAGTATTGCAATGACTGCCATTTTATTCCCTAGGATGTCTGCTAAAAAAAAATATATAATGTTTGGGGGTTCTGATTAATTTTCTAGCCAAAAAATTGTGATTTTCACATGAAGGAGAGAAGTGCCAGAATTAACCCGGTGGGCAAGTGGTTAAAGTACTCATGGCTATAAAGAATAGAGTCATTGCTCATTAAAAAAAATAAAAAAAAAGGGGGTCCCTCCAAATTAAATTACCAGGCCCTTCAGGTCTGGAATGGATATTAAGGGGAACCCCGCCGTAAAAACCCCCCCAAAAAATGGCGTGGGGTCCCCCCAAATATCCATACCAGACCCTTCAGGTCTGGTGTGGATTTTAAGGGGAACTCCACCCCAAATTGAAAAAAAAAATGGCGTGGAGTCCCCCTAAAAATCCACACCAGACCCTTATCCGAGCACGTTGA
The DNA here is from genome assembly GCF_905171775.1 of Rana temporaria. Lineage (NCBI taxonomy): Eukaryota > Metazoa > Chordata > Amphibia > Anura > Ranidae > Rana > Rana temporaria. The sequence goes on from NC_053489.1 coordinate 572,067,376, forward strand.
CCTGGCCGGCCGCAGAAAAGAGGGGGGACAGAGTGCGGCCCCCCCCTCTCCTGAACCGCACCAGGCCACATGCCCTCAACATGGGGAGGATGTCCCCATGTTGATGGGGACAAGGGTCTCATCCCCACAACCCTTGCCCGGTGGTTGTGGGGGTATGCGGGCGGGAGGTTTATCAGAATCTGGAAGACCCCTTTAACAAAGGGGACCCCCAGATCCTGACCCCCCCCTGTGTGAAATGGTAATGGGGTACATTGTACCTCTACCATTTCACCCCAAAAAAAATGTCAAAGTGTTAAAAATGACAGTAGCCGGTTTTTGACAAATCTTTTAATAAAATCTTCTTTTCTTCTTTCCTTCGGGTTTCTTCCGCTGCTTCTTTCTTCTCGTTCACATCTTGCCCGACGTGTTCTTCTATCTTCTCCGTCCGTCCTTCAGCCTTCTGGTCCCGCATCTTGCCCGTTGTCTTGTCCTGTCTCCCCCTCGTCCGCATCTTGGGTCTTCTGCGGTGTTCTTCTCGTCCCCGGACCCAGCGTTTGAATTTGATTTGGCCGCCGTTTTCCCGCTCCTGGGACCCGCCCCCCTCTGACGCCACAAGTAAACTCCTTAGAAGGTCATGTGCGTCAGAGGGGGGCGGGGTCGCAGAGCGTCACACAGCGGGGGAATTCAATTTCAATCGCGCCGCCCGGAGAAGAAGTTCCCGCCGTGTCACACTCATGTGACCCCGCCCCCCTCTGACGCACATGACCTTCTAAGGAGTTTACTTGTGGCGTCAGAGGGGGGCGGGGTCACATGAGTGTGACACGGCGGGAACTTCTTCTCCGGGCGGCGCGATTGAAATTGAATTCCCCCGCTGTGTGACGCTCTGCGACCCCGCCCCCCTCTGACGCACATGACCTTCTAAGGAGTTTATTTGTGGCGTCAGAGGGGGGCGGGTCCCAGGAGCGGGAAAACGGCGGCCAAATCAAATTCAAACGCTGGGTCCGGGGACGAGAAGAACACCGCAGAAGACCCAAGATGCGGACGAGGAGGAGACAGGACAAGACAACGGGCAAGATGCGGGACCAGAAGGCTGAAGGACGGACGGAGAAGATAGAAGAACACGTCGGGCAAGATGTGAACGAGAAGAAAGAAGCAGCGGAAGAAACCCGAAGGAAAGAAGAAAAGAAGATTTTATTAAAAGATTTGTCAAAAACCGGCTACTGTCATTTTTAACACTTTGACATTTTTTTTGGGGTGAAATGGTAGAGGTACAATGTACCCCATTACCATTTCACACAGGGGGGGGGGGTCAGGATCTGGGGGTCCCCTTTGTTAAAGGGGTCTTCCAGATTCTGATAAACCTCCCGCCCGCATACCCCCACAACCACCGGGCAAGGGTTGTGGGGATGAGACCCTTGTCCCCATCAACATGGGGACATCCTCCCCATGTTGAGGGCATGTGGCCTGGTGCGGTTCAGGAGAGAGGGGGGCCGCACTCTGTCCCCCCCTCTTTTCTGCGGCCGGCCAGGTCAACGTGCTCGGATAAGGGTCTGGTGTGGATTTTTAGGGGGACTCCACGCCATATTTTTTTTCAATTTGGGGTGGAGTTCCCCTTAAAATCCACACCAGACCTGAAGGGTCTGGAATGGATATTTGCCGGGAACCGCACGTCTTTTTTTTTTTGGGTTTTTACGGCGGGGTTCCCCTTAATATCCATTCCAGACCTGAAGGGCCTGGTAATTTAATTTGGGGGAACCCCTACACATTTTTTTGTTTGTTTTATGAATGAATCCCTTTAGAATTGTCAGAGCCGACAATTCATTATAGCCGCGTGTGAATTTTTAAATGACTTTTTTCCTTCTGAATGTCACTTTGTGCAGGGGGAGTTCTAAGTGTGGGAAAAATGCGCTATTTCACATGCTGACATTACACCCCCCCTAGGTACGAAATTTAAAGGAATATTTCACTTTTATTGTTTCACTTTAAGAATTATTAATTTCACTGCTCCCGAAAAAACGGCCGTTTTAAAAAATAAAAAATGCATTGATACATGTTCCCTGGGGCAGGACTGAGGTCCCCAAACACTTTTTAGGACAAAACTTGCAGATTAGCCTTTAAAATGAACACTTTTGATTTCTCCCATAGACTTCTATAGGGAGTTCGGCGCGGCTTTACATATTAGTTTCAATGCGCCGGCTGCTGCGCTGGTTCATGCGCCCAATTAAGCCTCCACCCGGAGTACTAATTAACGCATGAACCAGCGCAGCGCACAGAGCATAGTAAATCAGGCCCATGGTCTATCTGGATTTTACAAAAGCATTTGACACAGTTCCCCATAAATGTTTACTGTACAAATTAAGGTCTGCTGGTTACATGGGTGAGTGCAGAGGGTGGTGATAAATGGGGAGTACTCAGAATGGTCAGGGGTGGGTAGTGGGGTTCCCAAGGGTTCTGTGCTGGGACCAATCCTGTTTAATTTGTTCATAAACGACCTGGAGGATGGGGTAAGCAGTGCAATCTTTGTATTTGCGGATGATATTAAGTTAAACAGGGCAATAACTTCTCGCGCAGGATGTGGAAAACTTGCAAAAAGATCTGAACAAATTATTGGGGTGGGCAACTACATGGCAAATGAGGTTAAATATAGAAAAATGTAAAATAATGCATTTGTGTGGCAAAAATAAGAATGCAATATATACACTGGGAGGAGAACCTCTGGGGGAATCTAGGATAGAAAAGGACCTGAGGGTCCTAGTAGATGTTAGGCTCAGCAATGGCATGCAATGCCAAGCGGCTGCTAACAAAGCAAACAGAATATTGGCATGCATTAAAAAGGTGATTAACTCCAGGGATAAAACGATAATTCTTCCGCTCTACAAGACTCTGGTCCGGCCACACCTAGGAAGGATGTACTGGAAATGGAGAGAGTACAAAGAAGAGCAAAAAAGTTAATAAAGAGTCTGGAGGATATTATTTATGAGCAAAGTTTGCAAGCACTGAACTTATTCTCTCTGGAGAAGAGACGCTTGAGAGGGGATATGATTTAAACTTAAAAATACCATACTGGTGACCACACACTGGGGATAAAACTTTTTTGCAGAATGAGTTTAACAAGAAGAAAATAGGTTTAACCTTAAAGCGGTTCTCCACCCTAAAGTGAAGTCCCGCTGATCGGAACCCTCCCCCCCTCTGGTGTCACATTTGACACCTTTCAGGGGGGAGGGGGGTGCAGATACCTGTCTAAAGACAGGTATTTGCACCCACTTCCAGCCCGGCATTCACGGGCAAAAGACGGGCATTGCGTCACATCCCGTCGCCCCCCCGTTGTGTGCTGGGAACACTCGGCTCCCAGCACACAGCGGGAGCCAATCGGCGGGCGCGACGCGACTCGCGCATGCGCCGTAGGGAACCGGGCAGTGAAGCCGCAGCGCTTCACTTCCTGGTTCCCTCAGCGTGGATGGAGGGGGGAGCAGCAGGGTGACGAGCGATCGCTCGTGCTCTGCTGCGGACGGCGCTGGACTCCAGGACAGGTAAGTGTCCTTATATTAAAAGTCAGCAGCTGCAGTATTTGTAGCTGCTGGCTTTTAATATTTTTTTGGGGTGGAACATCCGCTTTAAACTACGTAGAGGGTTCTTTACTGTAAGAGCTGTAAGGATGTGGAATTCCCTTCCACAGGCGGTGGTCTCAGCGGGGGGCATCGATGGTTTCAAGAATCAACCACAGCATACAGAGATATACAACGTAATACTGACATATAATCACACACATAGGTTGGACTTGATGAACTTGTGTCTTTTTTCAACCTCACCTACTATGTATGTAAAGGAGAAACATTTTATAAATTCCTGGCAAATTACATTTCATCCCAGATTATTAAAAAAAAAACACACACAAACACCTCCAAGGGTGTTCTTTTAGGGAACATTTGGAGGGGTCTGCATGCTTTTTGGGAATTTGTAAATAACACTTTTTTCTTTGTGACTTTTACTTTTGCTGTAGCACATCATACAGAAAGAATGAAAAAAAAATGCATCGAGTCCCCTCAAAATACACACCTGACCCTTTTAGTCTGGTATGGATTTTAAGGGGGTACTTCTACTTTTTAATATGAGGTTTCTATAGCAGGCTTATTTAAAACCCTAAATTAAAATGTAATAAATTGAAGCTTAGCATTCATTAGATGTGGTGGCTGCATTAAATTTTTTCAGTTTTTATCCTATATTTTCACTTGATAATCCTGCGAATAACACACTTCTGTACTAGCATGGCTACACTTACTCATCCACTGTGTCTGACAGTCACTCTAGGCTGCACTCCTGATTTCAACTACAAACATGTCGTCCTCTCTTTATTTTCATTAGGTGGATAATTTGTAGTTTACAAACAGTAGCTTGGAAAGAAGGTAACATAGCTGATTTCAATATTGCATATCAGTCATGTCCAAAGTCAGGCCCTCGGGCCGGGGCCACAAAAGATGTATATGCCTTGGAATGGGACAGAGAGGAGGCGGGACGAGCGCGGTACGCACAGGAGAAGTTCCTGTTTACGGGCGGCCTCTGTAATAGAAAGTGCCGCACGTGCTGCATTCCTGGCAATGTTGAGTGCATTCCTGGCAATGGTGTGGCATTCCTGGCAATGGGGAGTGCATTCCTGGAAATGTGGGTTCATTCCTGGCAATGGGGAGTGCATTGTTATTGTAGACAAAGATAAATATTATGGGAGGTTTTTAGACTGTTGGGGGATCAGTAAAACTACAGTAAGCTTATCAAAGACCCCACTTTGAGTGTTAATGGGAATTACAATCATTGGTTGATGAGGGGAAGAAAAAAGGAGTACATCCAAAGAAAGAATCTATTATTTAAATCAAAGCACATGCCATATTCCTTTTTTTTTTAAACTTCATATCTTTATTAAAACATTTTCCATTATAATGGTGCGGCATTCCTGGCAATGGGGAGTGCATTCCTGGCAGTGGTAAATGCATTCCAGGAAATGGTGAGTGCATTACTGGCATTCCTGGCAATGGGCAGTGCATTCCTGGCAATGGGGAGAGCATTCCTGGCAATGGTGAGTGCATTCCTGGCAATAGGCAGTGTATTAGTGCTCGGACTAACACACTTAGACCGAATTTTAATGGTTCAAAGAATGTCAGGCAAAATAGTCGGCCCTAACACATTTTCAGTTCATCAAATCTGGCCCTCTTTGAAAAAAGTTTGGACACCCCTGTTGTATATGTAGTGTTTGTACTGGACTTAAGTTCTACTATAAGCTTTGCATTACAGTACACAACTAGGGGCAAGGTTTTCTGACCAGTGCAATTTTTACTTAATTATTAATTTAAACATTCAAGTTTGTTTGAGTTTATACACTTTTTGTTTTGGACTGGCTCCATGCTCAGAGATGTATTACAGCATACATGTCTGGGAAACATTGCTATAAAACAGAGAGGATTGTAAATATTTTTGCATTGGATATTTTGAAGCATGTGATTTACTACAGAAAGTGATTAAACCTCATTAATAAGCGATTAAATAATTAAATACTGTACAATATTATACCACAGCATGAGGATGAAGGCTGCATCCCTAGAAATTTTAATTTCACCAATTGTCTACAAAGTTTTGTTAATTAAAAAAATGTAATTCATTGATTTGCGATGAGATAAGGAAAGCCCAAATTTCTGTACCAGTTTAATGTGGAAAATACACAAAGTTAATCACATAATGGCTGATCACCAATTTAAGAAATAAAATAATGTAGATAAAATGTTTCTTTATAACATTAAAATGTACAAAATTATGTTTTTGGATTTTCACGCAGTTGATATAATTATAATTTTTAACTTGGAATGATAACATGGGACACTTTTAACACCCTATATAATAATTTTAATTAAAATAAAATCTGAAAAAAATGTTTAACCACTTCAGCCCTGGAAGGATTTACACCCTTCCTGACCAGAGCACTTTTTGCGCTGCGGCGCTGCAACGCTTTAACTGACAATTGCGCATGTTGCGATGTTGCACCCAAACAAAATTTATGTCCTTTTTCCCACAAATAGAGCTTTTGTTTGGTGGTATTTGATAACCTCTGGGGCTTTTATTTTTTGTGCTATAAGCAAAAACAGTGTGATTTTTTTTTTTAAAAGGAATATTTTTAACTTTTTGCTATAATATCCCCCAAAAATATATAAAAAAATATTTTTCCTCAGTTTAGGCTGATATGTATTCTTCTACATATTTATGGTAAAAAAATCTCAGTAAGCGCAATTATGGTTTGTGCAAAAGTTATAGCATCTACAAAATAGGGGATAGATTTATGGCATTTTTATTATTATTTTTTATTAGTAATGGGGGCGATCTGTGATTTTTATCGGGACTGCGACATTGTGGTGGACACATCAGACACTTTTGACACTATTTTGGGACCATTGTCTTTTTTACAGCGATCAGTGTTATAAAAATGCACTGATTACTGTGTAAATGACACTGGCAGGGAGGGGGTTAAACACTAGGGGGCGATCAAGGGGTTAAGTGTGTCCTAGGGAGTGATTCTAATTGTGGGGGGATATTCTCACAACAACATGACAGAGATCACTTCTCCCATTGACAGGGAGCAGGAGCTCAGTGACACGATTGCAGGTCACCGGCGGACATCGACTCCGCAGGACCCGTGGGCATGGTCACGCAGTACGCAGCGGGCGTGTGCGGAAGAGGACATACAGGTATGCCCGTTTGCCCACTGCTGCCATTCTGCCAACGTATTTCGGCATGCATTGGTCAGCAAGTGATTAAAGAAAATATATAAAATGGCAATCATCTTTCTGTAAGTTTAATTTTTGAGATTAGCTAATATATAAATTGAAGAGTTAAAATATGTCTAAACCCAAGAACTAACTCGGACTATAGTATATTTTCTATTGACCCTGTTAAAAATTTAGTTTCTAATGTGCACTGAACTAAATATCAATCAACATTATAAGGTTTTACACTTACACTAATCTTCTGTAAACTACAATAACCCTCCCACCTATGTAAAGGAGTTGAGAAGACAGGGTAGATGTTTGTATTTCAAGTCAGGAAAGCATCCTAGTATGACAATGCTGCACCTCCATAGGAACAGTATAGTGAGTGAGCATTATTAACCTGAATAATATATATTTAAGATTTAATATCTCAAAGATATGAAAGTGAAAGTGTTAACATAATAACAGTTCAGATTCATGATTCAATTTACTCTGTTTGGCACTCCCACTAATATAGGCCCATCTCTCATTGACTTAAACAGGGGCCCTCTGATTGGTAATTCTGTTAGCCCTCTCCTTCCTCCGGGCGTATCTCCTCCAAGATTGGACAACTTCCTCTTAACTTAATTTAGCCTAGCTCACCCCCTTTAATAGCACCTCCTCTCTTGGGTTAACATGTTAGTGATAATTTGTTTGAAGAGAAATTAATTAAAACGAAAGTTGTCACCTTCTCCTGAATGGAGCACTTAACTATGCATGGCAATAGCCGGGGAAAATGATCCCTTTCCTGAACCGGTGAAAGAAATATTCTCATCATATCAAACACCCTTTGAAATGGATACCTGGTTGGTTAGCAAGGAGGAATACAAGGCCTTTATCTAGCTAATGAATTTGGCCCCGTCGAGTCTTCACACTCAGATGGTATCTCTTCCTGGCCTTTGAATATTACGATAGGTATATAGCCGAGCGTCTCCCATAACACATCTTCACCCAACATTCTTGCATGTCAAACAATTTTACATACACACTACTCTTATTTTTTATTCTAAACTATATATACATATATATACAAATATTCCCAGTTGCTAATAGAGATCACTCATAAACTCCTCATAAGGCAACAGCATTGTGAACACAGGAAGTGTGTTACTGTCAGAAACACCAGATGAAAATAAAGAAAGAAATGCCTTAAACAAAGAAGCTAAAACAGCAAAAATCTCTAAGGACTAATAATTTGCAATAAATTACAGTACAAATTTTATTTTTGTTTTTGGGTTTAGCTATGTTATAATAATAATGGTCATATCTACAAAGTATTGACACAGGGAGGCTCGAATACAAATGCACGCCACACTTTTCACATATTTATTTGTAAAACATTTTAGCATTTATATTTTTTCTTCCACAAGTATGTCCTACTTTGTGTTGGCCTATCACAAAAAAAATTAATAAAATACATTTAAGTTTTTGGTTGTAACATGGCAAAATGTGGAACATTTCAAGGGGTATGAATACTTTTTCAAGGCCCTGTAGGTCGATGGAGTTACCTGAACATGTATCATTTGGCACTGTGTTACTTTCACTAACAGATGGGCGGTCGTGCAATGCTGTACCCAAATAAAATGTATGTCCTTTTTTCCCACAAATGGAGCTTTGTTTTGGTGGTATTTATCACCTCTGTGTTTTTTTTTTGTGCTATAAACAAAAAAAGACCAACAATTTTGAAAAAAAAAAACAATATTGTTTACTTTCTCCTATAAGACATACCCAATATTTTTTTTTTAATTGCATTTCTTCATCAATTTAGGCCAATATGTATTCTGCTACATATTATTAGTAAAAACAAAAATTGCAATAAGCGCAAAGTTTATATCGTCTACAAACTATGGTATTTATTTTTGAAAGTGTTATTTGTTTTATTTGTTTTACGAGTAATGGCGGCGATCAGCGACTTATAGTGGGACTGCGATATTGCGGCAGACAAATCAGACACCTGTAGACTAAGTGAGAAAAATTAGCTGCACACCAACATCTTTCCAACAGGTTTAATGAAAGACTGCCACCAGGACTAAAACAATGGACTCTTGGTCCATTGTTTTAGTCTTGGTGGCAGTCTTTCAATAAACCTGTTGGACGGATGTTGGTGTGCAGCTAGTTTTTCTCACTTGGTCTGCATGTTCATGGTTGCGAGCCGGAGCTATCACCCAGCCCTTCCTTTTTAGTAGATTATTATACTTGCCTGAAGCAGTGATCTGTCTTATTTCTCCAAATCAGACACCTGTCTGACACTTTTGACACGTTTTAGGGACCAGTGACACTAATACAGTGATCAGTGCTAAAAAAAACATTACGTCCACTGGATCGGCTGATTGGCTCCCGCTGTGTCCAGTCACAGCAGGACCGGGTCGCAAGTGGTGCGTGCCCCAGACCTATAAGTGCAGAATCACACACAGGGGAGTGATGGTGCCAGAGCGGCCACCCAGCTGCAGTCAAAGTACATGGGGTCGTCGGCATCTGGTTAAAACAATGCACCAAATAAAAACGTGTGTTTTCTAAATATATATACTGTGTGTATATATATATATATATATATATATATATATATATATATACTGACACAGTTAAATTCTAGACATAATGACCCCTGGGTATGAAAGAAGCACACAAAGCAGAGTGCCACTCACCAGCAGGTCAACAGGCTCGCCCAAGGTCTTACACAAAAAATAAAGTAACACAGGTAAAAACACAGAGCACTGCAGAATAAAAATTAAGTATTGATTTCAAAATGTTCTAAATAATCCACATCCTATCAGTTAAATTAATACTACACCAGGAAAGAACAATAATGAAGAGCACCAGATACAATAAGACTCCTGCATTATTAAGGCCAAAGAGCAACTATATGTTTAGAGGCTCCGCCTTTTCCTCTGGGGCTCCTTGAAACATGCCAATGGTAGCATTTGGAGCTTGAAGTCTACACATGGGTCGCTCTTTATTTATGATTATGATTATTTATCCACATGAGCTGACTTATAATGAGAGAGTTATGTCTGGTGTGCTTAATTGTTTTCTTCCCTGCAAAGATGTCGAGTATTTAGTAAATTTTGGAGTCAACGCTCAATTCTTATCCTGCATGTTTTAACTGTCCAAGATTATGCACCTGGTGGTAACACTGTCCTAAATTTGATTAAACATTGCTTGTGAGTGTGATTACTTTTATTTGTTGTATTAACAAAACATGTCTAATCTGTGCTGTCTGGTGCACTTCACTGTTTTCTTTTTTGTTTCTGGTCATGAAAGGCAATTAAAAGGTGTGTTTTCTGTGCAGTACTAAAGCTTACCCACAGTATAGTGAATTTACAGTTATAATGAAATCCATATGATAATCACTGAGAGAAAAACACTAGAATTTTTTCAGTTACATGTGGATTATAAGTAGGAGTTATTCACTAGCATGTTATATCTCTTGGGGGCTAGGTCATCTTGCCGGAGTACCAGACTTTGTCCTCCTTTCTTTACTATCGGCTGGCTCTGATAATTTATCATGCAAGCATTTACCTTAATATAGCACTACAGTAGGTGACCGCGATATTGTGTCAATCTCGATCCCTTTCTCGGCGAGATTGACCACCTACGAGCCCCATCGCGGGAGCCAGCGCCGAGCTGGCTTGCCGCGATGGAGACAAAGCCGTCATAGAGATCCGACTTGGATTCCCGCCAATTCTACACATGTGCAGCGTTTCTTATGAATCCTGAGGGGGAACTCCCCGCCGGATTTTAAATAAAAATCCGGCATGGGTTCCCCCCTCAGGAGCATACCGGGCCCTTAGGTCTGGTATGGGTTGTAAGGAGACCCCCCTACGCCGAAAAAACGGCGTAGGGGGTCCCCCTACAATCCATACCAGACCCGTATCCAAAGCACGCTACCCGGCCAGCCAGGAAAGGAGTGGGGATGAGCGAGCGCCCCCCCTCCTGAGCCGTACCAGGCTGCATGCCCTCAACATGGGGGGGTTGGGTGCTCTGGGGCAGGGGGGCGCACTGCGGCTTCCCCACCCCAGAGCACCCTGTCCCCATGTTGATGAGGACAGGGCCCCTTCCCGACAACCCTGGCAGTTGGTTGTCGGGGTATGCGGGCGGGAGGCTTATCGGAATCTGGGAGCCCCCCACCCTAAGTGAATGGATATGGGGTACATCGTACCCCTACCCATTCACATGGAGGAAATTTTTTAAAGTTAATAAACACGACAAAAGGGTTTTTAAAATAATTTATTAGTCTGCTCCGGAGGCACCCCCTGTCTTCTTTAGCTCTTTCACCAGGGGGGGCTTCTTCTTTGACGTCTTCGGGTGGGGGCCACTCTTCGTCCCCGCCGTCTGGTTCTCTTCCACCGCCGGGGGGGTCGCTTTTATAAAAGCGCCCACCCCCGGCGGGTTTCCTCCAATGTCTTCGGCGGGGGGTGGTGTGCTTCTCAGGGGGGGCTTCTTCTTCTGCTATCCGGGGGGGTCTTCTCCGCTATCCGGGGGGTCTTCTCCACTCTCCGGGGGTCTTCTTCTATGTTCGCCGCTCTCCGCTGTTGACTCGGCGCACCCCGGTTCTTCCTCCCACTGTCCGGTGCCTTCTCCTTCAGGGCTGAACGTCTTCTTCTTCTTCTTCTGTGCTGTGACGTCTTCTTCTTCTGTGCTGTGACGTCTTCTTCTTCTTCTCTTCTCTTCTTCAGCCTTCTCCCGATGTTGACACGCCGCCTCTTCTCGCTGCAATGACAGGTGCGCGGTTTGCATCTGACTTATATAGGCCTCACAGTCCCATCATGCTCTGGTACCTACCCATGTGATACCTACCCACGTGGGTAGGTACCGGAGCATGATGGGACTGTGAGGCCTATATAAGTCAGATGCAAACCGCGCACCTGTCATTGCAGCGAGAAGAGGCGACGTGTCAACATCGGGAGAAGGCTGAAGAAGAGAAGAGAAGAAGAAGAAGACGTCACAGCACAGAACAAGAAGATGATGTCACAGCACAGAAGAAGAAGACGTTCAGCCCTGAAGGAGAAGGCACCGGACAGCGGGAGGAAGAACCGGGGTGCGCCGAATCAACAGCGGAGAGCGGCGAACATAGAAGAAGACCCCCGGAGAGTGGAGAAGACCCCCCGGATAGCGGAGAAGACCCCCCTGGATAGCGGAAGAAGAAGCCCCCCCCTGAGAAGCACACCACCCCCCGCCAAAGACGTCGGAGGAAACCCGCCGGGGGGTGGGCGCTTTTATAAAAGCGACCCCCCCCGGTGGTGGAAGAGAACCAGACAGCGGCGAAGAAGAGCGGCCCCCACCCGAAGACGTCATAGAAGAAGCCCCCCCCTGGTGAAAGAGCTAAAGAAGACAGGGGGGTGCCTCCGGAGCAGACTAATAAATTATTTTAAAAACCCTTTTGTCATGTTTATTAACTTTAACATTTTTCCTCCAGGTGAATGGGTAGGGGTACGATGTACCCCATATCCATTCACTTAGGGTGGGGGGCCGGTATCTGGGGGCCCCCTTTTTAAAGGGGGCTCCCAGATTCCGATAAGCCTCCCGCATACCCCGACAACCAACGGCCAGGGTTGTCGGGAAGGGGCCCTGTCCTCATCAACATGGGGACAGGGTGCTCTGCACCCAACCCCCCCATGTTGAGGGCATGCAGCCTGGTACAGCTCAGGAGGGGGGCGCTCGCTCGTCACCACTCCTTTCCTGGCCGGCCGGGTAGCGTGCTTTGGATACGGGTCTGGTATGGATTGTAGGGGGACCCCCTACGCCGTTTTTTTGGCGTAGGGGGGGTCTCCTTGCAACCCATACTAGACCTAAGGGCCCGGTATGCTCCTGAGGGGGGAACCCATGCCAGATTTTTATTTAAAATCCGGCGGGGAGTTCCCCCTCAGGATTCATAACAAACGCCGCACACGTGTAGAATTGGCAGGAATCCAAGTCGGATCTCTCGTCGCTTCTATGACGCGCTTGCTGGAATGTGCTTTTACTATTCCAGCAAGCGCAAGATGTCGGCACCCTGTCGCCGAGAATCAGCGCGATGCCGTCGTGCTAAAAACACATTCTCGGCGGCAGGTACTGTAAATATGTATTCCACCAGTTAATTCTATAGACCAGCACTGTTCCTGCTTCCATTTCAGGATTAGTTGGTACATTTTTAGCAATTCTTTAAAATATAATTCTTTCATGCCTGGACAGCAACATACACATAAAACACAATGGACCATAATGTTCTACATTTGGTCAAATATTTTATTACAAGTGAATATGAGTGATCCTTCCTCTTGCATATTATAATTTGATTAGTCTCATTGCCTATTTAGTCCATTAATTACAGGTTTTGCTGTATTTAAAAGGATTAATGTTGCAGCTCTCTGTCCTCATTTCCCCATGTCTATTGTGTATGATAAGTGAACATCAAGCTATTCTGGAATGGTGACTCAATTGTGAGAGCCCCGAGGCATAATAAAATTGCAGGATAACAATAAATTGGTCACTAATATAGACTTCAATTACAGTTATGCTAGGCATGATCTATTTTTATGAGCTTCAAATTTTTTCCTAATTTTAAATAGCTACACTGAGATTACCTGCTTGTGCCAGTATTTCAACTAAGTTAGTGCACAGTTAACATAATCCTATCAATGCATATTGAAGAAACATACATTGTGTTTTGTTCCTTTTCTTTTGCATAACTTTTGGCTCATAATATACATGATGCAATGCAATTTTACATCTTACGTAATACATAATGAGCTAAATACACAGTTCATTAGGGAAAATCTGTTCTCCATCTCAGTTCATCACAACCAAAGGAAAGATATATATTGCATTGCTAGGCTCTTTCCAAGCTCCACATCCAAATTAGAAAGTGAACCAATACTTGTTTACCAATATGTTTTTACCTAATATTAAGTCTTAATTAGGGAAGAGCTAAAACGTAAACTGTCTCGAACCAGTAGGAAACTACCACATCACAGCAGGCCCAATCAGCAGCAGCCATTGAATTCTCTGCCCTGTAGCCACATGTAATAATTGGGAAGAGAATGCTATATTAGACCATATTTCCTGGGGAGCCAGTGAAACTAAGGTTGGCCTGAACCTTAGTTCTTTCTTAGTTTTAATTAGGGATAAGCCAAATGTACGTGGGTTTAGTTCAATGTGGGTTCAGTATTCATTACTAGTTCTGGTGCTGAATCCAAACCCCAGTGAAGTCAATGGGTGATGCATGTAAAAAAACAGTAATATGCATTTTCTAGACTATTGGGAAAGGGATAAAAAAAATTGGGATGAGGTTCCACCTTTAAATATGCACTAGACTATTATCTTTGATAAGAGTCTGGTATGGATGTCAAGGGATGCAAAACAAAGCTGTATGAGGTCCCACTAAAATTCCATACCAATCCCTTTGAGTCTAGTATGCATTTTATGGGGGAACCCCATGCAAATAAACAATAGAAAAGCATGTGATTCCCCCTATTATCCATACCAGACACATATCTGAGCATGGTCAGAAAAGGGAAGAGGACAAACATACTCCACCCCTCTTGAACCATATTTAGCCACATGCCTTGAAATGGAGGTTACCTTGGGGGACATGGGGACAAGGTACTTTACAGAAAACACAATATCTCTAAATAATGCAAATCCAGATCAGAATTTAAAAAAAAATAACTATACCTAAAAAAATAAATTAATATTAATAAAAAAAATAATAAAAATCAACTAAAATACTGTATATGAAGCATTCCGGTGTGATATACAATAAAGGTCGTGCACCCATATATCTGCCCTCAACATTATACAGGTTATTTGTTCTGTAAAGAAGAAAACAACCTTTGTTTTGAACACTGGCAATGAAATGTCATCAGCAGCATTAAATGGTCAGATAGGCCATTGATGAAGAAAGATACAAAAATAGAATTGTTTTAGAACTTTTTTTTATATGTACTGCACTACATCAGCAGCATCAGCATCTTGGAATGAGCACAGAGGCCAGTCATAAAGGAGAAGAAGATCAAAGTGTTCCGTTATGAATAAATAACATTCTGGGGCTCTGTAGCAACTTTGACAGTATTAGTGTTTTATACTGGGCAGTTAGGCTGATCATAAAGTAAAAAATAAATTGAATTATGAGTTAGAATAAGGGGAGATCACCAGAGCAAACAGGTTCAGTTAAAGTCTTAAAACTTTTATATATACAGTTTCTCACAAAAGTGAGTAAACCCCTCACATTTTTGTAAATATTTTATTATATTTTTTTATGTGATACTTTGCTACAATGTAAAGTAGTGAGTGTACAGCTTGTATAACAGTGTCAATTTTATGTCCCCTCAAAATAACTCAAGCGCAGCCATTAATGTCTAAACCACTACCCAGTTTTTCACTTAGGGGTGTACTAACTTTTGTTGCCAGCGGTTTAGACATTAATGGCTGTGTTGAGTTATTTTGAGAGGACATACAATTATTTTGAGAGGACATCAAATATTTGTAAAATTATGAGGGGGTGTAATCACTTTTTTATATCTATGTGTGTGTATATGTATATATATATATATATATATATATATATATATATATATATATATATATATATATATATATATATATATATATATATATATATATATATATATATATATAATATATAATATATTCAATCTTTGTTTTGCAAATTAATCTAATACTGGGTACATCCTTGTTGATTCATAGATCATGAGTTATTTTCTTTTAGACTGTCTCTCTGATGGAAATGTTGTATGATGCCATCTAAAGGCATACAAACCCGAGGTAAGTATAGTAACAAGTCATATTTGCAATCTTGGAACACCCAACAAGAGGACAGTATGTGACTGGTCTAAACTACGTGGCGTGATCACCAGTGCCAGGAACCTGGCGGACAAGATGGGAGAACTAGAGATAATGTTGTACAAGGATTTTGATTTTGTGGGAATTTCAAAGACTTGGTTCAACAGCTCTCATGATTGGCAACCATTCAAGGGTATTCCCATATTTATCACAGGCATAGAGAGGGAAAAAAGGGGGAGGGGTATGCCTGTATATCAAGAATAATGTACAAGTGAATGTGAGAGATGATATCAATAAGGGAGCTAGTGAGGAGGTGGAATCCTTATGTTGGGTAGAGCTCCAAAGTGATGAAACTAAGGGGAAAATAATACTGATAGTATGCTATAGGCCCTCTAACCTGAGGGAGGAGAGGGAGATGAACCTCCTATCACAATTTGAATTAGCAGCAAGGATGGGAAGTGTCATCATAATAAGTCACCGCGACCAGATGACTTGCACCCAAGGATCCTTAGGGAACTCAGTCAAGTAATTGCCAGACCATTGTTCCTAATTTTTACTGACAGTCTACTGACTGGAATGGTACAAGCTGTTTTGAGAAAAGCCAATGTAGCACCAATATTTAAAAAAGGCCCAAAATACATCTCTGGGAATTACAGACCAGTTAGCATAACATCAATAGTATGCAAGCGTGAAACATTTTGTTGATAAGAACAGAGCTATTTTAAAATCTTCGCAAGGAACGTTTTTTTTTACATTGGGACTTGGTCCTTTCTTTGGAATTTTTAAAAAACAAAATCAAAGGAATCTCTGCACTACTGGAGTTTTTTTCTTCCCTCTCTTTTACATTGAAATATTTGGAAATTCACCAGATGCCTGCATCTCATCTGTGGAAGGGAACATTCACTCATCTGCACAGAACGCCTCTAGGGAGGGTGCTTTGTGGTTCCTGTGGATCATCTTTTAAAGTGCATCCATTGATGCCAGCTGGTTACCTGTGTAGGGAATATCCAACATCTTATCAGTGACTTTGTCACTCTACTAAGCCTTGTTTGACCCCCCTGAACAAGGGTGGTCGTAAGCTTTCTGGTAAGCTTTCAATCCTATTAGGGTGATGCCAGCACAAGTGGTGAATGTTATATCCATACATCTGCACTGGAAAATCTTTTACTGGATATCTATGTTTATTAACTTCTTTAGTTTTTTTTTTTTTATATTTTAGCACATGTTTAGAAACACTGTTGTATTCAGGTAATTTACTATTTGCACATTGTTTGATCACTATGTGATTTTATTATAATTTGAATTGTGTTTATGTATCTCACATAATTTACTCATTATCTAGCGCTGCACTCTTATCTATACCTATATATTTTGTGCCCCCTTTTTCCTTATAATAATAGAGAAAATATAAACTGAACAAAGGTTTATTTTCTTTATCTGCTCCAGAATAACACCACTTTGCAACTAACAATATTTTGAGGACCAGTTGCAGGCAATGTAGTCTGTAAAGGGGAATTTTCTTACAGTATGATAAAGAGAAGAAGGAAAAAGTTTGCTGTGCATGTGTTGCCGGAATTAGCATAGGAAAAATAACTATGCCAAAACTACCTTCACCCTCTCTGCTACAGATAGAACACCCTTTATTACAGGCAATACGAGATACGCTACGCCGCCGTACCTTACCTGGCTTTAAATCGAATCCATAAAGAATTTGCGCCGTAAGTTACGGCGGCGTAGTGTATCTCAAGCGGCGTAACGGCGCGGAATTCAAATCGGCGATTAGGGGGCGTGTTTCATTTAAATGAAGCGCGTCCCTGCGCCGAATGAACTGCGCATGTGCCGTCCCTAAATTTCCCGCCGCGCGTTTCGCTAAATGACGTCTCAAGGACATCATATTTTTTAACATAGACGTGAATTATGTCCATCCCGATTCACGGATGACTTACGAAAAAAAAAAAATCAAAATAAGCGTGGGAACGACGGCCATACTTAACATGGCAAGTCTAACTATACGCCGCAAAACAGCAGCTTTAACTATACGCCGGAAAAAGCCGACTAGAGACGACGTAAGAGAATGTGATGGCCGCGCGTACGTTCGTGGATCGTCGAAAATAGCTCATTTGCATACTCGACGCAGAAAACGACGAGAACTCCACCCAGCGGACGCCGAAGTATTGCATCTAAGAACAGAAAGCGTACGAAGCCATACGCCTGTCGGATCTAACCCAGATGCCGTCGTATCTTGGTTTGAGGATCCAAACCAAAGATACGACGCGGGTAATTTGAAAGTACGCCGCCGTATCAGTAGATACGCCGGCGTACTCGCTCTGTGGATCTGCCCCAATGTTTATGTTTACCAATACTCCTCATCACCATTATGACTCATGATGTAGTTGCATCTTAAGTTATCGTTATCTGACACATAATTAGGCCCATCACAAGTAGAAGTGTTTTGTACACCTCCTGTAATAATGGCCTGTTGCAAAGTTTACACCTTGTAGGCAAACCAAAAGTTTTACTTCAATGTGTGCATAAAGTAACCTGAATTACATATTTCTGTTTGAAGCTGAAAATAGCTCTCTTTAATGCGTAATTTGCTAACATGCAGGTATTGACACAAATTACTCCATTTCATACTTCTACATTTTGAATTTCATCCTGTTCTTTGACAAGCTTAAGGTTTTTAAAGTTCATAGGATAACTAATGTTACAGCAGATTGACCTAATCTTCTTAACATTTGCAGCTTGGTGAGGGCAGAACATCGATTTAATCAATAAATCACCCAGTATTCCCTATGGAGGAACAACTGTGCGTACTGCTCCTGCCCATGTGTTTTCTGATGCATGCATTCACATCATCTCACACGTACTGAAAATCACAATTTTAGGGCCACAATTCTCATTTATATTTGCCAAGCTTAACTCTATGCTCCATCCCTGGGGAACATTATACACATTCCCAAATGTGTGGGACAAAAGGCTGACAATGTATTTCTTTCTTTAATTTAGGCAGGTGAAAAAGTCTAGAAAATAATACTGATTTACTAAAGGATTTGAAAATATTCACACTTTAAATAATTTTCAGGTTATCATGATAATAATACAAACATATAAAACCTGGTTAACGATGATGTATACTAATTTGCTATAAAAGTTCCAAAAAAGGATAGATTTATTGAGGCTGATTTAACCACTTGCCGACTGGCTCACGTCGATATACATCGGGAGAATGGCACGGCTGGGCAGAGCAATGTACATATATGTTTCCCTTTAAGAGCAGCATTGTGGACACTGCCAGCGGTGCGCACGCACGCCCACCCGCCGTGAGCTAAGTGACTCCAACCACGAGTCCCGCGGACTCTATGTCCGTGGGCATACCCATGATCATGTCATGGTGAGGAAGAAGGAGGAAATGCTTATGTAAACAAGCATTTCCCCAGTCTTTCTAGTGACAGGACAGTGTACACAGCTTCCTGTAATCAGAAGCTGTGATCACTTTAGTGTCACACACAGCCCAGCCCCCCTACAGTTAGAACACATCCCTAGGCACACTTAACCCCTTCAGTGCCACCTAGTGGTTAACCCATTCACTGCCAGTGTCATTTTCACAGTAATCAGTGCATTTTATAGCACTGATCGCTGTAAAAATTACAATGGTTCTAAAAATGTGTCAAAAGTGTCCAATGTGTCCGCCATAATGTCGCAGTCATGATAAAAATCGCTGATTGCCGCCATTACTAGTAAAAAATAAATATTAATAAAAATGCCATAAATCTATTGCCTATTTTGTAGACGCTATAACTTTTGTGCAAACCGATCAATAAACGCTTATTGCAATTTTTTACCAAAAATATGTAGAAGAATACATATCGGCCTAAAATAAAGAAAAAATATGTTTTTTATATATTTTTGGGGGATATTTATTATAGCAAAAAGTTAAAAATATAGATTTTTTTTCAAAATTGTCGCTCTGTTTTTGTTTATAGCGCAAACAATAAAAACTGCAGAGGTGATTAAATGCCACCAAAAGAAAACTCTATTTGTGGGGAAAAACGGACGCAAATTTTGTTTGGGAGCATCGTCGTACGAATGCACAATTGTCTGTTAAAACGACGCAGTGCAGAATTGCAAAAAGTGGCCCGGTCATTGACCAGCAAAGTGGTCCGGGGCTTAAGTGGTTAAAGGATTTTAGAATGTTCACACAATAAATTGTGTGAAGAGTCACTTTAACTATCTAATCATGTGCAGTTGAAAGAGGTAAACAGGGATTTTTAAACATGATTGAATAAGTGAAGTGAATCTTCACTTTCTCAAATCCTTTTGCAGAACATTTCCACATCTTGAAATAGTAATCTACAAGAAAGTAATCACATAATATATTAAACAACCCAACTCTGTGCTATGTGTCCAATATAATCCCCTAATACCACTGCTGCTGTATTGGGCCACACCTTTGCGGAAATTAAACCATCACAAGTGGTATTACTCGTAAATACAGCACTGTGATATCACTGTTATTAACCACTTGCTTACTGGGCACAAATACCCCCCTCCTGCCCAGGTGAAATTTCAGCTTCCGGCACTGCGTCGCTTTAACTGACAATTGCGCGGTCGTGCGACGTGTCCCCCAAACAAAATTGACGTCCTTTTTTCCCCACAACTAGAGCTTTCTTTTGGTGGTATTTGATCACCTCTGCGGTTTTTATTTTTTGCGCTATAAACAAAAAAGAATGACAATTTTGAATAAAAATTACAATATTTTTTACTTGTTGCTATAATAAATATCCCATTTTTTTTTTAAAAAAAACATTTTTTTCAGTCTAGGCCGATACGTATTCTTCTACATATTTAAAAAAAAAACGCAATAAGCGACTGGTTTGCGAAAAATTATTCAAAATAGGAGACAGAATTATTATTTTTATTATTTTTTTTTTACTAGTAATGGTGGCGATCTGCGATTTTTATTGGGACGGCGACATTATGGCGGTACATCGGACACTTTTGACACATTTTTGGCACCATTCACATTTATACTGCGATCAGTGCTATAAATATGCACTAATTACTGTATAAATGTCACTGGCATTGAAGGGGTTAACACTAGGGGGTGAGGAAGGGGTTAAATGTATATACTGCTTGGTGTTCTAACTGTGGGGGAAGGGGGGTGACTGGGGGAGGTGACCGATCTGTGTCCCTATGTACAAGAGACACAGATCGGTCTCCTCTCTCCCTGACAGCACACTGTCTGTGAGAGCCGGCAATGAGAAATGATCTCATATGTTTACATATGAGATCATCTCTCATTGGCCGCACAGATCGCCTACCGAACGGCCACTCCGATTGGCTGTTCACAGCACAGAGTTTCCCCGCTGCACGCTCGGGAGCACGCGCGGGGAACGAGCAAAGGGGCGGACGTCAATTGACGTCCACTTGGATTTTCACAGTTAGTTTTCACAGTTAGAATAAACATAAGAAGAATAATAAAGTGATTTGATTGATAATGTAGTGATTAATCTATGGAAATATTGGGACAATGATATGCTAGTTTAAAGAGGAGATTCAATGCTTTTGTGTTGCCTTCCAGCAATAACATGCTCTCACCTTGTTAATCAATAATCTAGGTAAAAATGATTGAACACTTTAATTTAAATAACTCTGGGCTCTATAACTTTTTAAAAAGGCTTCTGCTACACCAGTTCCACTGCCCTTATATCTGCATCATCTATTTATGAATGTCTTACAGCAATTTTAGCATTTAAATAACTAATACATTTAACATATTCTTCAGTGAGCAAGAAAATGATCATGCAACATCATCACATGTGAGCAAATGTTCCTGTAGAGCTAAAACATTTGCTATGTGCCACAAAATAACTTTTCTGCTGAATGAATTTTTCAGTGATCAGCATGTAATGCCGCGTACACACGATCGGAATTTCCAACAAGAAAAGTTTGATGTGAGCTTTCGGTCGGAAATTCCGACCGTGTGAAGGCCCCATCTGACTTTTTCTGTCGGAATTTCCGACAGCAAAAATTTGGAAACTGGTTCTCAAATTTTCAGACGGGAAAAGTTCTTGTTCTTGATTCAGATTGTCTGTATGCAATTCCGATTTGCAAAAAAACACGCATGCTCGAAATCAAGTCGGCGCATGCTGGGAAGCATTGAAATTC
The DNA here is from genome assembly GCF_905171775.1 of Rana temporaria. Taxonomy (NCBI): domain Eukaryota; kingdom Metazoa; phylum Chordata; class Amphibia; order Anura; family Ranidae; genus Rana; species Rana temporaria. Next base: position 572,089,092 of record NC_053489.1, read on the forward strand.
ATTTTTCTTAGCTCATTGTAGTGTTTTACGTCACCGCGTTCTTGACGGTCGGAATTTTGTGTGACCGTGTGTATGCAAGACAAGTTTGAGCCAAAATTCCGTCTGAAAAAAATCCACGGTTTTCATGTCTGAAATTCTGTTCATGTGTACACGGCATTACAGTTAAGGACAAGGCTTATCTATTTCTTGTTTGCATTTTAGGTTTTGGGTCCCCTGCATCTTCCATAATTGCCTGATACTGATAGATGTGTGGGTTAGTAGCAGTTAACAAATACGTTTGCCACTTTTGCTATAGGCGGTTATGTGTACCAGACTGTACATAAAGGGTTCAACGTACCGAATGTTTTCTATTTACTTAACAATAAAACTGATATTGAAGCCCCACGTATCAAATACTCACGCTTAACCTGCTCTAAAGCATCAGGTGGAATTGGCTTACCTGATCTGTATAAGTACTATTTAGCATGTCATTTGACCAGGGTAGTGGACTGGAAAGTTCACAAAATGGGGAAAATGTGGGTGACGCTAGAAAACCACTTCTCTAGAACCGGCACACACATACTCCCTTGGATATTACCTAGACACTGGCCTCAACCCATTAGGGAGCACCCAATCATCCTCCCCTCTCTACTGGCCTCTGGGAAAGTGGTATCCCTCTTCAAGATTTACTTGCAACCGGGTCCACTGACTCCTGTGAGGGGGAATCCTGAGTTTCCGCCGGGAGATTCTAACACATTCCTTCAAACTGAATGGCCTCATGAAGAGGTCTTAGCTCACCACTTCTTTCACAAAAGAACGTAGACGCTCCTTTGAGGAGTTGACCTCTGAATCACGCACTATGACCTTCCCTTTCTGGTCATATAGACAACTGACGCACTTTCTTACTTCTGCAGACTCGAACACAAAGTTGAGTAGAGCCCTGTGCTCTCGCAGTACACCACAGAGACATTTAATTTCGTACATTTACGCCCTTCTCCAGAATGACGCTAGCCCTTTTGCGAAACAGTCCCTGCATACCTCTTGGGAAACGGATCTACAAATTGCTCTAACTGAGGAAGACTGGGAATCTATATACACATATGCTCATAAGGGATTGCTGAACGTAGCGATTCAGGAAAATAGCTACAAGATCATAACTAAATGGTATAGGACCCCAGCACGCGTACACAAATTTCTACCTTCAGTTCCAAATACATGTTGGAGATGCAATAGAGCAGGGGGTTCCATGATTCATATTTGGTGGGAGTGCCCCTTACTCCAGCCATTCTGGAAGAACGTCCACTCCATTATATCCTGAGTCACCACCTATACTCTGGATTACAACCCGGCCTAATTCCTACTACACCACACAACCCTGCCCAAACATGCATACCAGAAATCCTTAGCCATGCACGTGGTCAATGCGGCCAGACTTTGTATTCCCACGCACTGGCGATCAACAGAAATCCCAACCATTAGAGAGTGGCTGAATAGAGTTTCCAAATTAGAGGAGATGGAGGAATTAATCCATGTTTCTCAAGACCGAATACAGAAATTCAAAACGACCTGGGCATTGTGGACGCATTTCAAGACTTCGGGCTACTACAAGTCCTTTTTTCCTTGAGCGCAAATCCTCTGTCTGTAGAGAGAGCCACGCAAACTGGACCCCGCTCACCTTCCTTTCCCCCCTATCCCCTCCCCCTTTTTTTTCCTTTCTTTTCTTTCCTTACCTCCCTCCCCTCTCCCCCCATCCCCCTTACTCCTGTCCCTTACCCCAATAGCGATATGACCGGCCAAGATTACTTTTGCTCTACTTGCTAACTACCCCTTACCCCCCTAACTTACTGGGGACTCAAGGTCTGGATCTCAGTTACTGATGTTACTAGGCTTATTGGTTGTGACCCCCGGGGTACCGAAAGCACTCATAATTCTCCTTGGTTCTATATGGTCACTGTTACTCAGCTACTTGAGTGTCGGTCATTCATGAGGTGTCTTGAAGCCTAGTGTATTCTATCTGGTATTGTTTACTAACACCCATGTTTACTAATGTCTGAACAAGGCTTGTTTTCTTTGTATGTTTCTTTGTTTGGATTACGTTAGTGGATGACATGTCATGGTTTGTTACGCAACATATCTGTTTATATGTGTTTGTATTATGAATTCTCCCCTAATAAAATTACTTTGTGGAAAAAAAAAAACTGATATTGAACGTCTTATAACTTCAAAGTGCACAATACTTTTCTTCAGATTTTGTAGGTTTTCTAAGATAATATGTATTTTTATTACAAATGCTATTGTAATTTAGGCAAAATGTCCACCCTTGTAATGTTTATTATTCATTAAGAGGGCCTCTGTCTGTTGTAAACTGTGACAACCAATCAGAAATTAGTTTGCTCTGTTTGGTTGGTATATTAGGCTAAATACCACTGCTATTTTCTTTTTTGATGAAGTATGGGCAAAGGTTGGCTTTTTTTTTGTCTTTACATCTCATTGTAATACTTATTTTCAACTTTGTTTTCTGTGACAACACTTGGATGATTAGAACTGTTTTCTTTGTGATTGTGATTTTTGCAATATTCTCAACAATGGCATGCTTAAAACATAAAAATTAAAGTGTATCTTAAAATGCCAAAAAATAAATAAAATAAGCTTTTACATAAATAGCAGTTTATTGGAAAAAAAATACAAATATCATTATGGTCATTGACCAAAGAACTAAACATTTTTTTGACAAAGGTTTGCATCAAAGCAAACACAAAGATAGTTGTGCATAATGGTTAATAAACAGTAGCTTGTTACAGTTGCGTCAAAGTCATAGTCAGACTATATTTTCTTATTTAGATATTGATATTGATTTACTTATCTACCATCTTTGTATATCCCAATGTTTGTTTTAGACTGTGGGTTGTCCTTTATATACTAGCTATGTTATATAGGCAAATAAAATAATAACTTTCTGCAAATTAATTTGAAGGTCTCTTTAGTGTTGTGCTTTATATTTCAACAGAGCTTCTTTATGGCTTTTGAAAAGTTGAGTGAAAAGTACTTTTCTGCTTTATAGTGCTTACAATGAGCTGAACATTTTCAATGTTATTCCATTAAGATAAATTAAACAGACACTACAGGGAAAAACTTTTTCATTCAAGCAGTTCAAGCAGGCCATTGCTATCTGAAAATCAATTTTTTTCTGCAACCACTTTCTGGTTCTTTCAGGTCCCCTATGTATTATTCCTTCAGTATAGAACTTCTGCTATTATGCTTTCATTTATCCGGCTTATTTGTAAAAGCATCTGCAATTACTATATAAAGTACAATAACTCATACCACCTTCCACCTCATGCTTATCAGGTAAATTATATTGGTTTATTACAGTTAACTGAACTTTGCACATTTATTTGATTTGAAGGCAGCTAGACTGTTCAATTTGCAAGGGAATTTGGTAAGCGCTTATGTGGCGAAATGTTACTGATACAGCTGGGCTCATCAAGTCCTCCCAGCAGGACTCCCAGCACTCCCCCTAGAGGTACAAACTGGCATAAAGCCTGAACCTAGGAGAAATATATACAGCATCTTGGATGCAACCAGGGGATTTAACCTGCCTACTGTCACAATACATACATATATATATATACTACTATAGTCAGGAATTTGCATTGACATTATTACATTTTAGTTTCTAACACTACTACATTTAGGGAGAGAAGCAGCTCCACAGTTACTACTATACTTAAAGAGTGACAAAGACAGTAATTCCATTATAGTTAGGCAGTGGCATCATCTCTATCCATTTATTATGCCAAATTTCATTTATACTATCTATCTATCTATCTATCTATCTATCTATCTATCTATCTATCTATCTATCTATCTATCTATCTATCTATCTATCTATCTATCTATCTATCTATCCTTGTTTACATTTAATAATCTGCAAAGCTGTATCTTCCTTGTTCTGTTTTAAGACATTCTGTCTCTTCTATTTAATGCTTTGACTACCTGGTTGTTCTATATATACACATAAATCTTATTTATGAAAGATGTACATGCCAAGCTGCTGTGTTTAAGTTTTCTAATATTTTACATATCACTCCTGCCGGATGATTAAAAAGTAGCATATTTCACATAAATCTTTCCAAGATAGCACTGTTACATACATTTTTAGACGGGTGGTGAGTGCTGAATGTAGGAATATGCTGAAGCAAAAAGAAAAAAAAAAAGGTTTTACATATGTCTTTGTCTTCAAAGGGTACATTCTGCACAGTAATTCTTGTTTTACATTCTGCTGAATTAACCCATTTAGTGTCTGCATTATTATTATTTTTTTCCATAAAGATTTTATTGAGAGAAAAGATATTTTAACAGACATCTTAAAAACATCGACCGGAATAACAAAATATAGAGACCAAGGGGCCCCGGTAATACATGACATACAGTAACATATGGCATAATCTTAATGAAGCCCAAAAAACACTTTCAGCCAGTATAAGATCGTCATCAGCCTAAGTAAAAAGGAAACTATGTGCCCAACTATCACAAAAGGCTCAAGATAACATGGGTATACTTCAGTGTTTCTAGATTCTCCAACCCATAGAAGGGGGAAGATATATACACATACAAAGAACCCCCAGAAAGATGGGATGACGACTCAGGTCGCCTGCTACACCAGAACAGGGCCTTTGGTTTACTTTTGCCTTAGTCCTAAAAGAACCATTTCCTCTAGCGGGGATGGGCGGAGAGGTCCGCCAAGTGCAGACCCATCCGCCCATCTCGTAAAGCTCACTACTATCAAGAGAAAAGGTAAAGAAGAAGAAAGAAACAAGGGGGGAGAGAGAGTCTGCATTATTTTTAATGGTCTAACGTCAACTTCAATCTAAAAAAACTCTAATGTGCAAAGGTGGTCTGCTGGTCTTATAAAAAAAAGTACTGTCCTAACAATTTCAGTTAACATCCCCATCAACCATTAGTGTGTGCACAACCATTACCCACCATTTTGTTTGTGTTTACCTTTTTCTCTAGTGAGAAACAACTTTTAATGCTCCCTGTGGAATCATCATCAAGCTTGGGAGCTCAATTTCTATGAACATAGGCATCCACCAGAAACTACAATTTGCAAGAGCCCTTTGCCTACATACAGTGTGTGTGCAGGCCCTTGGCAGTTAGGAAAGCAGAAATTTTTTGGAAGGAATTAAATCAATGTATGTACATCGAGAGGGTCAAAGAACGCAGGGATAGGAAGAGTTCTGTAGTCCTGTAGGCAGGGCTGACAACGCTACTTGGGTTTTCATTTGTAGCAAAGGCACTGTGTTGTCAATCCAAATATAAAGCTAGGAGCACACCCAGCCCAAATAGGAAGCTAGGAGCACACCCAGCCCAAATAGGAAGCTAGGAGCACACCCAGGCCAAATAGGAAGTTAGGAACACACCCAACCCAAATAGGAAGCTAGGAACACACCCAACCCAACTAGGAGTCTAGGAGCACACCCAATCCAAATAGAAAGCTAGGAGCACACCCAACAGGTGTGCAACAGATCAACATGTGTATTACTAAATTACCAGTGCAAAGCAGGCTCCCTCTCATTTTTCAAGCTCGATGTGACAATTCGTGTATTTGCAACACCTTCACCTGAAATGCTGTACATAAAACTGCAATAGATTTACACAGGTCTGCAACAGATAAATCACTGCAGGTGAGACAGACACACAATAAATAAGTAGCAGTTTTGGTCAGTTTTTGTTCCAAAGCAGTGATTTTTTACTTGTCAAAAATATTTTATTAAGTACAAGGGTGTAATACACATTACAGGGAATACATTAAATACATTAAAAATAGAGAAGCTCAAATATTCTTATTCCAATATGTAAATATACAAAGTAAATATTTGTGGACAAAGTATGGTATACTATTTAGTCACTAATGACATTAAGATTATTAAGTTTAGAGGTTTTATGTAGTTATTAGTAACTACTGACATATATATTGTCCTCTGTGAAGCAAAGAGTTATTAAAAATACAAAGGGAGCTTCAAAATCATAATAGTAAAATAGCAAATAACAGAGAAAATCGAAAAAACAAATTAATAACGATAACTATAAGAACATAGGATGGAGAAAAAAGAGAGTACTGGAACCATAAGGGGGGTCCGCGTGGTCGAGCCAAGAGCCACCGCTCCAATCCAAGAGATGTTGAACAATGGCATATATAACACACTGATTCAGTTACCATGGCAGTAGTACTTGTAAGGGATTAGCTCGGGAGCGGAGATCGGCGCCAAATTCAAAAAAGTAAACAAACACTATACATACAGTATACTGTAATCTTATAGATTACAGTACTGTATGTAAAAAAAACACACACCCCTTGTCCCTAGTGGTCTGCCCAGTGTCCTACATGTCATTTTATATAATAAAAACTTTTCTTTCTGCCTGAAAACTGTAGATTGTCCATAGCAACCAAAAGTGTCTTTTTATGTCAAAAATGGTTTTAGATCAGCTAGAAAACAGCGATAATAAATTATAATCACTTGCAGAATTGTGCGATAGCGATTTGCGGGGAAATTCGTCATAAAAAAAAATAATAATGACCGCAACAATTTTGCAACTGAGCAAATTTCAGTGATTTTGAGTTGATTACATTAATCAATGAATAATTTTTATTTTAATTATATTATTATTTGCTATAATTATTTATAATTATTTATTATATTATAATTAAAAATTTTGTTTTTAAAAAAAATTCATACCCAGGATGCCTATTAGATTCTTGTTTGGTCAGATTTAAGTGAGTTATTCCTAAAAATCACAGGCCTACAGTATAAAACACCAAATTTCCTTGCAAATAATTGTACCGCTTTCAGCATGTTTTTTCAGAAAGAATCATACCGCCAGGGAGGTTAACTAACTCCCCATCTATCTTCACTACATTCTCCCGGGCTCTTAGTAATGTGGGGTCCCTCAATTGCTCAGTGATGAAATTTTCCCTGTGCACCTCGAGGTCATCAAACCCTATCGGCCGCTGTTCCTCTTCTGAGGTAGCAGGATCCTCCCTAGGGACTGGTGTTTCCCCTGCTAAGACTGAGAATGGAAAGTGAGGAGAATCCTCAGTTAGAGGTTTCTGGAGTCAATGTTTCAGGCTCAGAAGAACCACCTACTGGGGAATCTGGGCAGGGTTACACCAAAGCGTGCCATTATTTCCTCTTTTAACCGATCATAGTTTTTTGCATCTGCAAGCTCCAAATGAAAATATGCCTTTTGGGCTTTTCCAGATAATAGGGGGGCCACTAGTCCAGCCCACTGTTCTTTAGGCCAACTCTCTCTTTCCGCTGCTCTCTCAAACGTGGTCAGAAATATCTCCGGGTCCTCATCTGCAATCATCTTTGGCAAAAAGTGTCTTACCCGAAAAGTCGGTTTGTTACTGGCCTGACTCCCAGCCTCGGTCTGCTGTCTCTGAAGCTGTGTCACGTGGCCTCCATTTGCTGCTGGTGTCTCTGTTCCAAGCCTGCAATGCTCTCTTGGTGAGCCTGTTGTTGAGCTGCAATGCTCTCTTGGTGAGCCTGTTGTTGAGCTGCAAGGCTCTCTTGGTGAGCCTGTTGTTGAGCTGCAAGGCTCTCTTGGTGAGCCTGTTGTTGAGCTGCATGAGCCTGTTGTTGAGCTGCAATGCCCCGCTGCAAACCTGCATTCGTCTGCTGTTGATTTGCATTTGCTATAGCCAGCTGTTTCAGTATCTCCTCCATTTTGGGTTTACTGCCCGCGGCACTCCACCATGTGTAAGGGATTATCTCGGTAGCGGGGGTGTGTGACCCCCTGGATGGGTTCACTACACACTGAACGATACAGAGAAACAGCCGAAGACAGTTGAAAACAAAGAATTTGGTTTATTCTTCCGTCTTGCTGGAAACAATTGCAAGCATCCAAACAGCATAAACAAAATCAAACATAAAATAAACCCTGGCCACTTGGGGCGTCTACCTTCACCACACAGGAACCTATCTATGGAGTCTGGCACAGCCTACTGCTGAGCAGACACTGCTGGTCATACAGCAGAAAAAAACAAATAGTCTTTTTGATTTTTATAACACAGAAAAATCAACAGCACCTCACCTCTTCAGAAGTATTTCTGTTCACTGCTCTCCTTCACTCAAAAAGCCTCAGGATGCAGCAATCAGTAGTAATCCTCTGGATTACTTATAGAGGCCTTAATTGCCTCATTCTGAACAGCTGAAGTTTTCCAACGCCCTTAAAACTTCTGCAGCCAACACCCGATAATAATTGGTGTATTGTCTAAACAAGGCAGAAATGTGACAACACCCACAGATTTACCTGACTTCCTGTCACATACTCTATTGTCCAAGGTTGGCATAATATATGCAATCCAGGGCTGCCACATCCTCTCAAACTTGGGGATCATGTCCAATTCAATAGCAGCCAGCTTGGCTTGAGTCATGGTATAAGTCATCTTAGCTATAGCTTCATGTAAGACCAATTTAGGTGATTTCCAAGATTTTGCTAGTGTCTGTTTGGCTGCTGTGAAGAGTTGCACCAGCAATTTGAATTGAGTATGTGAAATAGAGTCTGGTTTTAAGTTGAGTAGTGCCATTGCAGGGTCAGGAAGGATTGTTTTCCCTAGTAATTTGGTTACAATTTTAAATATACCTTTCCAAAATGTTTGTGCTTTAGGACATGACCACCAAATATGAAGATATGTGCCCAAATCTGTACACCCTCGAAAACATTGTGGCGGATAGTTCTGCACATATTTGGCTACCCTGGCTGGTACCAGGTGCCACCTAGTCAGTACCTTGTAGTTGGCTTCACTAGCTATTATGTTAGGGGAAGTCAAAGCAGTGATTTTTTAATGCAACAAAGGTATTAGGAATGTATGACTCAAACTGTAACCTTGTAAATCTGCTTTACAATCTGTCTCACTGCTTCTCTTTGGCATTGCCTTACTGTGTGACAGAATTGACAAATGCAATTGTTTTTAAAACATGGAGAAATGTGCATGTATTGTTCTAAATACTCTACAGATGCGCACACAGATTTGCTATATTTATTTACTTCGAAAAAGTACGCAGAGCAGAGTAGTACCACAACATCATTTGGAATGTTGCATCAGTCATAGCGTGTGAAGGTTTTATGTTTTAATGTTTTTTTTTATTTTTTATTCTCGAATAGCTTTTCTTTTATTTCAAAGGCAAAAAGCATTTACAGAAATCTTGAACAACAGTTATACAAAGACAGTTTCTAAAGTCACAGTATACTGTTACATAGAAGATTCTGGGGGTTATCCACAAAAGGGATACGCCGGCGTATCTACTGATACGCCGTCGTATCCCTGTTTCTATCTATGGAACTGATCCACAGAATCAGTTTACCATAGATAGGCAGAAGATCCGACATGTGTAACTGAATTACACTGTCGGATCTTAAGGATGCAATTCTAGGCCGGCCGCTAGGTGGCGAGGCCATTGCGGCTGGCCTAGAATATGCAAATGAACACTTACGGCGATCCACGAACCTTCCGACGGGCCCGTCGCGCTAAATCTACGTCGTTTACGCCGAGTTACGCCGTGTAAAAATAGGGATAAGTCCTATTTGACTAAGCCCTATTAAGTATGGCTGGACGCCATTTACCTTAACGTCTAAGCAAATGACGTCGGAGCGACGTCTGTTAGCGCAATGCACGTCGGGTAAGTTACCCGACGGAGCATTCACAGTACGTCCGGCGCGGGAGCGCACCTAATTTAAATGGGACTCGCCCCATTAGATTCGGCACGCCTTGCGCCGGAAACATTTAAGTTACACCGCCGCAAATTTCAAGGTAAGTGCTTTGTGGATCGGGCACTTAGGTAGAAATTTTGCGGCGGTGTAACTTAAATCAGAAGATTTACGTTACGCAGGATATTTGTGGATCTGGCCCTCTGTCTCTTCAACATAAATGTGTACGTGTTGGGGGATCTGGACCCGTCATGTAATTCTGTATATTCTAAATTTTGTCGGTAAGCTTACCTTAGGGGGGTGTCAAAAATAAGTTTGGCTATTGCCAAAGTTTGCTGGTATTGGAATGGAAGGGGAAAGACTCATTGGGTATAGAGTATGGTTATAGTATACAGTCATGGCCGAATTTGTTGGCACCCCAGAAATGTTTCCAGTAAAACAAGTATTTCTCACAGAAAAGTATTGCAGTAACACGTGTTTTCCTATACACATGTTTATTCCCTTTGTGTGTATTGGAACAAAACAAAAAAAGGGAGGAAAAAAAGCAAATTGGACATAATGTCACACAAAACTCCAAAAATGGGCTGGTTAAAATTATTGGCACCCTTAACTTAATATTTGGTTGCACACCCTTTGGAAAAAATAACTGAAATCAGTCGCTTCCTATAAACCATCAATAAGCTTCTTACAACTTTCACCCGGAATTTTGGACCACTTTTCCTTTCCAAACTGCACCAGGTCTCTCTTATTGGAAGGGCGCCTTTTCTCAACAGCAATTTTAAGATCTCTCCACCGGTGTTTAATGGGATTTAGATCTGGACTCAATGCTGGCAACTTTAGAACTCTCCAGCGCTTTGTTGCCATCCATTTCTGGGTGCTTTTTGATGGATGTTTGGGTGATTGTCCTGGGATCATTGTTATGTGGATTAATAAGATTGTTTAAAGCATGTGATGCTCCTTTAAACTCACCTGGGGGCAAGTAACAGGTGTGGGCAATATAAAAATCACACCTGAAAGCAGATAAAAAGGAGAGAAGTTCACTTAGTCTTTGCATTGTGTGTCTGTGTGTGCCTCACTAAGCATGGACAACAGCAGGGGAGGGCTGGCAGCCTTAGGCCTGGGGGGCAAGTCCAGTCAAGTGGCCCATTAACACCTTGCCGATCAGCCGCCGTCATTATATGGCAGCAGGTTGGCGCCCACGGCGCGGTGCTGGAGCTGATGCGCGTGGCCAGTGGCTGCGATATCCACCGGCGACCCTATGGATCACTTAACCCCTTGATTGCCCCCCTAGTGTTAACCTCTTCCCTGCCAGTGACATTTATACAAAAATCAGTGGGTATTTTAAGCTCTGATCGCTGTATAATTTTCACTGGTCCCAAAAAAGTCCCAATGTCGCAATCCTGCTAAAAATCGCTGATCACTGGCATTACTAGAAAAAAATTAAAATAATAAAAATGTCAAATCTATTACCTATTTTGTAGATGCTATAACTTTTGCGCAAACCAATCAATACACAATTTTTTTTTTACCAAAAATATGTAAAACAAAATACATATTGGCCTAGACTGATGGAGAAATATATATTTTTGGGGGATATTTATTATAGCAAAAAGTTAAAAATGTTGGTTGTTTTTTTTTCAAAATTTCTCTCTTTTTTGTTTATAGAGCATAAAATAAAAACTGTGACCAAATACCACCAAAAGAGAGCACCATTTGTGGGGAAAAAAAAGACGTAAATTTTGTTTGGGTATAACATCAAACATCAATTGTCAGTTAAAGCGACGCAGTGCCGTATCGCAAAAAATAGCCAGGTCAGGAAGTGGGTAAATCCTTCCGGGGCTGAAGTGGTTAAACCACCAAATCACCTCACCATCATCAGTGCCTATCAATGCAGCCTCACCAGTGCCCATCAATGCAGCCTCATCAGTACCCATCAATGCAGCATGATCAGTGCCGCCTCACCAGTGCAGCCTGATCAGTGCACCCTCACCAGTGCAGACAGTGCCCATCCATGCAGCCTCACCAGTGCAGAGAGTGCCCATCCATGCAGCCTCATCAGTGCCCAGGCATCAGTGCAGCCTGATCAATGCTCATTAATGCAGCCTCATCAGTGCCTATCAACACAGCCTGATTAGTGCTCTTAATGCAGCCTCACCAGTGCAGAAAGTGCCCATCAGTGCAGCCTCACCAGTGCAGTGCCCATCAATGCAGCCTCACCAGTGACTATCAGTGCAGCCTGATCAGTGTCCATCAATGCAGCCTTACAGTCACCAGTGCAGACAGTGCCCATCAGTGCAGCCTAATCAGTGCCCATGGGATGTGGGGGTCAGCTGGGGCCCAGGGTGTCAGGGCCTGGGTCTGTCTCACAGCCCTCTATACAGAACTGGGAGCTCAAAATCTCTCCAGCCAATTGCAAGAATGCATTATTGTGGGATAGTGAACTCACAGTTCTATGTAGTATAGGAAATCTCTGCACGTCTGTCCTAGCCCTCAGTGCCCACTGCCCAGAGTCCAAATACAGTTTGATGTGTGACTGTCTTACAGTCACAAGTAGTACTGAGGACTCCGTTCAAAACAGCAGAACCAAAATGCAGTGGCAGCCCATTAGGGGTGCCCAGGTGCCACCCACTCTCCCCTCTCCACCCCCTATATGCAGAGGATAGATTCATGCATAGCATGAATCTATCCACTGCTGTCCCATATTCATGCATCTGGCCCCTTTCGGGTCACTGGGCACATGAATTACAGCGGCCATGTTTTTTTAATAACCTGATTAGAGCTAGGTAATGGGCTAAGTCCTGGGCAGACAGTGGGCGGGGGTCCTTCTGGATCAGTCAGCTCTGCTAACCAGATGGGGGGTTCGGGGTGGCTATATGCGTCTGTGCGCGGGGGGTGTGTGTTGCTTGAAGAGTCCACTGGCGGAGGGGTTGCTAGATGAGTGGGGGCTGCTGGATGAGTCCGCTGGCGGGGGGTTGCTAGATGAATCCGCTAGCGGGGGGGTTGGTGGCTAAATCTGCTAGCGGGGGGGTTGCTGGCTGGGTCTGCTGGCGGGGAGATGCTGGCTGAGTCCGCTGGTCGGGGGGGTGCTGGCTGAGTCCGCTGGCAGGGGTGTGCAGGCAGAGTTTGCTGGTGGGGGGGTGCTGACTGAGTCTGCTGGCGGGGGTGGGGGGGGCTGGCTGAGTCTGCTGGCGGGGGTGGGGGGGTGCTGGCTGAGTCTGCTGGTGGAGGGGGGGGCTGAGTCTGCTGGCAGGGGTGGGGGGGTGCTGACTGAGTCTGCTGGCGGGGGGTGGGGGGGTGCTGGCTGAGTCTGCTGGTGGAGGGGGGGGCTGAGTCTGCTGGCAGGGGTGGGGGGGTGCTGACTGAGTCTGCTGGCGGGGGGTGGGGGGGTGCTGACTGAGTCTGCTGGCGGGGGTGGGGGGGTGCTGGCTGAGTCTGCTGGCGGGGGGGGTGGCTGAGTCTGCTGGCGGGGGGGGTGCTGGCTGAGTCTGCTGGCAGGGGGGGTGTTGGTGAGTCTTCGGGGTGCTGGCTGAGTCTGCTGGCGGGGGGGTGCTGGCTGAGTCTGCTGGCAGGGGGGGTGCTGGCTGAGTCTGCTGGGGGGGTTCTGGCTGAGTTCTGCTGACAGGGGGGGGGGTGCTGGCTGGCTTTTATGCTATGCATACTACTGAAGGGGATACAGACCATACAGTAATAACGTTTTGACACAGGCAAGTCATCACATCTTACTTTTGCAGCCTTTCAGTCTCTCTCTCTGTCATGTCTCTCTGCAGCCAGCCCCAGCCCGCTCGTACCGTGTCCTTTCCCTGACGTGCCACATGACCTGGCTGGCTGCCTCTGAGAATCCTGGGAGGTGGGAGCTGTAGTTTGCTGCGCTGATAAGTTCCTTAACTTTAGCACAGCACAGCCAAACTACAACTCCCACAATGCAGCACAGACTGTGCAGCATCAGCAGCCAGCCAGACAATCGGTGGCCGCTGCGGCCGAACTACAAACTACAACTCCCACAATGCAGTGCAGCAGCCAGCCAATCGGGGGCCTAGCAAAAAAAAATAAAAATTTACAAACAGCCAGCGCTGCGGCCATTTTAGAGATAATGTAAGCGGCCTGGGGGGAAAACTCCACTTTTCCACCTGGGCCAGTCCGCCCCTGGACAACAGAAAGAGGAGAAGAGAACTGTCTGAAGACTTGAGAACCACAATTGTGGAAAAATATCAACAATCTCAAGGTTACAAGTCCATCTCCAGAGATCTAGATTTGCCTTTGTCCACAGTGCGCAACATTATCAAGAAGTTTGCAACCCATGGCACTGTAGCTAATCTCTCTGGGCATGGACGGAAGAGAAAAATTGATGAAAGGTTGCAACACAGGATAGTCTGGATGGTGGATAAGCAGCCCCAAACAAGTTCCAAAGAAATTCCAAGCTGTCCTGCAGGCTCAGGGAGCATCAGTGTCAGCGTGAACTATCCGTCAACATTTAAATGAATTTAAACGCTATGGCAGGAGACCCAGGAGGACCCCACTGCTGACACAGACACATAAAAAAGCAAGACTACAGTTTGCCAAAATGTACTTGAGTAAGCCAAAATCCTTCTTGTGGACAGATGAGACCAAGATAGAGCTTTTTGGTAAAGCACATCATTCTACTGTTTACCGAGAATGGAATGAGGCCTACAAAGAAAAGAACACAATACCTACAGTGAAATATGGTGGAGGTTCAATGATGTTTTGGGGTTGTTTTGCTGCCTCTGGCACTGGGTGCCTTGAATGTGTGCAAGGCATCATGAAATATGGGGATTACCAAAGGATTTTGGGTCACACTGTAGAGCCCAGTATCAGAAAGCTGGGTTTGCGTCCGAGATCTTGAGTCTTCCAGCAGAACAATGACCCAAACATACATCAAAAAGCACCCAGAAATGGATGGCAACATAGCGCTGGAGAGTTCTAAAGTTACCAGCATTGAGTCCAGATGTAAATCCCATTAAACACCTGTGGAGAGATCTTAAAATTGCTGCTGAGAAAATGCGCCCTTCCAATAAGAGACCTGGAGCAGTTTGCAAAGGAAGAGTGGTCCAAAATTCTGGGTGAGAGGTGCAAGAAGCTTATTGATGGTTATAGGAAGCCACTGATTTCAGTTATTTTTTCCAAAGGGTGTGCAATCAAATATTAAGTTAAGGGTGCCAAGAATTTTAAACAGCCCATTTTTGGAGTTTTGTGTGACATTATGACCAATTTGCTTTTTTTCCTCAATTTTTTTGTTTTGTTCCAATACACACAAAGGGAATAAACACGTGCATAGCAAAACATGTATCACTGCAATACTTTTCTGTGAGAAATACTTGATTTTCTGTAAAAATTTCTGGGGTGCCAACAATTTCAGCCATGACTGTAATTCTATTTATTTGGGTAGAAGTATGGTCAATAGTTAGAGGGGATTAGCTATGTGTTAGTTCCATGCATGGCTTCTGAGGTGGGTAATTGATTGGTGTGTTCGAAGTGGATATATATTGTGAGTATGTGGGTAAACTGAGTACCTTAGGGGGGTGGGGGAGGGAATGAAGAAGGAGAATGGAGGAGGAGCAGAATGGGTTTGGGGGGGTAGAAAAGAAGGGAGAGGGGAGGTATAGGAGTGGGGGAGGGGGGTTTGACTTCCCTTCTCAGTTTTTAGTCGAATTTGAGAGTTCCAATTGGAAATCGTGTGTGTTTTGGAGGGTGTCGGCCTTTAAAGGGGAATGGGGTGTCAGAAAAAGGATTGGAGAGTGTGGGATGTGGATTACAGTTTGTGGTAGGCAGAGCTTAACACCATCATGGCTGTTTTTGAGTGGGTTGCATATGTTTAAGTATTCAGACGTCGTCTGAAACTGCGACCAACAAGCCCACTTTTTGCTAAATTTTGTTGGGGTGTCACGTGCGATGTAGATTACTTCTACCATTTCAAAGACTTTGGGTATCTGGGTTGAAGTCCAGTGCAGGGGAATGCACTGTTTTGTGGTAGGATTGTGTGGTAAGCGTGAGTTGTGGAGTAGGAATTGGGCTGGGGAAAATTCTAGATCGTAGGAGGTAACCTGGGAAGTAATGTGGCATACTTATTTCCAAAATGTTTGTAGGGGGGGTGCAGGACCACCAGATGTGGAGCAGAGTGCCTCTGTCTTGATGGCATCTACAACAGGTTTCTGATATAGCAGGGTTAAATTTGTTTAGAAGGGCTGGTGTGCGGTACCATCTGGATTGGATTTTATATCCATTTTCCTGTGTAGTGACGTTAGTTGGCCCTTTATGGATATTTAGGAATATTTTTCACAGTTCTCTGCTGAGAGTGAGATGGAGAGGTCCTTTTCCTATGTTTTAATGTTTTTATTGTGCAATGATAAGGTACATATGTTGCAATGTTGTGGAGGGAGAAAAATGCTTGCTGAAGATGTTAAACATGCGTAAACAAATATAGTATTAAGAAGAGTTATTTATTCACTTTACAATAAATGTCTTATACCAGTTAGACCATGGATTCCATACGTTTCCCAATTTGGTGCAAGAGTGATTGTCTTTCATCAATAAGAGCTCATAGGTATGATGGGTCTGGGTCATTTTAATGACCTTGGTCACTTTTGGGGGTTCCATAGTTTGGTTATGTTGTGTCTAACCACTAACAGGATGTGCATTATTACTTTTCTATTGGTATTCAGTTGGGATTCTATGTTTATATTTAGTAGGGCAAGTTCAGGTGAGTTTAATAAGTACATCTCTGTAACATGTTGGAAGACCTTATGCCAATATTGCAGTCGTTTCTGGCATAAGATGTGAAATAATGTACCGCTCACACCGCAATTCCTCCAGCAGTTAGGAGAAGTGCGTTTGTGAAATTTTGCTATTCTGTCCGGGGTTAGGTATCTTCTTTGGACAATGTTTTGCGTATGTTCCCACATTGTGGTGTATTTTGTAGCTTGATATGTGGATTGTAGGGCTCTATGCCATTGTCTGTCTGTGTTTGTTTTACCAAAGTCATGTTCCCACTGGTATTATCTAGGGAATATTGGAAGCGTGTTTTTTTTCTTGAAGTATATTATAGATTATGGGAATTCTTTTAATCCCTGGTGAGCTGGGTGAGTAATAGGACCGAGCCTTAATATGAATGGAAACCCTGTAAACCTGTAAACAATTTAGACTGGTTGTACAGTTTATGTGGTCTTTTCCTAATTTCAATTGAGTTGTGCATTTCTCACTGTTGACAGTAGGTGTCACTGGTACCATAAGCAAGTATGAGAAGTACAACAAGATTAAGCTCTAAATAATGTATTATTTTTCCAGCCAAGCCCAGTAGGAGGTTCTTAGCTGCTGGGGCATTCTGGGAAAGGGTATTTTTTTGGGCTGGACCATGTGCTTTTTCTCTTTCTCCCTGGGGCCATTCTGGCCTGAGGATGTATTGCTGCAAGCTCTGAGAGTAGGCCCATAAGCCTACTACTCCTGAGGTGGTCCTTAAGCTGTCTTGCCCAGCCCTGCCTTGCTGGAGAGAGACAGGATGAAGGCTGGTCTCTCAGAAGGGCCTGGTGACTTGTTTGGAGGATGCACCTACACCTAAACTGCGCTTACAGTGTTGCCGGGTGGCTTAAAGCTTCTGACACTGTGAAGCTGGATTTTGTTCTACAAATCTTAACCTGTTTGCAATATCGCCAGGTCGGCTTTAAGGTTCTACTAGAACGGCGATATTGCAAACAGGTTAAGATTTGTAGAACAAAACCCAGCTTCACAGTGTCAGAAGCTTTAAGCCACCTGGCAACACTGTAAGCACAGTTTAGGTGTAGGTGCATCCTCCAAACAAGTCACCAGGCCCTCCTGAGAGACCAGCCTTCATCCTGTCTCTCTCCAGCAAGACAGGGCTGGGCAAGACAGCTTAAGGACCACCTCAGGAGTAGTAGGCAAGCTGTTCAACAATCTAAATCGTGTTAAATAGCTACTGGTTGCTAGGTCTGTGTGAGAGGCCTATCCAGGTATTAAAGATCTCAAAGAGAGAAAGCTGTACTTGTTCTGGATCCAAGGAATTTGTAAGTGATCTGCATCTGTTATCTGACACCCCTAACCCTCTCTCATGCTAGCTCTTTTCAAGTTCTACATTAAAGCATTGAAAATATCTAAAGTGACTGGCACCCAATTTCTGTTCTAAACTCCCCATTATAGCCATGGACTCAGCCCTGGAGTAAATGCTAGCTCGCCCCCTGCCTCTAGAGGACCCTCCTTGCCCTCAGTATACCAGGGGGGCACTACAACGGTAATAGAAGAGATGATATCTTTGGATTAATACCCCATGCATACTGTCATTCCACTTCTACCTGATTATACACACCAAACGTTTTCCATTATCTGTTAAAGTGGATTTAGCATCAAATTTATGTTTTCATGTGATCTGCATGCATATTAGGCCACATGTAAATGTAATGTTTATACATACAGTATGTTATACCTGTCTCTCTGGCATTGCCTTTAACTTCTTTAGAAAGACAGCACTATCTGCAGTCTTTATCTGAGGTTAGAATATACTTCCTAGATTGGGAGGCTTTCTCAGACATGAAACAACTTGTACATTTTTAATGTTAAAATTAAATGGTAAAAATTAGTTTGAAAATCGTCTAGGTTTCAAAAGTCTTATTTAGTTATCTTGTTTACTAATATATTAAAAATGAACTCCAGTCAGCACTTCAATAAAACATCAGTGTTTTATTGAAGAGTTAAGCTGTCTCTGGACTCTGCCACGTCAGCAATTGGCCATGCTGTCCACACAAATTGGGTCTAAGGACATATGTCAATGTATATATACCGTATATACTCGAGTATAAGCCAAGTTTTTCAGCAAATTTTTTTGTGCTGAAAATGTCCCCCTCGCCTTATACTCGAGTCTGTCTGCATACCTGATGAGCCTGTTATGCATTCAAGTCAGACAGCGGCCATCCATTTCAGTCACTGTACAAAAGTCGTGCCGCCTCCTCGTTCTCGTCCATCATAGGTGAACACTCAGTTTCAGAGCAGAGACTGTGTTCAGTGTTCCGCCTATCACAGACGTCCTCTTGTCCTTGTCCCACGGACGAGGATGTCTGTGATAGGTTGAACACTGAACACTGACTCACTGCTGTTCCCCTGTCACGGACGAGAATGAGGAAGAGGTGCGGCTTTTGTACACTGACTGGAATGGATGGCCGCCGTCTGACTGCAATGCATAACAGGCTCATCAGGTATGGCACAGTGAGGCTACACTGGCCACAGTAAAAAACAAGATCCCCAGTCCTGCGCTCAATGGGTTATAAAAGCAGACAGCTTGCAACAGGGCATGAAATATGCTGACAGTTTATTAGCTATAAATCATAAAACACCACTCATGTGAGCAAGCAAATAAGGAATGGGGAAGGAATGAAATTAAATTGGTGACACCGTAAGATTTTTAAATTCATTCCTTCCCCATTCCTTATTTGCTTGCTCACAGGAGTGGTGTTTTATGATTTATAGATAATAAACTGTCAGCATATTTCATGTCCTGTTGCAAGCTGTCTGCTTTTATAACCCATTGAGCGCTGGACAATTTTATTTGTTTTTTACTCTTTCATCCATACTCTCCAGTTATGGTTTATGTCCAGCTACACTGGGCGTTATTTCCACATTGCTGATAACTATCCCCAATTGCTTCCACACTTTTTTTCCATGTTTTTAGCACTGGTCACTTGCTGCAATGGGAACAGTGAAGCTGCAAATGGGCATTGTTGACCCTCTTTTCCGCTTACAGTAGCTGCTGCATTTTCACCCTAGGCTTATACTCGAGTCAATACGTTTTCCCATTTTTTTGTGGTAAAATTAGGTGCCTTGGCTTATATTCGGGTTGGCTTATACTCGAGTATATACGGTAAGTCACTCTGTGCTCCATTGGTTATGAAGTTTTCCCTGTTATTTACCAAGCACTGTCATCAGAGTACAGTCAGCTGTGTTATATTTATTACAACAGAGTTATAGTACAGCGTTGGTTTTCAATCCAACTGTTTGTAGTTTATGTGATCTTTGGAAAAGGACCGTGCAACACATAATTGTTGCCAATGAAACATGTAATGACACAAAGCAACTAAGAAGCACACTTTCAATGCTAAAAAGAGCTTATGAAAGCTGTAGGGTACAGTCTGAAAATTTTTCTTCTCTTCTATCAATTATTAATACAGAAGATTCTCTGTAAGCATTAAATAGCTTTTTTCCCCTTAACAAGGAAAGGTACTTTGCATTTTTGTAGGCCAAGTAGTAGACACAGCCGAGCTCAGAGTTTTAGAACAAGCTGCAGAGGAAAAAAGGTCAATGTACTGTGTATTTTGAAGGCACATGATGATCCTGCAAGACAGATCTTGCAATTTATTCATAGGCAGAATAATGTTGACATTGCAAAGGACACTTCTAAACCTTTACACCAGGGGTGTCCAAACTTTTTTCAAAGAGGGCCAGATTTCATGAAGTGAAAATGCGAGAGGGCCGACCATTTTGCCTGACATTCTTTGAACCATTAAAATTCGGTCTAAGTGTGCTCATCCTGCCCATCAAGAATTCTTTTGCTTTTGTGGCTGTGTGTGGTGAAGAGATGAGCTTGGGCGTGTTATTTGGATAAAGAAAACAAAGTGTAGCGCTTTAACCATGTGAATTATGACCATAAACATGGATGTAGATTGTGCTTGAATATGATTAATATAGAACTTAACAATGAACAATAAACATTGGTGATCACAAAAAATGAATATTAATAATAATGGTCTCAAGAATAAAACATTGCAAATGAGTCCATAAAGAAGATGATTGCCCCCGGTGAAAGAATCAATCAATGCCCAAAATATTGCTGTCTTCCTTAAAGTGATGAAACACCTCCACCAGTGTGAGTATCTGCTTACAAGAAATGGTGGACTTGTGGGGACATATGTCACCAGAAATCTGACAAGGCTTTGGAATGACATTCCAGGATCCTGAAGATAAGAGCT
The DNA here is from genome assembly GCF_905171775.1 of Rana temporaria. Lineage (NCBI taxonomy): Eukaryota > Metazoa > Chordata > Amphibia > Anura > Ranidae > Rana > Rana temporaria. The sequence continues at coordinate 572,109,767 of NC_053489.1, forward strand.
GGATAGTGGGCTCATCAAATACTTCTGATAGCAGGCAGCTTCAAAGGAAAACTTGGTATGGCAAAAAAGGATTCCTGAGCAATACCTCTCCAAGTAATGTCAATATTGTTTTAGGAGAAAAAAGAGAAGGGTGGCCACATAGCGTAAAATTGTATGATACAAAATTTATTTTTAAAACAGCAAATGCACTCACATGAAAGCTGTAGATATCGAGCGTGTATACACAAATGAGGTGGCAGTGTATACGCCCTACAGCTTTCATAAGCTCTTTTTAGCATTGAAAGTGTGCTTCTTAGTTGCTTTGTGTCATTACATGTTCCTTTGGCAACAATTATGCCATAAAACTACCCCCTATTTTGTAGACGCTATAACTTTTGCGCAAAACAATCAATAAACGCTTATTTAATAAAAAATATGTAGAAGATTATGTATCGGCCTAAACTGAGGAAAAAAATCGTTTTTTTAGATATTTTTGGAGGATATTTATTACAGCAAAAAGTTTCAAATATTCATTTTTTTTCCAAAAAAGGCGCTCTATTTTTGTTTATAGCGCAAAAAAATTAAACCACAGAGGTGATCAAATACCACCAAAAGAAAGCTCTATTTGTGGGGGAAAAAAAGGACGCCAATTTTGTTTTGGAGCCAGGTCACACGACCGCGCAATTGTCAGTTAAAGCGACGCAGTGCCGAATCGCAAAAAGTGGCCCGGTCATTGACCAGCAAAATGGTCCAGGGCTGAAGTGGTTAAATATAGAACTGTGAAGCAAAATATGGGTCAGTGCCCATCAATGCAGCCTCACCATTGCCACGAATGCAGCCTCACCATTGCCACGATTGCAGCCTCACCATTGCCATCAGTGCAGCCTGATCGATGCCCATCTGCAGCCTCAGAGGGGGCAGGGAGAGGGGCGGGACTAGTGCCAGATTACATACAGGAGAATATGCTGTTTACATGGCGGCCTCTTTAATACAGATGCTGCCGAGTAAGCAGAAAATTCTCCTGTATGTAATCTGATGGCACTCGTCCCCTCCTGAGGTAGCGTCGATAAATACAGTATATATCTTTTGTGGCCATGTGGACCACAAAATATATATATCCAAATTACCACGGGGGGCACATTAAACGGTAACAGGGGGCGCAATCGGCCCACGGGCCGGACTTTAGACATGCCTGCTTTACACTAACCCACAGTACACTCACCAGAGGAGAATCTCTCAGCAATCAACCACACAGGTCGCCCTGGGGCATTGGACTCTTCCCCATCTATAAAGATGGCAGTACAGAATCTGTGACTCTTAACCACTTGCCGACCGCTGCACGCCGATATACGCCGGCACAATGGCAGCGGTGGGCAAATGGGCGTTCGGGTATGTCCCCTTTAAAAAGTTGCACGCTCTCTGTGACCATGTCCGTGGGCCCTGCAAACTCAATGTTCGCCGGCAGCCCACGATCGTGTCACGGATAGGCAGAACAGACATTTCCATGTTCTGCCTAGTGACAGGACAGAGATCTACTGCTCCCTGTCATTGGGAGGGGTGGTCTCTGTCATGTCAGTTGTAGCCCATCCCCCCCACAGTTAGAATCACTCCCTAGGACACATTTAACCCCTTGATCATCCCCTAGTGTTTAACCCATTCCCTGCCAGTATCATTTATACAGTAATCAGGGCATTTTTATAGCACTGATCGCTGTATAAATGACAATGGTCGCAAACTAGTGTCAAAAGCGTCCCATGTGTCTGCCACAATATCGTTGTCATGATAAAAATCACAGATCACCGCCATTACTAGTAAAAAACAAAATACTAATAAAAATGCCATAAATATATCCCCTATTTTGTAGACGCCATAACTTTTGTGCAAACCAATCAATATACGTTTATTTTTTTTACCAATAATATGTAGAAGAATACATATTGGCCTAAACTGAAGACATTTTTTTTGTTTTATATATTTTTTGGAGATATTTATTATGGCAAAAAGTCAAAAATATAGTTTTTTTTTTTTCAAAATTGCTACTCTTTTTTTGTTTATGGTGCAAAAAACAAAAACCGCAGAGGTGATCAAATCCCACCAAAAGAAAGCTCTATTTGTGGGAAAAAAATTGCGTAAATTTTGATTGGGTACAGCATCGTACGACCACACAATTGTTAGTTAAAGCGATGCAGTGCCGCATTGCAAAAATGCTCTGGTCAGGAAGGGTGTAAATTCTTCTGGTGCTGAAGCGGTTAAACACGTTTAGTGATGAGCTTCACCGAGAGCAATTCTTCTATAGTTAAAAAGTGATCTGCTGCTCGGGGGCCCCATAGAGCTTTACTGACCGCTCACCAAGGGTGACCACAGTCAGGACCTAAAAAGAGGGGGGGGGAGAGTGCCCTCCTTGTGGACCACAAGGGGAAAAATGAGGAGAACAGGGTAGCAAGCAATCTTATTAAGTGAAGGCAGATAGAAAATGTGGAATGTCAATTAGGCTGAACGGGCACTTAGTGTCACTCCAGATATCCAAAATGGAATATGGCTTGCCAGGACATTTCCCTTGATTGAAGCTGGTGGATGTGGAAGCATGTTTTGGTTGCATTTTAAGTGGTTATCTTTTTATCCCCCCTGGGCTCACTGTCACCTGTTATCCAGCCAATTGTCCTGGGAAATTTTCTGGCAAGCTTTATCCATTTTGAATATTTGAGATGACGTTAAGTGCCCATCTACCCTAACCCATTTTCCACCTCCTCTATGTAATTTCTGCTTAAGCTGGCACACTTCCCTTCTCCTTAAGTGGTACTCTCCCCCTATTTTGGGTCCTGACTGTAATCATCTTAGGTGTGTGGTCAGTAATATCCTATGGGACCCCAGGAGTAGGCACAGCACACTATATAATAATTTTCCTGATGAAGCTCATCAGATCCTGTGTCAGATCTTTATATATTGGTTTCATTGGAGGTCTTTTGTAACCTGTGTTTACCTTATAGTCTATCAATATCAGAGTTGTACACACAGGGGTTGATTTACTAAAACTGAAAAACTGAAGAGAACAAAATGTGGTGCAGTTGTGCATGGTAGCCTTTAACTTCAGCTTGTTCAATTAAGCTTTGGCAAAAAAAAAAAAAAAATGGAAGCTTATGGTTGCTATGCAGGATGGCACCAAATGTTTCACTCTCCAGTTTTAGTAAATCAACAGCATCTTTCTAAATTGAATCTGTCTGTGTGATATACTAATACGGAGGGGGACGGGACCCAGCAGCTTTCAAACACCAGCCGATGGTGTGGGATATGAGCAGGCTGCTATGTGTATGTGGCCCCACCCCCTTTCTTAAGCAGCCCAATCATTGGCTGGTGTTGCCGCCCATCCCCAACATCAGAGAGAGACCAACTGTCAAAATTCAGCAGTGATTTTGTGGGGGGCAGGATCCAGCAGCTTTAAAACACCAGCCAATGATTGGGCTGCTTAAGAAAGCGGGCAGGGCAATTTTGAAAGCTGGTCTCTACATGTAAACGGGGGGGAACTAATGCGCACAACCAAACTAACCAAACTGACCATGGGCAAATATACTCAATTAAAATAAATAAAATGTGTGTAAAGCAGCAGCCACTACTAAAACGGTGCTCACGCACCCAAAGACATATGTAAAACAGGGGGTGTAATGGCGCTTGCTAATGGGAAGTTAATAATAAAGTGCAAAAGACAACGCACAGCAACGTATGAATACTAAACAATAATATTCAATAATATAAACGTGTTCCACTCTTGAAGGCCCTTGATAACATCCACAACTGGGATGTAAAGGGTGGAAAAAGTGGGTATAATGGGTAAATGAAAGCTACAATGAAATAATCATAATCATTGAACAGGTGGGTGTTAAATCCAATCCTAATAAATTCCAGTGCTATCACCAAAACAAACAAAAATCGGTGAGAAAAGTGAATAGTGATGACCTAGAAATGGTCCAAATGATCCAAATGACACAAAATAAGACTCCTCTGTGTTAGGAAAAAATTGTGCACCAAAAAATTATGTGCAAGATGAGCGTAAATATATAAATAAATAAATAAATAAATATTCAAGCATTAATCAATAAATATAAAGAATATAAAAATAGTTCAAATAGATACAATGTTCAAAGTGAATAAACACTAAATATATATAGTTCAAAAAAGTGTTCAAAGTGAATTCCAAAAAACTTGCTGAAAAAATATTCCAAACGTGCAAAAAAACAGTGTGTGAAGGGTGAAAATATTAAAGTGCTTAATTCCACAGTTTCCCTGAGATGTAAAGAGTTGCTGTAATCACCACACTCTCCTCCAGTGTAGCTATGCAGGCACAAGATAGAAAAATGCTAGCCTCTCACCTCAGAACAGGTCAAGCAAGCCTGTTAATATATGGATGCAGCCCAGCAGCACACACTCTGAGTTCAGGAGAGCTCTGTTTGCTCCAATCCTCCAGACCTCTGTTTCGTCCAGATCCCTCTCAATACAAATAAAGAGCAGGCTCCATGGTGCAGTATATCAAAATAAATTTAATAGAACAAACAGTAGCACTCACATTTGAGTAGGCTGTGAACAGCATGCAGATTATTCCAGCGAATATTAAACGATAGGCAGCAGATCTCCGCTCTCGGCCGCGAGCGGAGATGACGTCACCAGCGGCACTTCCCGGTCACCTGACGCGTTGCGTAGCAGTACAACGCTACTTAATCATAGGTATCTATGATTAAGTAGCATTGTACTGCTACGCAACGCGTCAGGTGACCGGGAAGTGCCGCTTTGGCCAATCATCAGACATCAATGCACTGCAAACTCGCAGTGCAATATGGGGTGTTCCGCGGCGCTCAAATTTACCGTGAACGTCCCGTAATGTTCAGTATTCGCCAAATGGGTGAACACCCGATGTTCGAGTCGAACTTATGTTTGACTTAAACATCGGCCTTATCCCTACTTACAGCTTACATTAAATTAAATTATGCTATGGTCACTGCTACCCAGATGTTCTTTTAGATTAACATTTTTTTCAGCTCTGCATTGTTTGAGATTACCAGATCCAGCAGAGCATCATTCCTAGTTAATGTAGTTATTGTATGTATGATAATGTCAGTGAAAAGCACTTGTGGGAGTAATCAGAAATGTAAATTCCAGAAATCGAAGAGTTAAGCCTAATTGCTGTCTCTAGAGGTTCCATCATGAGAGAATATATTAATGGAGAAAGTAGACAACACGGTGCTTTCCATTTGTAATATCAAAATTAACTGACAGTGCATTGGAGGTATTTGATTGTGTGTATATATATATATATATATATATATATATATATATATAATATTTTTTTTTTTTTTTTTTTGGTTGAACTGGATGGACTTTTGTTTTTTTTCAACCTGACTAACTATAACTATGTATACACTTGGGCAGAGAGTGTTTTATCTCAAGTAAACATAGTACACTCACCTTTGCAACTCAAATGTAGTTTCATACAGATAACCCCAATTCACCTTATCAAACACCTTTTCACCATCTAATGTAAGAAAGAGGGGATTTAACAAGTTTAAAAATGTTTTTTTTTTTAAATGATGGATTCTCTTAGTGCCATCTGGGGCTTCTCTGCCCTTGACAAAGCCAACCTGATCCATTTTAATAATTTGAGTGACCTTGGCCAAATGATTTGCTACAATTTTAATGTACATCCCAAAATTCATATTGAGGAGAAATATTGGCCTAAAATTTGAGAGTAAAAATAGAAAGAAAAAAAAGTTGCACTTAGGGTACTTTTACACTGGGGCGGTGGTGCATTTTAGCTGAGCTTTTCGGCCACTGGTGGGCACTTTTAACCCCCCACTAGCGGCTGAAGAAAGGGTTAAAACCACCCATGTTGCTGCGCTGCCGCAACGCTTTGCAGGCGCTTCGGCAGCGCTGTCCGTTCATTTCAATAGGCAGGGCGTTTTGGAAGCAGTGTATACTCCACTCCATGACCACCCCAAAGATTCTGCTTGCAGGACTTTTTTCCTGTCCCACAAGCACACCACCCCAGTGTGAAAGCACTTAGGCTTTCACACTGGGGAGTCATGAGAGGCGCTTTTCAGGCGCTTTACAGTCGCTATCTTTAGCACTAAAACACCTGAAAAGCACCTCAGTGTGAAAGTATCCTTAATGCCAAGAAAAATCTAAAATTACCCAATTCACCTACAGCACCACATGAAAAGAAGTGAAAAAGTGACTGCATTGTTAACAGCAATGAATACACCTTTTTATCTTAGCATACATATATGTGGTTGAAACGTATTAAAGCATTTAAGTGGGTTTAAAGCATGGAAATGGGTCTCTTGGATTTACGCCACCTCACTTTGTAGTTTTTTTAGCCTCAGCTCACATAGCTTTCCACTAGTAAGGACTATTCAGCCAAGGAAGTCACTGTCATAGCAACATGGGTCACAAGGGTCACAATTGTGACCCAGCCATCTTTCTGTCATATTAGGTTAAAGCAGCCTTTATCAAACTTGGTGCATGAGTTCTCAGAGTTGCTACAGCTTTCTGGGCTAGTTACTTATAGAAACATGCAGCTTCAAACAAATCAAACCCCTGCTTTTTAAAACACTTCATTCATATGGCCTCATTTCCACTGGCGTTTTTACAGCCACGTTTCTGAGCGTTTTTTACAGCTTAAAACGCCTGTCCATGTTATTCTATGGCTTCATTCCCACATAGGCGTTTTTGAGCTGCAAGTGGCATAGACGTTTTTGAGCTGTAAAAAAAACGCGGGACCAGGGCGTTCTGAAGCTCCAGAGTAGAGCTGTAAAAACGCCAGACGTTAAAAAACGCTCACAAACGCGCGAAAACGCTCACAAACGCGCAAAAACGCGACCACGGCATTTTTAAAGCTGCAGCTCACAAAATTTTTTTTTTTTTTTTTTACAAAATAAACATGGACAGGCGTTTTTAAGCTGTAAAAAAGCCTAACAACAGTTGCTGTAAAAACGCCAGTGGAAATGAAGCCTAAGTGAGATTCCCTGTGTATCATGGCATGTTGTTTTACTTCTACGTTTATTAAAGAGTTACCTTCCACCCTTTAGTTATCCTGCCAGTAAGTCTCCTCTAATGAAATCTATTATTTCCCTCTGCCCAGCCCGTTCCTCACACATTCTGTGATGTCACATCTAGAACAGGATGCAAGATAAAGACAGAACTGGATAGGGTTGCTGCTCTTTGGAAGAGACTGAGAGACAGTCTCCCTGTGTCAGTGGCTCAGTTTAGGGCAGACAAGAAATCACCCTCTATTATTTGAATGTGTGTAATAAAGATCTCCTTTAGTGTGCAGTAAGCCAAACTTTGATTTATAGTCTTTTTTTATACATACAAAAGAGACAGATGAAAAACATGAATTAAGGGAGTGAGGTTAAATGAGGATAAAAAAATAGGGGAAGAGAAAATGAGAGACAGGGAGAAAGAGAAAAATGGAGAGAAAGGAAAAGGAAAGAGAAAAAAAGAGTGATGGGGAAGAGAAAGAAAGAAAATAAAAGACAGGGACAGCAAGAGAGACAAAGTAGAAAGCAAGAAGGAAAGAGGGAGAGAAAAGGAAAAAAACGAGAGAGGAGGAAAGAGAGGATGAGAGAGAATGAAAGAGAGAATGATAGAGAAAAGGAAAGAGAAAGAAATGAAAGAAAAGGAGAGGAGGAAGAGGGAGTTTAATGATTTTATTGGAGAAATGTGATTACCCAAAAGCTATCAATTATTCATGCAAGTGTTTTTACAATCTACACTGGGATGCCACAAGATTTTACATACTTTTAAAATGTGCCAAGACTGAAAAAAAATTGAACAACACTTTGGTAAAGGCTGTATTCACATTGTAGCAGACAGCTGTCTGCTCCCAAGAGCAATACGAGGCAACATGGTGCCAATCCAGTACAACACACAGCTCCCTTTTGTTTTTGGACAAACTTTATTTGAAGTGTACAAAACATACACATCTTTGCTGCACTGCTGTATAGCACTATGCAATTCTGTACAGTGCAATGCGATAAAATGCAGCATGTCTGCATTTTTTGCTGCAGTGCAGCTCCAGAAAGGTGGAGACACCGCTTAATGACCCAGTGCCTCAGGCTCTGTTGTGTGGGGTGAAATATATCAAGGGGGGGGGGGTATAGCTGGAACGGCACTGGCTGAGGCCACACTCATTCACATATGGTGCTTGGTGTCTTTTGCCAATATTTTGTTTACTGTCTTTCTCTTGAAATTATAATTTTTTGGTTATGGGCTCATCAGGTTTTGTTCAGTTCCAGGACCCATGCTCATATCCATCCGCGCCTTTGGTGTTGCCCAGGGGGCTCGCACTGTGAGCATTTGGTCTCCCCCTTCTTCCACAACTCCCGGGGAGAATTTTGATGACCGTTGGTTGCCTCTGTTCAGCTTGCCATCTGTACACACTTGGAAGACTTTCATTTCTCCTTTTACCCATTTCAACATTATATATCCATGAAAGTCTCTTGCAAATTTTACAATTGTGAGTTTGGATTTCAGACCGGGTGTGGTTGGGTCCTCCTCTTTCCCCCCCTTCTCTCCCCCCCTCTCTTTTTTCCCTCTACCAATTTTTTCCCACTTTCCAGTCGTTTTCCTTTCCCTTCCACCGATTTCTTTTTTCCTCTTCCCTTCCCTTCCTCTTCTATCCTTCCCCTTCCCCCCCCCTTCCTCTCCTTCCCTTTTTTGTCTCTCCCTCTCTCCCCACCTCCCCCTTTTTGCCTCCCCCCTTTTTTTTTTCTTTTTTTTTTATATTACTGTTTTTAATTTGTATCTCCAGATACTGTGCCTCTCCTGTGGAAGCAAGACAAATAGCACTGATAGAAGTTTTTCAGCTCTGATTATTTCAATAATGAATATGCATGTACTTTCATTGTTGGTAATTAGACTAAATAGCTACACATGATAGTATGTTTTTAATTGTATATAACATATCTGTTTTGGAATAAAACATTTTCTTATATTTTATACCTTTTGGGGTATGATTCACTAAAGTCCCGTGGGAAATGAAAATTTGAGTGTGTAGGAGGCAGTGTGGTGCGCAATTCAGTACATCACACGGCTCCCGTTTTTTTAGTTGTGAACAAACTTTTTTTGAAGTGTACAAAACCTACACATCTTTTGCTGTACAGCAATGCACTGCGCTGCACTACTGTATAGTCATATGCGATTTTGTACAGTGCACTGTGATAAAATGCTGCTTGTGTTCATTTTTTTTCAGCATGCTGCAGTGCAGCTCCAGAAAGTAAGGAACACTGCTCACTGACCCAGTGCCTCAAGCCCCGTTGTGTGGGGTAAAACATGTCGGGAGGTGTAGTGAGAATGACACTGGCTGAGGCCACACTCATTCACATATTCCTGCACTGGGTCAGTGAGCGGTGTTCCTTTCTTTTTCTACTGATTCTTAGGTGCCTGCTCCCTTCACTGCAACCAGCGGGGAGATCTTTGTCTCAGCTTAGAGCGACACTGCATATGACATATGAAATCAGTATAGGTTTTAAGTGTGCATTTTAATGTTAACTACTAGAAGGAGTCACATTGTTTTAAGACCTTAAATTGATTTGGTCTGTGGGTTGTGGATATTTATATATTTAATTTTATCTGGTAGAGAGGATTCTATTATTAGCTGATTTTTATAGTATATTTGCGATCCTGTTTAGTATTAGTAGCATTTGTACTAAAGCTTGCTTTCAATTAATTAAAACGGCATGGGCTGTGAGAAGTGTGGTTGGAAGTAGGTTATATAATGGGCGCTTCTGTCTGGCATTGCATCCTTTAACAAAGTTGATGATGAAGAAACGTGTCAGCAAGTGATGTCACACACTGATGTCATTTCCGGAAGTGCCAATTCTGCCAGGTTATGCCCCCCATAATCATTTAGTCTATGGGGTAATGAAAAAGCAGAAATATGTATCTTTATAGTTTTTCTCCTGACAGGAAGCAATCTCCTTCACTCTCTCCCACTCTTTTTTGCTCTACTCTGTTGATCTCCACTTTCCTCTGCTCTCGCTCCAAATATATGGACAGCCCTTCAGCTTCTTCATGTACAATGCAAGACTTCTTATTCTTTGCTCTCTAGATTAAGTAAGCATTTTAGGCATTTTGCCTTGCTGTGCGGGGGATGCGGGGTGTATTACGTACTCATTCCTTAGCGCTAATTGAAATTCAGCTTTTAAAATTAGGTGATGTGGGTGCCATCTTTATAGTAGATAGCCTAAAGATGTTTTTTTTTTTTTTCAAATAACGATTTTTTTTTTCCGTAAAAGGTCAATACAAAATGTAGCAGCATTTCAAGTGTAAGATAAAAGAGGTAATACAAAAATTCCAGCTGAATGTACGTACACAGCGGCTTCATTCTTGGTTATACAATCAGTAACGTATAAAACAACTAGGTAACAAAGAAGCGAGGAGGAGAAGCGAGAGGGTAGAGTAGGAGAAGGAGATGGGGAAAAAGGGGGCAGGTGAGAGAGAAAAAAGAAGAAGAAGGGGGGAGACAGGGCTAAAGATGGGTTTTAATGATAAAGGTCCAATTCAAGTGGCATTGACTGTCCACAGGATGTCATTCTGGGCATCTGGTGTTTGAGGTCATAAGTATAACTACTGTAAAATAAATTGTGTGGTGTTAAGCAGAAAACTACTCTGATGTTCTATATTATGGTTATTATGAACACACTCTGTAGTGGTTTGCACACTTTTTATGAAGAGACAGTTGATTTCAGTTCACTTCACAAAATGCCTGCCCACATGATCAGCAGTGTATGAACGTACTAACGATGTCATTAGAGGCTCCATTTATGGCATAGATAATGCAATCATTGACTTGTAGGCACTTGCCAATAAAATAAGAACTGCATATTATAACTGGATTGTGTTTACTTTTCAGGAAAATACATTGTTATAGTGTTTTTATACACTTTAAGTAGGTAATAGATGGGTGACAGAGTTCACGTTAAGCACTTATAATAGATTTTCAAAAGAGGTAAACTGAATGTGACTGTCAATTTTGTATGACATATTGATATTGTATGATTATAAAGAGTGACTACATTCATGATATGATACCCTCCTTCATTTGTAGTTTATTAGATGGGTCCAGGCAAATTTCAAACTGATAACAATCACTAGTGGTGACCTTCCACACCAGTAAATACCCAAAACGTTTAAAAAGAAAGGTCAACTTAGCTTCAGAAAAATCACAGCTTTCCTTTATGCAGAAACAAAACAGTTATTGCTCAAATAAACAATTTTATAGCACTGCATACTTCAGCTGTATGAATAATCTCTGATAGCACATTCTCTCACTGTTTTGCAGGACTTTAAGTGTTTAGTGATTAGTGTACTTTTCTTTTATAACCCAGGTTCCAACTTTGGCCATATTAAAGTTATTTTATACATTTTTAATGTATTAGGTTTTTGCTATGTATTAATAAAAATGTATGTTTGTTTTTCATTTTATAGGCTGTTAACTATCACTGAAACCAACACATATCAATACACTTGTGATCCTGGGGATGAACCTGTACATCAATAGTGGTATGTTTCTTTTTTTTTTTGCTTACATTTAAAATTGTAGAAGGATATCATTTTTAGGAATTTCCCCAATGTTAAATACACTCTGTAATGTCATCACATATTTCTCCAAATACAAATACTATTCAGCATTCAACCTTTGCCTTTAGAAAACAAGGAGAGGGGGGTGCCTCTGAGTGTATAAATCAAACACTTTAATAGTAAATGCAATATCCACTCACATGAGAGAAGATAAAGTTGAGTATATCTCTGGGCTGAGCAGTGTCCATGAGCAGGGATGGTGACCAGGTCACAATGTATCCACTTCTCACTGACAATATGTAGCACATCAGATCCCAGGAAGGATGGGGTGGTGAGCTGTCAGAGCCTGTTTGTTCTTTAGCGCTGCGGCTCCTGAAGTTCTTGCTGGTTATCGATTAGATGGAGGACGGCCGTACGGTGAGTGATCCAGAGCAAGGCCTGGAGAGCATGAAACAGCGTGGCACAGGGCAGTGACATCACAATAATGCATTGTTATGTGATTGTTGTTATTGTGAATGCACTGCACTGTGCCACACTGTTTCATGCTCTCCAAGCCTCGCTCTGGATCACTCACCTCACGGCCATCCTCCATCTCAGTGGTTACCAGCAAGGACTTCAGGAGCCACAGCGCTAAAGAACAAACAGGCTCTGACAGCTCACCGCCCCATTCTTCCTGGGATCTGATGTGCTATATATCGCCAGTGAGAAAATTGTACAGTATGTACCTGGAATGATATATAAAAATGTGTTAACACTATAGGTCAGGATTTCTCAACCGGGGGTTCCTTGGAACTGAGGGATTCCTCCAGAGGTTGCCAGGGGTTCCTTGATCAATGAAGTGTTTATAACTCCCAATAACCACTGGTTATCAATTATCCCACTGACACTTAATATAAGGGGTCCTTCTCCTATTGACTACCAATGTATGGGACCACTACACCAACTTCCAATAGAAGAAGGCACTTTTCCACTGACCATCAATGCATGCCCCCCAATTTTCTGAAGTGATAAAGAGGAACGCCATTTAGAACACAGTGCAGCAAAGAAAAACAGTCCTGCCATGGCCCTTATTACACAGGCTAACAAGATTGATAATGCAGAAAATGATCGGCTGAGCCACACAAGCGCTCTTTTGACCTCTATTTTTTTTTCTTCTTTGGCTTTTCAAAATGTAAAATACAGTAATGTACAGTAGGGATAAAAGGTTTTGGGCAGCCTTACACTTTCGGAAGTGAAATAGAAAGTTTTGTGTAGAGATGTGCACATTAGAATGAGTGATAGCTGGGGTTGCATGAGGGACAGAGAGATTGGTCTTGAAAAAGGGACAATCCTTCCAAATGAAGGACCGTTGAGACACAGTTGGATAATATAAATAAATTGTATGTCTCCCAGAAATCTCTTCATTGCATTTATGTGTTCCTACTTTAAAGCAGGTTTAGCTATGTTTATGCACATTTACAGTGGAACCTCAAATTACAAGCATAATCTGTTCCAGGAGAATGCTCGTAATCCAAAGTACTCGCATATCAAAGCGAGTTTCCCCATTTCAATGGAAACAAAAATAATTTGTTCCGCATTGAATTTAATGGCATGCACACTGGCAAAAAGATCCTGCATAAAACACATGTATATGACATACTTACATTTGTTACGCAGGATCTTTTTGTGTAACTGTCATACGTACAGAAATATAAATCTTGCCTTGAATTTATACATATAACATTCTTCTTTTCTTTTGCAAGCTAAGATTTAAATGATGCTTATATGTGTTTACATGCATATATTGCATCTATATGTATATATGCGTACATTATTGCTCTCAGACATAAATATTTTAATTTGGATTTATGGATCTGTAAGCAGTGTTGTTTTATTGATCTTTCAAACAAAAAAGGGAAAAAAATAAAAATAAGGACTTTAACCAAATCTGTTGGGTCACCATAGATGCTATGACACACTTACCATGGACTATTTGATTACTGTATGCAACCATGTAAAGTATTTGTACATTTGGGCCAACTGTTTGGCATTATGACACCTTTTCCCAGTCTATTGCTGGCATATACTTAAAAAACCTGTACTATGTTTTTATTATTGGCGGTGAGGCGCTTCATTTAAAGTCCCAATGGGCAAAACTCTGCGTTTGTATGTACAATGGGGATAGCGGTGCCTCACAGGGTACTACCAACCCTATTTTGTTTTTTTTAACATGTTTTATTGAAACATCAATTGAAAACCTTAAAAGCATGTCTACAAATATGTAAATATGAGTATCCTGCATGTTTCAACTGGTAATGTTGGCCAATATAGATATTAAAACCTGTAACAGTGTTGTGCCAAACAAAAGTGTCCAAACATGAATCCACTATATATATATACAGGTGGGCCATTTATATGGATACACCTTAATAAAATGGGAATGGTTGGTAATATTAACTTCCTGTCTGTGGCACATTAGTATATGTAAGGGGGAAACTTTTCAAGATGGGTGGTGACCATGGTGGCCATTTTGAAGTTGGCCATTTTGAATCCAACTTTTGTTTTTGGTGTATCCATATAAATGGCCCACCCTGTATATATAAAGTGTGCACACCAGATAAGTTTCCAAAGCAATGTTTTCCAATCTTCCACTGATACACCAGTGCTCTCAGTGAAAAACCTCTCCCAGTGGATGTAAAACTCACCAGATGTATATGTCTCTGTTATCAACAGACAGGTACATATCGCTCAGGTTGGAGATTCTGAAACAATGCCGACCACCATAACATGTGTAATCCTTCTTCTCTTCCTGAAGTTAGAAGCCGATTGGCTACCATGCATAGTTGCTTTAGATTTTGCACTCTCCCGTTTTAGTAAATCAACCCCAAAGTATGCTACTGGTAGAATAACCAAGTTAAAATACTTTTTTTTTTAAATGTATTGAACACCCCCCCCCCTTTTCCCTAACAGAATAATACACAGTCATTATACCAATACTCAATATCCTCCATGGACCCTGTGTCATTCTCCAGCTGCTGTCTTTTCACATCCTTCTCATTTGATTTAGTTTATTGCATGCCTGCTTGGCCTCCTTAAACTTGCTGGATAAAATCCCCATAACCCCAACTACTCAAGCTTGTTGCATAGGGATTAAAGCTGAACTCCAGGCAGATATAAAAGACACAAAATAATCTGCATTCATTATTACATATTTGTATTTTCATACAAGCAGAAGTTCTGAGATGCTGAATAAATGTTGAGATTGCCGATTGAAAACGCTTTAAAAAAAGTTGACATACAGTATATGACTTTTCCCCTAGAGCTTAGTGAATGAGATGAACTTTATTGGTTGAACTGGATGGACTTGTGTCTTTTTTCAACCAGACTAACTAACTATAACTTCCAGCATCCAAACGTGTGCAAGCAAAAATCCTTTTCTTTAAATTTTCCTTGCCTGTTATTGGGTATTATTTGCAAAGAGAAACTTCACTACATTAAAAAAGCTCTGGGACATATTCCCTTGCAAAGTGCAATTACCCTTGCAAAGTGAACAGCTTTTCATCTAGTTTGTTATAACCACTTATTATCAAGCATTACTTACACAATCGCATATTACTTACTTTTTTTTTTACTTTTAAAAATCTTTCCTTGCATTCCAATCTCTGGAGCAACTGCACTTTACAAAGTGCACAGTCTATTAGCCTTTAGTAAATCAACCCCATTGTATTTACCTATTTTCTCCCATTTCTCTAACAAATGCTGTGATCTACCACACCCCTGGACAGGTAACTACATTCCTTAAAGATGTCTCTGCCTGGCTACCCTACTTATCTCTTATGAAATTCTCATATTCTTTCCTGGTGACTTCAACATCCCTGTCAATACTAACACTCCTGCTACTTCTAAACTTCTCAGTCTAACCACCTTGTTTGACCTAAAGCAATGGATACATTTTTCTACTTACTCTGATGGAAATACCATTGACCTTGTATTCTCCTACCTATGCACTCCATGCAACCTCTCCAACAACCGTTTCCCTCTCTCTAATCATCACTTTATTAATTTTGTTCTCTTCCGACTTCCACCTCCTCTCCCTCCAACCCACTTTACTAACATACATGACTGGATGTCACACCACTTCCTCAAACTCAATCTACTCAAAACTGAGCTCATAATATTTCCTCCCCTTTGTGGCTCTTCCCCGGACTTCTCTGTCAAGATTGACAGCTGAACTATCAACCCACCCCTACATGCCAAGGCACTAGGTGGAATCCTGGACTGTGAACTATCCTTTTGGCCCCACATCCAATCAATGTCCAAAACCTACTTCCTCAACCTCTACGATATCTCGAACATATGCTTCTTCCTAACCAATGACACCACAAAGCTCCTATTCCACTCCCTTGTCATCTCTTACTTCAATGACTGCAACCTCTTCCCATTTGGCTTGCCATTACACAGGCTATCCTCCTTCAGTACATCATAAATGCTGTTGCCAGACTCATCCACCTCACCAGCCACTCAGCGTCTGCTAAACCACTCTGCTGATCCCTTCACTGGCTTCTGATCACCCAACAAATTAAATTCTAAATACTAACAACAACTTACAAAGCCATCCCCAACTCTGCCCCCAGCTAAGTCACTAAGGTAGACTCAAAATTCCAACCTAATTGTTCTCTTTGTTCCTCCTAAAACCTCCTGCTTTCTTGCCACCTCCTCCCATGCTTGCTTCCAGTATTTCTTCTGAGCCTCTCCCATCCTTTGAAACTCCCTACCCCAATCTGTGAAACTACACCTACTCTGTCCACTTTAAGACAATCCCTAAAAACCCTTCTCTTCAGAGAGGCCTACCCTGCCCCACCTACCAGCCTTTTTTTTACACACTCTCTATCAGCTCATCCCTCACAGTTATGACCTTTTGTAGCTCTTGACCCTTCCTCCTAGATTGTAAGCTCTAATGAACAGGGTCCTCTGATTTATTGATTCCTACTGTATTAAATTGGATTGTAATTGTACTGACTGCCCTTATGTTGTAAAGCACTGTGTAAACTGTTGGTGCTATATAAATCCTGTATAATAATAATATAAGTTTTCTTTAAAATAAAATGTGTATTTTATTGCTTGTCATTGATTCTAATGCCTTTTCTCCCAATCATATCCTTCCCAGTGTGGTACAACACAGCTGTGTCAAGGGGCTGTGGAAAAGTATTCTTTATTATAAGCAGATAATAGCAATTATATTGTCATTAAAACTGCTTTGCTAGTTTTACTTTGAAACAAATGCATCGTAAAATGTATCATAAATGTTTGAACAGCAATGTTGTGCAATTAATAAATTCATTAATTAGTGCATCTTATTATGAAAACACTCTATTGATGCCTTTTTTCTAAGAATTTGGAATAAATTATTATACAGTGAATATTTTGGACAATACATGTATTCAAACTTGACAGATTTGTAGTCCTTCTGTTGCCAGAGATTTTTTTTTTTAATAATTTTTATTGATTTTAAAAGGTCATACAGAAAGAAAAAAGATGAATAAAAAAAAAAAACAATAAAGGAAAAGGTAGTTGTGCACATAACAACATGGTACAGATAAAAAAACAATAAAAGTAGATGGGGTAGGATCGTGTAATCCAAGTACCAGGTAATACAAGTCATAAAAGGGCAAACTAAACATACAAGTCCTGAGGTATCAAGCATCAAACATCAAACAGATATTACCATCAGCAAGCAGGCAAACTGGAAGGATCTCAAAATGTAGTAAGGTCCTAGGATTACAACAGAAAAGGTAACTAGATAAAATACAGCGTAAAAACAGAGGAGGGGAGGTAGGGGAGGGGAGGTGGGGGTGGGCACCTAGTATAATCGTAGCGGTATCCTGGTTGATAAAATTACTGATCAGGTAACATACAGCGGTTGGTCAGTTGATGGCGGTGGTTTGATCATCATGGGAGGCTGTCTCTCCTGAGGGAGATGGCGGAGGGGATTTGAAGAAGGAGAAGGAATAGTGATCAAAGTTGGCGTAGTCCTCAGGGGATAATGATGAGCCCATAAAGGGTTCCCAAATGGAGAGGAAGCGAGCTTTGGAAGCTTCACATTTAAAATCCGAGGTGGCTCGGTCTTTGTAGAGGAGGAGAAGGAGCTCATGTTGTACTTGGGTAACCGAAGGACAGTGAGAAGAGGTCCAATTTTTCAATATAGCCCTTTGAGCAACAAGAAGGCAGATTAGAGACCAGTCCTTTAGGGCTCAAGAAGGATGTGGAAGACCAGGGGAGGTTGAACTAGTCTGACGAGACCATTGAAGCAGTAGGGGGTCCCAGTATCCAAAGATGAGGAGCAGAGGGTCTTTAGGCAGTTTCAGCAGGGTAATTCCAAAAATGTAGGCCAGTACCTGTTCCCAGAAGGAAGAGATGTAGGAACATGCCCAGAAGCGATGTGTCAAAGAAGGTCTAGGTAGGCGACATAAGGGGTAGTTGGAGCCATTTAGATCTGTTGCAGAATGGAGAAATGGTATGTGAGCCCGGTGGAGGATTTTCAGTTGAGTTTCTTTCCAAATTTCATTAGGGGTCAGTTGTTGAACTTTGTTGAAGCCCTGAAGCATTTTGTCTATTAAGTCATCTTCTGGGAAGTCCTTCCCCCAGTTGTCTGCAGATGAGGAAGCTAGAGAGGGGGTAGTTTTTTGTAGTAGAGGTTTGTAAATGGCCGAGATTTTGTAGGATCCCTCTAGAAGAAGCTAGTCGGTGAAGTTGGGCGAAAAACGCTTGCATGCTTCATTGCAGGTAGCCTTCAAATAGTTGGTGCATTGCCAAAAGTGGAAAATATGAGATTGGGGCAAGGAGAAAGTTGTAGCAACGGTCGCAAAGGATAAAGGGCGACCTGAGGAGGTATCACATAGAGATGCGAACTGTGTGAGACCCTTTTCTTGCCAAATTTTGAAAGGCCTGTGGTCCAGTCCCGGGGGGAAACATGGGTTCCCCTGAATTGGTAGGTGTCTCGACATGAAGGGGGATAGCTTGAGGCTTTTCCTGATTTCTCTCCAGGCGATAACCGTGTCTCTCAGCAGTAAGTTGTGTTGATACAAGGCTGGAACCAACTTCCATTTGCAGTGTAGACGGGCGACTAGGGAGAAAGGATGTGCCATAGCAGATTCCAAAGAATAGATAGAATATTGTGATGACTGCGAAATCCAATCTAAGCTAGTTCTCAATAAACATGCTAAATTATAAGTTCTAACATTCGGTAGACTAGCACCCCCCTCGAGTCTGGGAAGAAACAATTTCTTTAAAGCTATGCGTGGTCTCCTGCCCAGCCATATAAATTTGGAAATAGCTGATTCAATGAGTTTGACATCTTTGTGGTGGAGGAGCAGTGGGATAGTTTGCATTGGGTATAATAGTCTAGCAAAACTGACCATTTTTATAAGGTGACATCTTCCCAGAAGCGAGAGAGGGAGATCTAACCAGTTTGCCAGTTCCTGTGAGATTTTCAGAGGGGGATAGTTTAGATAATACAAAGAGCAGGGCACTTTCCCAATTTTGATGCCAACATAAGTAATGTGGGATTTGGCGACAGAGAAAATGGAGGGATGGATCCGGGGGGGGGGGGGGTATGCAGAGTCCCTAAGGGAAGGATTTCACTTTTGCCATAATTTATACGGAGACCTGCGCAGGACCGCAATATATAAAAAACCTGTTTGATTGTGGGCATGTCAGAGGAGGGATCCGCCGAGAATATAAGGACGTCGTCTGCAAAGAGAGAGGAGCGCAAATCATGCTCACCAATTTGTATACCGTGAAGGGGTGCTACCTGAGTAAGGTGTCTGGATAGGGGTTCCAAGGCAATATTGAAAAGGAGCGGGGATAAGGGGCAGCCCTGGCGAATGCCTTTGTGAAGGTGAAATTCATCCGAGAGTAGGCCCGCGGCCACCAATTTTGCAGGAGGGGTTGTGTACATGGCGTTAATGAGGTGACAGAAGGGACCTGAAAAGCCCATTTTCGTCATGGACAAGGAGAGCCACTCGAAGCTGACATTGTCGAAGGCTTTCTCCGCATCTAATCTAATCTAATCTAATCTAGTTATGATGGCAAAATCACCGTTTGGATGTTGTTTAGCGTGTTCCAGGGCCAGCATAACTTTGTGTATATTTAGGGTAGCTGTTCTACCTTTTACGAAACCAGATTGCGCTGGATGTATCAGGGAGGGGATGGTGTTAGAGAGCCTATTTGCGGCTATTTTTGATAGGATCTTGACATCCAGGTTCAGTAGAAGATGGGTCTATAAGAACCTGGCTCCAGGGAGTCCGTACCCTTTTTTGAAAGTAATTTGATATTGGCTTGGTTTCCTGATGGAAGGTAAGGGCCGCCAGACCACACGCCGCTATAAATCTTGTGAAGGGTGGGTTCTACTAAGTTTTGTAAGGTCTTGTAGAATTCACTCGTGAATCCGTCGGGACCCGGGGCCTTGGATGGGGTAAAGATTTTTTGATGTTAAAACAGGCTTAAAAACATACATTTTCTTAACCACCTGGGGCCCGCGCTATACCCGAATGACGGCTACAGCGCAGACCTGAAAATCCAAGTGGACGTCAATTGACGTCCGCCCCTTTTGGCGTTCCCGGCGCGCGCTCCTGAGCGCGCATCAGGGAAACTCTGTGTTGGCCGTGTCCTTGGACACAGCCAATCACAGATCGCGGCGAACGGCCAATCAGAGTGGCCGTTTGCTATGCGATCTGTGCGGCCAATGAGAGATGATCTCAAATGTAAACATTTGAGATCATCTCTCATTGCCGGCTCACACAGAGACAGCGTCCTGTCTCTGGAGAGGAGACCGATCTGTGTCTCTTGTACATAGGGACACAGATCGGTCACCCCCCCCAGTCACCCCTCCCCACCTACAGTTAGAACACTATATAGGGAACATATTTAACCCCTTCCTCACCCCCTAGTGTTAACCCCTTCAATGCCAGTCATATTTATACAGTAATTAGTGCATATTTATAGCACTGATCGCAGTATAAATGTGATTGGCGCCAAAAATGTGTCCGATGTGTCCACCATAATGTCGCCGCCATTACTAGTAAAAATAAATAAATACAAATAAAACAATTCTGTCCCCTATCCCCTATTTTGTAGGCGCTATAACTTTTGCTTATTGCGATTTTTTTTTTTTTTTTTACCAAAAATATGTAGAATACGTATCGGCCTAAACTGAGATTTTTTTATTTTTTTTTAATTGGGCTATTTATTATAGCAACAAGTAAAAAATATTGTATTTTTTTTCAAAATTGTCGCTCTTTTTTGTTTATAGCACAAAAAATAAAAACCGCACAGGCGATCAAATACCACAGAAAGAAAGCTCTACTTGTGGGGAAAAAAGGACGTCAATTTTGAAATTTTTAAAAAATAACACTACTCAGTCCTGTCTCCAAAATCTGAACAATGAGATCAGTTTTAGTTATCATATTGGACAAATCCTGATACAGAGTATTCCTTTGAGGGCAAATCAGAAATTGCTTAACCACTTTAGCGCTGGAGGATTTGGCTGCCCAATGACGGGGCCATTTTTTTGCGATTCGGCACTGCGTTGCTTTAGCTGACAATTGCACGGTTGTACGCCGTTGCAACCAAACAAAATTTATGTTCTTTTTTTCCCCACAAATAGAGCTTTCTTTTGGTGGTATTTGATTACCTCTGAGATTTTTATTTTTTGCGCTATAAACGAAAAAAAGCGACAATTTAGAAAAACAATATTTTTTTACTTTTTTGCTATAATAAATATCCCCCAAAAATATATAAAAAAACAAATTTCTTTCTCAGTTTAGGCTGATATGTATTTGTCTACATATTTTTGGTAAAAAAATCGCAATAAGTGTATATTGATTGGTTTGTGCAAAAGTTATAGCGTCTACAAAATAGGGGATAGACTTATGGCATTTTTATTAATATTTTTTTTACTAGTATTGTTGGCGATCTGCGATTTTTATCATGACTGCGACATAATGGTGGACACATTGGACACGTTTGATGCTATTTTGGGACCATTGTCATTTATACAGTGATCAGTGCTATAAAAATGTACTGATACTGTGTAAATGACACTGGCAGGGAAGGGGTTAACCACTAGGGGGCGAGTAAGGGGTTAAGTGTGTCCTAGGGAGTGATTCTAACTGTGGGGGGCTGGGCAACGAGTGACATGACAGTGATCACTGCTCCCGATGACAGGGAGCTGTAGATCACTGTCCTGTCACTAGGCAGAACAGGAAAATGCCTTGTTTACATAGGCATCTCCCTGTTCTGCAGCTCCGTGACACGATCGCGGGACACCAGCGGACATCGAGTCTGCTGGTCCCATTGGCACGGAGCTCACGGTATGTATTTCATTGTTTACTTGTTTACTTTTACTAAAATATTGTTGTGCTATTTTAGTGTATTTGAATATGTGCTCCTTAGTTACATAACACTACAATGGGAAAGAGTCCTATTTTTTTTTATGGGACTTTGGGGATTATATAGGAAAAAAAAAATCATTTTATAGTACATGCTTGGTGTAGTGATCTAGATGTGTGTATTGTGCAGTACTCCGGTTAGATAATTGATATCTTAGATGTTAGTATGATGACTTATAAATTACATTGTTTCGCAGCAACACACCAGGCTCTCCAGAGAACACAAAATGTAATTAACTTCTGATAACATACAAAGTCCACAGACGATACCAATCCAACAGAGTATTTCAGAATTCCATCTTTTCCTAGACCTGTGCTATATTCATCATAGAGTGACAAGACTACACTACCTGAATGCCAGCTTGACTGCCTCGAATATTGGTCTCACACTAGAGGCGGGGGGGGGGGGGTTAACCAAATGTTCCCATTGAATGAATACCCCCCTCAAGTCTAGTTACCATCAATAAATACTTGTATGTAAGGAAGTATCAGGCCATCTCACACAACTAGTCTTAGATAAAATTAACACATCAAAAGGGTCCTCAGCTGTTCCTTTGATCTGTGTTTGACCACTAACCCTTTTGGTCAGCAAACACCTTTTCATGTGTAACCTTGAATGCCTGTATGTAAACCATGCCATATATATATATATATATATATATATATATATATATATATATATATATATATATATATATATATATATATATATATATATATATATATATATATATATATATATATAACATAATATTTTAAATACCTACACATCTATATTAATATTACAACACTTGGGAGATGCTTTTAAGCTATATAACAAACATTTTGTACTTGCATGCGCAATACAATTACTGGGAAAAATGTTCTGGCTTTAGAGCCACTTTAAGTTTCAATTAAACACAGCAATAGTACCAGTGCTGTATTTTGGCCTAGGTCTACAAGAACTTTGTGGGGGTGGCAAAGCCTCTTGAGGGAGGAAGGGGCGAGCAGGAGGGTCAGGACGCTCTCTACTTTGCAGATAGAGAAAGGCACTGTGTGTTAGTGGGTGTCCTGACACTCCTGCTTGCCCCCTCCCCCCTCAAGAGGCTTTCTCCACACCAGGGAGAAAGCCTTGCATTACTGTGTGGAGTTACAGACAGAAGAACAGGAAGTGAGGATTTCTCAGAAGAAATAAGGACATTTAAAGGCAAAATCGAAGGATGAGTTAAGTGAAGGAGGACTGCACTAAGATAAAGGAAGCTATTTAGGGGAAAAAATTACCTTTACAACCCCTTTAATAAAATAAACAATAGGTGGCTATTACATTCCTACTTAATAACATTATGTATGCACAAACCAACCTTAAAACCTCCTTCTAAACACTCTATATTGCACATATAACATCAAGTGCTTACGTGACAAATCAGTGTGTGCAAATAACAAAAAAAAACAAAAAAAAATATATAAAAAATATAGACAATATTGTCAACGTCTTATATAACACTAAATCACAACAATCCCAATACCAGTAAACAACAAAAAAACACAGCTCTGGGCAGACATCTCATAATGCATCCCAACTGTGGTGTGAAACATGTCAGCTTTTTATTGATCCTGTGCCTCTGATGTCTTTGTACCAGAAGAATTGTTAACTCATTTTCAATAAAGGTGTGAGTGAGAAACTTATATAGTGCAACACATGCAAACTGAATCGCCTCTGTCAACAGAGTTTGGCCGTCCAGTCTTTTCTTTGATTCAATCCCAATACCAATGTTCATAAATAGAGTGATAAGTGAGTATGTATGAACTATACAGTCCTATACATGGTATATTCTCAAAAGAAAGAAATATATAAAAAAACATGAAAAAACATGGTCCAATTTAAATTGTTATGTACTGTATGTGGTCACCACTTCTTCTGTGCAATCCATAAAAAATAAAAAAATAAAATGGAAAAATGGTCCAATTTAAATTGTTGTGTATGGGGTTACCACTCCTCTTCCATACTTAAAAGTGCTCATCTACTACAGCAATTGATAGCCCCACTTGTCCTCCCCTTCTGGGTGTGCTCCCATCTCTATGCCAGTGACCTCACAATTAAATTTGGTCAGTGCTCATGTTTTAGTCACCAGTGGACTAAGGATGTTCTGTCTCCCTTCAATCCTCTTTGGCTGTGATGATATCACTTACCATAGGATTCATGTATGCAAGAAAAATACTCCCATAGTACTTATATCATTTAAAACCAACACTTTATTAAAATATCAACAAATCACTACTCACATATTCAGGGTGCTTAAAGTGCACCACTCTGAATTGATAAATCTATGCAGTATATTGCCTCTGTGACACCAGCTGCTCATCTACAATTCCTCCCACTGGGTGCACTCAAAGTACCATCCTTCTTGCCCCTTACCTATGCGTTATGCCACAGGATCACGTGGCTTCTTACATAAACAAACCAGGGATAAAATATGTACATAGAATGGTGTAAAAAAGAGAACTTCTAAAGAACACAGCAATGAAACTAGAGTGACCATATGAGAGTCCCTGGAGGGAAAAATTTGAAACCACATGTTCAATTCCTTGGACATAGTCGCAATTGGTTAAAGTTCATGAGGTGGGACACTGAAGCTGAAATATTCAAGATAGTATTTACACACAGCACCCAGGAGTGTGCATCTAACACCAGGGAAGGGGGATGGGTACTCTTACCCCAAACTGTGGACACACACTCCAGTGGTGGTGTATCAAACAAGCATGGATAGTCGTCAAGAACTCAATCTCCAACCAGAACTCCTGTAGAAGGATTAGCATGCACATGCACCTGCAACCGTAAGGCCAAAGATGACGCATGAATATGGACTTCAGAGGCAATATTCCTGATAGAGGCGGTACTCTTTACATCCGGAAAGCAGCACGGATCATTGGAAAATAAGAAGGCCTCCACAGTGCAGATTAATTATTAATTATATTTTAAAACAGCACAGACATTGCATCAGATGTGTACAAAGCGTGATCACAGGATAGATAAAAAGTTGTGGTATTTAGAGCTTAGCAGGCTATGTATCCAACATGTTTCGTACAAAAGTACTTCAACTGGGGCTGTAGTTGTATCGCCTGCCATGTTGGTAAGGTTGGTATAAGAATGAATTGTATATGCCTCATAGATTATTATATATTTTAATGTATGGTAATATGAATGAGCAGTATAATTCCCTGAGTTTGATTTGGTGTAAATTAGAGCTGCACGATTAATAAATAAAAAAACAGTCAAATACTTATCAACATTGGTCAGCGCTCAGAGATCGATAAGAGAAGAGATACATTGTAACATTTAGTTCTTTTAGATCAAAGGGGTAAACTTTGGTCTGTAAATGAGGTCAGTTTAACCACTTAAAGACTAACGCCCGGATTCACATAGGAGATACGACGACGTATCTCCAGATACGCCATCGTATCTCTGAGTCTGAGGCGTCCTATCTTGGCGCCTGATTCAAAGAATCAGATACGCCAGAATTTGTATAAGATACAACCAGCGTAAGTCTCCTACGCCGTCGTATCTTAACTGCATATTTACGCTGGCCGCTAGGGACGTGTATGCTGATTTACGTCTAGAAATATGTAAATCAGCTAGATACGCGAATTCACGAACGTACGCCCGGCCGTCGCAGTAGAGATACGCCGTTTACGTAAGGCTTTTTCCGGCGTAAAGTTACCCCTGCTCTATGAGGCGTAGATGAGGCGTACCAATGTTAGGTATGGACGTCGGAACAGCGTCAAATTTTTCACGTTTTACGTTGTTTGCGTAAGTCGTTCGCGAATAGGGCTGGGCGTCATTTACGTTCACGTCAAAAGCATTGGCTTTTTGCGGGTTAATTTGGAGCATGCGCACTGGGATACTTTCATGGACGGCGCATGCGCCGTTTGTAAAAATCGTAATTTACGTGGGGTCACAATAAATTTACATAACACACGCCCACATTTTCCACATTTGAATTAGGCGGGCTTACGCCGGCCTATTTACGCTATGCCGCCGCAACTTTGCTTTGTGAATACTGCACTTGCCTGTCAAAGTTGCGGAGGCATAACGTAAATAGGATACGTTACGCCCGCACAAAGATGCGCTCTCCTATGTGAATCCGGGCCTAAGCCTTTTTCTGACACTTGTTGCTTACAAGTTAAAATCAGTATTCTTTGCTAGAAAATTACTTAGAAACATTCTCTCTCTCTCCCCCCCCCCCTCTCTCTCTCTCCCTATATATATATATATATATATATATATATATATATATATATATATATATATATATATATATATATATATTATATAAAATGTCAGTTTTTGCTAAATTTTATGTCACAATATACAGTATATGTGTAAAGCACTGTGTAAATTGACGGCACTATATAAGTACCTGAAATAAATACATAAATGTAGTTTATATTATCAATAAATAAGTTCAGGAAATGTAAATTTTATGAATTGCAGTAGGTTTCTGTGCTTTCGCTAAAATAATTTTATTGTTGACTGCCCTAATACTATTAAAAAAAATAGAGATATATCACAGTGTCAATTTAATAAACAGGATTTTCTGCAATGTGTTTTGTATTTCTATGTTTAAAGTAGAAATTATAATGTATCATACAATAGTAATTAGCACGTTTTGAAGAATCCTTGAAAAAGCTGCAAATTATATACAACGTTGTACATAGTTGATCATGAGTAATCAGGTTGTGCAATAATGTATGGCTAATTGTACTCACAAGAGTGATCAATTTACTGTAACATAATATATATTTAGGATCAAAATGGTTACCATAATTATGTGAAAAACATACATCATTTTATGTTGATGAATAAATTCAATTACTAAATAGCATTTGCATTGAAAATATAGTATAAATATTATTTATTGCAAGAGCTAAATAAATTCATAGCCAATTTATATATACAATTATATTCTATATACATGGCTTATTAAAAGCAGAAAGTAATCAGCTTAAGAGCCCACATGTTCTGATGAATCTGCAGATCTTCTTAGAACTGAGGTGAATTATAGTAATTTGGGGTCCTGAACACCGTGATCCTCGACAGATCTATATGTGGACTCCAAGGACATGTTAAACATTTTGGTGACATACAGGGCTTCTTTACTATTAAAGTGGTCCTGTGCCTGACCTTCTGTTGTTTAGTAGATGTTTAATAGTAAAGTTGGGGTGGACTCGCAAGCCACCTTGTTGATATTGTCCCTTTCTTTGAGATGGAGACAACATCACACTTTTTTTTCCAGGCTGATGACCTGGTATGGGCTTTGTCCCAACTGATTGCTTTTATGCTTTTTTGTTTGCAACATGTACTAAACTGTAGATACTACGTTCCTTTTTTTTTTCTCTCTTATTTTGTGTTCTTTTTTTCTTATTTAATTGTTTTTTTGATTTTTTTTGTCCCTATCTCCGTGCCTATGCTAATAGATTGGAACCTGAGATCTCAGCTCCAATATCTCGATAGTTGTATTATACCAGTATTAGATGTCTAGAGTTTCTCAATCTAAATATTCTATATTAACGCATAACGTACAAGGATTTAACTCGCCCCTGAAAAGGAATAAGTCATTCCATTACTATCATAGACAGAAGGCAGATGTCTTGATGTTACAGGAAACCCGTTTTTCCAAAGACTCTGCTCCTAATTATCTTAGTGCTCATTATCCACAATTTTATTTATCGTCGGGCGCGGAGAAAAAGAGAGGGGTGGCTATATGTTTCTCGCGCCATGTGCCTTTTACTACTACTTTCGTCATTAGAGATGACATAGGTAGATATGTTCTGGTGGTGGGTCATATTAATGACCAACCGGTCTCGTTCATTTCGTATTATGCTCCCAACTCTAACCAATTGGAATTTTTTTTTAGTATGCTCTCGAAACTGCTTCCGTTAGTGCAGGGTCAACTTATTTTAGGTGGAGACAGCAATTTGCCACTAGACCAAATGCTCAATAAATCCTCTCCTAACAGGCCCCATTTGAAACATGTGCCTAGAAACAGTATTACATTTGCACGATTGCTTCATAGTAATGATCTGGTTGATGCCTGGCAAGAGAATAACCCCTCTGCTAGAGATTATACCCACTACTCACATGTGCATGGCACTTATTCACGTATAGACCATATATTAGTGAATTCAGCATTGATTCCTTTTATGAACTCAGCCTTGATTCTGACAACGCCATGGTCGGATCATGATCCGGTGCTAATTTCCCTTTCAGATTTGTGGAGACGGCCGGGCCCATCCCACTGGCGACTCAATGCGTCTTTACTTAGTGATCCTATTGTAGCGGTAGAAATAGAAAAAGAAATACGCACTTTTTTCAGTGAAAACTTACCTCAAGACACATCGCCGATTATTAATTGGGCGGCACACAAATCTGCCATTCATGGTAAACTGATTCAAATAGCTTCTAGAATTAAAAAAAACTAGGAACATGGTGATTTCGGATAAAGAAAAGACGTTATTTGATCTTCTATCTGAACAGAAGAAATCTCCACAGGTAGATATTAGGCCTAGAATCATTGAGGGTAGGTTGTCACTGAACTTAAGTCTTACCACATGGGCGGAAAAAAGTTTGAGATGGACTCGCCATAAATTCTACACAATGGGGGATAAACCTACTAGGTTATTGGCTAGGAAGTTGGTCCCTCGCTCTTACACTCCAGCATTGCCCAAGCTTAAAATTGGTAATGGATATCCGACCCAAAACCCTAAACTAATTTTGAATGAGTTTAGGAACTTTTACTTGACTTTATATAGTAAGCCAGTGGCTTTTAACCAAGGAGTGGCGGACCATTTTCTTGACCAAATTGCTTTGCCCAAACTAACACGGGAACACTCGGAGCTGATGGACGGTGAATTTACTGAAGAAGAGATAGGTTCAGCGATAAAGTGTATAAATCCCTCTAAAGAACCAGGCCCCGATGGGTTTTCTGGACACTATTATCATAAATTCAAGGACGTCTTAATCCCCCATCTATGTACATTTTTTAATGCTATTAGACGGGGAGATCCCCTTCCTACCCAAGAGAACAAAGCTTATATACATGTTATCCCTAAAGCGGGTAAGGACCTGGGACTCTGTTCTAACTACCGCCCTATTTCTTTAATTAACACGGACTTGAAAATTATGACGGAAATTTTGGCTTCAAGACTTAATTCTTTTTTGACTCAATATATACACCCAGACCAGGCAGGATTTGTTCCAGGAAGACAGACTACTGATCAAATTAGAAGGGTTATAGATATTATATCTGCGGTTCATTCTGATTGGGATGCGAGGGGACCACGGAAGGGAATGCTTTTATCATTGGATATGCACAAGGCATTCGATTCCCTATCTTGGGATTATCTTTTCTATATTTTACATAAGTTTGGTTTTGAGTCAAGGTTTTTGACTATGCTTCGAATGATGTATAACTCCCCCTCGGTGTCCTTGATGGTTGGAGGATACTCCTCCGATCCCTCTTTAATCCATAGGGGTACGAGACAGGGTTGTCCATTGTCGCCACTACTCTTTGTCTTGGCCCTAGAACCACTTGCAATCAAAATTCGTTACTCTCCAGATATTTGGGGAATTGAATGTGGTACCAGTGAGCATAAATGTGTCCTTTTTGCAGATGACATCCTAATGCTGATATCTTCCCCAATCACTACTCTCCCTAATTTGAATACTATTCTTACTTTATTTTCCACTATTTCAGGCCTAACTGTTAATCAGGAGAAGTCTCAGGCCTTGAGTATTTCGTTGGACGATGCCACGATCTCCTCGCTAAAACATTCATTTTCTTTTAATTGGAATACTGAATCCCTCCCATATTTGGGGATCAATATCACTCCATCGATACGCACGTTATATTCCCGGAACTACCCTGCTCTATTTAAGAAACTTAAGGCTGATCTGGATAAATGGTTATTTCACCCACCGTCATGGCTGGGCAGATTATTTTCTGTTAAGATGAATATCCTCCCAAAATTACTATACTATTTCCGCTCACTTCCGGTGGCATTAGTTCAATCGGATCTCAAAGCTTTTCAGTCCAGAGTTATTTCTTATATATGGGGGAATAAGAAACGTACACTACTTACTCCCAAGGCTAATGGGGGTCTGGGTGCTCCTGATTTCATTAAATATTACTATGCTGCAATACTAGCACAATTGACTAGATCGCACTCTTCACGCCCCGGCCCTATCTGGATGGAATTGGAGAGTTACGCATGTCGTGGTATGTCATTATCACACATGCTTTGGTTGTCACCTGGGGAAAGGCCACCGATCTTGTGCCCAACTTTATCGCTTTCTCTTAATATCTGGGATAGATTATCCAGAACATATAAATTCAGATCTCTTCACTCCCCGATGGCACCTATTTTTGGGAATAGAAAATTTCCCCCGGGGCTTGTCCCCAATAATTTTGAATGGTGGAAAAATAAGGGACTGATACGCATAGCGGACGTCTGTAATACTAACGGAATGCTACGTTATAAACTCCTGGAGGATCGTTTTTATATACCGGTTTCTGAAAAATGTAATTACAATCTAATAAGATATTTTTTGGATGACTTATCATGTGATTCTAATTTAACGTCACTGTCAAAAATGTTTATGTCGCAAATTCGTCCATATGCAAGGTCATATTTCAAATATTTACTCTATTTTGATGGCTTCTTCAGTTAGGTTGAATTATATGATAAAATGGGATGAGGATATCCAGGATAATATTGAACTTTCAGATTGGTACAAATTGGCTCTGGGAGCATCACATTCACTTATGAACACTTCAATAATCGAAGCGAATTACAAAATTCTCTTGAGGTGGTACATGGTTCCCTATAGACTGGCATCCTTTATGCCTGGTGCTTCTCCTCTTTGCTTCCGTGGATGTGGTCTTGAGGGGACGATGTATCACATATGGTGGAAATGTCCCAGAGTGCGGCGTTATTGGATCAGAGTTTATAATTTTATATATACTCTTACTCAAATTAATTTAATTAAATCTCCAAAACAATCGCTGCTGGGTTATGATGTGAAAAACGCCTCTAGACCCCAAAAATGCCTTATAAGATTTATATTTATTTCAGCTAGAATGGTTATTGCAAGTTCATGGAAGTCAGCCATGCTCTCATTCGACCATCTTAAAAATAAACTCTCCTGGATCATGCTCAACGAACATATGACGGCTATCCTTCATGACAAACTGGATTTCTTCAAGGCTGTCTGGGATCCATGGATCAATTATATATCAAGTGATCCTAGGTCTCTTCTGATCTAGTTATTGGATATTTAATTAGCTGGCATGGAGATATTTCCCCCCACATACCCTAATGTTTTATTATTATTTCTATTTATTTTATTATTGTTATCATTATTATTAGTTTATTATTTATTATTACATTTTCTTTTTTTTACTTCGTTTATTTGCCTTGCTTAACTTGCAGTGAGAGATTTAAGATACCTAAATCTTTCTTGCGCTATCCCGATGCCAAACCCGATATTCTGTGTATTGGGAATGGTGTTGGTCCTCTGAAATTTGTTTTTTATATTGTACATTTTTATTGATGACAATATTGTTCTGTCTTTCCATGCATTTGTTTGTTGGATGAATGCCTTGGATTTCGTTGGCTTTGACATGAGTTTTAGTCACGGACTCCTGATTGGTTGGCATGCTACTGTGTGTGCCGAATAGTAAACTCTGCTGGGAGTCCTGTATTGTATGCATGGATTACCATCTTATACATTACAATTGAGGATACATTCTATATATATTTTATGCTACTCTTATTCTTGTGACTTACTTGTCTGTTTGATTTTATTGTTCCATTTTGTTATGTGGACATTGAAAATGCCTTAATAAAAAGTATTGAAACAGAACTGAGGTGAATATATGTACAACTATATTCATAGTTTACTGTTTACTTAAATCACACACATAATAAAAAAATAAATAAAAAATGCATGGATATCTTAACCGGTTAAAGCGGGGGTTACGCAGGTTTTTCGTTTTTTTTTTTTTAAATCCTTCTGCCGCTCTTACCTTGGTAAATAAGGAACTCATGTGTCCCAATCTTCTAGCCGCCAGGAAATGTCTTCTCCCGCAAACGATATTTTATAAAAATCCATAGATGGACGTCTCCATCTTGTTTGTGGGCACTGTGAAGCCCAGCAGGAAGTCCTTCCGGCATACTCCATACCTAAAATGGAGAATTCGTAGTTGCCCACGCCACATGACCTGCTTGCCGAGTCACATGACCCACTTGCCGAGTCACGTGACCCGCAAGATATCACGGGATTACAGCACAGCACGTCTCCTGGGATTCTCACCACTCACTCCCAGGAGACATTGCGCAGAGCTCCCCGTTGGGGAAAAGGAGCGACACGCCCACTCCCCACAGGGAAGAAGACCCGGAAGTGAGGCTGAAGACAGGTAAGGGTTCAGATCTGAAAAAAAAAGACAACGCTAGAGGCATATATTAAGGCTGCAGAAATGATTGTTATAAAGTTCAGTTTGAGGGTGAACCTCAGCTTTAAGGACTGGATCACAAACTTATACGTCAGCAGAATGGCACGGCTGGGCAAAAACACGTATATTTACATCACTTTGAAATTCCCGCCGTGCAGGCGCACACCCCTGCCACTTGCTCCGTGAATTAACCCGTGGACTCGATGTCCCGCGATCTGGTCACAGAGCAGCAGAATGGGGAGAGGCAAGTGTAAACAAGCATCTCCCTGTTCTGCCTAGTGACACTGACACTGATTGTCTGCTCCCTCTCATCGGGAGCAGCGATCAGTGACGTGTCGTGTCAGTCACATTTATACAGTAATCAGTGCATTTTTATAGCACTGATCGCTGTATAAATGGTCCCAAAATAGCGTCAAAAGTGTCCGATATGTCCACCATAATGTCGCAGTCACGATAAAAGTCACTGATCGCTGCCATTACTAATAAAAAAATATATATTAATGATAATGCCATAAAACTATCCCCTATTTTGTAGACGCTATAACTTTTGCACAAACCAATAAATAAACGCTCATTGCAATTTTCTTTAACAAAAATATGTAGAAGAAAGGGTATCGACCTAAACTGAGGAAAAAAAAAAATTTTTATATATTTTTTGGGGATATTTATTATTGCAAAAAGTAAAAAATATTGCTGTCTTTTCAAAATTGTCGCTCTATTTTTGTTTATAGCGCAAAAAATAAAAACCGCAGAGGTGATCAAATACCACAAAAAGAAAGCTCTATTTGTGGGGAAAAAAGGACATCAATTTTGTTTGGGAGCCACGTCGCATGACCGCACAACTGTCAGTTGAAGCAACACAGTTCCAAATCGCAAACAGTGGCAGTCATTTGGAAGCCAAATGGTTCGGGGCTGAAGTGGTTTAAGTAATTTTCGTTTGATCTGTATTTTATTATACAATGACATTTTATTGGCAAACAGAAACTTTGAATACAGTATTAGGAGGTGAAACCCAACCAAATGTGTGCTTTTTAGGTTTGATGGATGTGGATGTTGAATTACACAGTTGATTTATTTAAAGCTGAAATCCAGTCTGATAATACTTTGACTTCCCTCCTAACAACACACAATTTTACTTATTTTTTTAACCACTTAAGCCCCGGACCTTTAGGCAGCTAAATGCCCAGGCCAGGTTTTGCGATTCGGCACTGCGTCGCTTTAACAGACAATTGCGCGGTCATGCGATGTGGCTCCCAAACAAAATAGAGCTTTCTTTTGGAGGTATTTGATCACCTCTGCGGTTTTTATTTTTTGCGCTATAAACAAAAATAGAGCGACAATTTTGAAAAAAATGCAATATTTTTTACTTTTTGCTATAATAAATATCCCCCAAAAACATATATAATTTTTTTTCCTCAGTTTAGGCCGATATGTATTCTTCTACCTATTTTTGGTTAAAAAAAACGCAATAAGTGTTTATCGATTGCTTTGCGCAAAATTTATAGCGTTTACAAAATAGGGGATAGTTTTATTGCATTTTTATTAATTTTTTTTTTTTTTACTACTATTGGCGGAGATCAGCGATTTTTTTCGTGACTGCGACATTATGGCGGACACTTTGGACAATTTTGACACATTTTTGGGACCATTGTAATTTTCACAGCAAATAATGCATTTAAATTGCATTGTTTATTGTGAAAATGACAGTTGCAGTTTGGGAGTTAACCACAGGGGGCGCTGTAGGAGTTAGGGTTCACCTAGTGTGTGTTTACAACTGTAGGGGGGTGTGGCTGTAGGACTGATGTCATCGATCGAGTCTCCCTATAAAAGGGATCACTCGATCGATACGCGCCACAGTGAAGCACGGGGAAGCCGTGTTTACATACGGCTCTCCCCATTCTTCAGCTCCGGGGAGCGATCGGGACGGAGCGGCTATAAACGAATAGCCGTGCCGTCATCCCGGATCGCTCCCCGAGGTAAGCCGCACGCAGCAGGGGGGGTCCGGATCGGACCCCCCACCCGCTAGAAGGCAAGGACATGTATATACGCCCATCTGCCTGTACGTGCCATTCTGTGGACGTAAATAGGCGTGCAGTGGGCGTTAAGTGGTTAATCAACCATTAAGTGTATAAAAGGTGCATGTGAAAATACACACAAAAAAGTGCTCTTATGGTAGGGTGACCAGACATCCCTGGTTTCAGGGGACAGTTCCCGGATTGAGGACACTGTCCCCTGACCAAGTCTTGTTTTACCTGGTTTTGTCCCCAGATTGGATTTGATCAGGGGCTCAGGAAATTTCAAAGACAGTCAGTGTAGAATAAAAAATAAAAAAAAAATCAGAATTACACCCCCCCGCTCTACTGGCTTGGGGTGGGGGTGTATTTTTTTTCCATTATCTGTGCCCCTTTCTGATGATCATGTGCTGGTTGGAGGGAATATTTCTTCATTTTTGGGTGCATGCCCATTCAGCTCCGCTTGCATGTTCTCCAGCCTTGGCTCAAGGCTCGGCCAGCCACCTGCCTTCTTATTTTCTTTGCTTTCCCTGGTGGAGTGATCTTCCTCCATTCCCCACCCAGTAGTAGCTGGGGCCCGGAAAGTAAAATTTGACAGGCTGTGAGGCGGGCGGCGACGGGCAGAGAGTCGCTGATTGCCGCCATTACTAGTAAAATAGAAAATTTGTCCCCGGATTTCATTTTAAAAATCTGGTCATCTTATCTTATGGGTGTGTTTTTTTCCACTTTCTTTGTTCAATTTTTTTTATTAAATTTCAAAAGTGTAGTTACAGGTACACATTGCAAGAAATAAGAAAATAGACAATATAAACAAATCAACAAATGTAGGGTATACAGGGCTTGGCAATCAGAGATACAAGAGGAGCCAAGTAAAGCAAATGATATTACACTTGTAATTTGCA
Source organism: Rana temporaria (assembly GCF_905171775.1). Lineage (NCBI taxonomy): Eukaryota > Metazoa > Chordata > Amphibia > Anura > Ranidae > Rana > Rana temporaria. Next base: position 572,145,145 of record NC_053489.1, read on the forward strand.
TTCAGTTATACCCTGGGTAGCTAATATAACCACACTGAAATTAGGTAATAACGCACATATCTGCATGAATTAGATTAAAGACCGCTATTATCAAAGGAAAAGAAAACATAGAAGAACATAAAATAAAAACAAAGAAAACAGTTGCCCTTTTTAGCCAGATAGCCTCAGATAGTGGTCAGCTGAATATCAAAACAACAAAAGCATCTCTCCCATATATTACATGACTGGTTTCCAAGCATGCTAGGGAGCCCACATATTTAACGCTTCTTCATATTTACCCATTGCCGATGCATGTAGTATTTCGTAAGTGCTATGTACTTGTACTGTGCCTATAACCTCAGAGACCGAAGGAGCCTCAATATTTTTCCAATGTCTAAGGATGACTAGCCTAGTAGCCATCAGTATATGCGTGATCACAGTCTGGTACAGTTTAGGAACCTCATCTAACTCTAAGGAAAGAATGGCCATGCCGGGACCTAGAGGAGAACCGAGGGCCGAGATGCTATTTATTATTCTCCCAATTTGTTCCCATAATGGTTGAATTTTAGAGCAGCCCCATAGAATGTGAATCAGTGTTCCTCTCTCCCTGCAGAGTCTCCAACATCCTGGAGAGGTATCTGAAAATATCTTAGACAATTTGTGTGGGGTGAGGTACCAGCGAAGGAGAAGCTTCTGGTGCATCTCCCGCAGATTCGTACTCTTCGTGGTAGAGAGTTGTGGTTTAATGGATTTTTCCCAGCGTGAGGTCAGATAATCTATTCCTAATTCCTGTTCCCAGGCTAATATGTTTGGGGTTTTAATCAGCGCCTCCTTGTCCTGTAAGCCTTTATAAATAATGGAAATACCTTTATACCTTGCAGTAAGCTGTTGGTAGAATTGAGCTATTGACACCGGGAGATGGGTTAGAATTTGTGAGTTTTTCTTCATTAGTTGTGATAACTGGGTGTATCTAAAAATTTCAGTCGCGGGTAAGTGAAACTTATGTTGCAAGTTTTGGAACAGCCGCAGTTAGGAAATGAGGAGTATGTCCTCAAATGAGACAACCCCCCCTCTCTCCACACAGGGAGATTGATATCTGGGACAATATAGTGAACTGCAGTGATAGGTAAGTGGAAAGGGACCAATGATCCCTCCCACTTATGCACAGTGCGTAAGTATGCCCAAGCTCTTAATGAAGCAAGTATTGGCGGTGCTAGGTTCTTATCTAGGGCTCTACTATGATGTGCTGTCATTAGGAAATCTGTTAAGTTCCCCCTCGGAATCTGTGCTCCCTCTAGCTCTCTCCACAGTGCATTGGAGCAAGGATCCATCCACTGTCGGAGCTGAGCCAAAACGGAGGAGAAATAGTAGTCCTGTAGGTGAGTATGTCCTATCCCTCCTGCCGACCTGGTTTTGATCAATTTGCCGAAGGCACACCTCTCCTTCTTTCCCTGCCACAGATATTCATTAAGGACAGACTGCAGTGTTTTAAAAAAAGAATTAGGCAGAGAAATGGGTGGGTTCTAAAAAGATACAACAGTTGAGGTAAGATTGACATTTTAAAGGCTGCCAACCTACCCAGCCATGATAATTCTAAGTGAGATAAATTCTGTAATTTGGTCTTAAGAGAAACCAAGAAAGGTAGATAGTTGGCTGCCGCCAGGTCTTCAGGGTTAGAGGTCAAGGTTACCCCAAGGTAAGTAATGCCTTGATCCTTCCATACGTACGGGAACTTGTTCTGTAGAGTTAGTTTCAGTTCAGCTTCTATACCCATGTTTAGTATATATGATTTTGTTTTGTTTACTTTATAGTAGGATACTGAGGCGAAGGCTTGCAACGCCTCAGTCACTGCGGCCAGAGACACACTGGGTTTGCTAAGTATTAGAATTATGTCATCTGCAAACAGACTAATGACATGGCTTCTGGGTCCCACAGCTATCCCTGTATTCTGCGGGTGGGCCATAATGTACGCCGCCAGAGGCTCCATCATCAGAATAAAAATAAGCGGTGACAGGGGGCACCCTTGGCGCGTACCATTTGTTATTGAGAATGGAGTGGACAGTACACCTGCTATGTACACCCGGGCTGAGGGCTGCGTATACAAAGCCATGATGGCACTATAGATGAAGCCGTTAAAGCCAAACTCTTTCAGAACCCCCCTCAGGAATCCCCAATGTATCCTGTCGAACGCCTTCTCTGCATCCAACGATAGGAGCAGAGAAGGCGTTCCTCTTCTCTTGGCAACGTGGGTCAAGTTTATTAAGCGTCTAGTGGCGTCAGATGTCTGTCTTCCCCTGGTGAACCCGGATTGATCTATATCCACAATATCAGGGAGAACATACACCAACCTATTGGCCAGAAGTTTAGCATACATCTTAATGTCGTTATTTAATAACGATATTGGTCTAAAATTCTGCGGTACATCCTTGAGATTTCCCTGGTTTCCGTAACGCCACAATTGTGGCGCCAAGCATTTCTGAAGAGAATGAGGAAGACGCAGCAGCAGACCCAAAAACCCCAGTCAAATGAGGACTCAGAATGTCTTGGAAAGTTCTGTAATATTCCCATGTGAAGCCGTCGTGACTGGGGGACTTGTTAAGTGGGAGCGTCTGAATGATCCTTTTAACCTCGGATTCAGTGATAGGGGAGTTAAGATGTAGTAGGTGGTCCTGTGAGATTTTAGGAAGGTTCACTTTGTTCAGAAAAGCGTCAATAATGTCCTTATTCGGTTGTAGGGTGGTGGGGTCGTCTTTTAAGTTATAAAGTGAGCTATAGTATCTGCTAAACTCGTCAGCTATAGCCTGAGGGTGTGTTTGCTTAACTTGAGTCGATGCCTGTAATATATGTGAAATCTCAGTCCTAACTCTGTGTACTTTTATTGGCCAGTAGTTTCCCTGCCTTATTGCCAGTAGTATAGTAGGTCAGTTTTAGTCTCCTAGAAGCTTTTTCGAAGTCGTCTAGTAATTTTAGTCTGAGCTCCGTTCTCAAAAGGGTTAGTTGATCAGTCAGGATCTGGGTAGGACAAGATTTGTTTTGGCCCTCCACCGCGTCGAATTTAGAGAGTAGACCTTCCGTCTGCTGCTGCCTCTCCCTCTTATACCTAGCTCCCTGTTGGATCATGACACCCCTCATGAACGCCTTATGAGCGTTCCAAATCACAAGAGGGTCAGGTACAGAACCTAGGTTGTCATCAAAAAATTGTTGCAACTTTTGCTCAATATGAGACCTAGTCGAACCATCCTGTAGCAGGCGAGGATTCGCTCTCCACATAAAGGTCGTACCCTGGGTGGAGGAATTTCCCACAGATAGTTTCACCAAGGCATGGTCCGACCAGGTGATATTGTTAATTTTAACATATTTACATTGTAACAGCAAGTGTTTATTCACCAAAAACAAGTCAATCCTGCTATAAGATCTATGCCTATTAGAAACAAAGGTGTAGTCCCTCTCGTTGGCATTTAGACACCTCCAGGAGTCGTAGAGTTCACAAGACCTCAAAGACGCCCCTAGGAACGGGGGATTCCTCCTGGGTGAGGACGTGGTGTCCATGTTAGGGTCTGGTGTAATGTTAATGTCCCTGCAAACAACCAGAAGGCCCTTTTGTACCAGACTAATTTTCTTCAGGGTCCTGTGGAAAAAACTGATCTGTCTGGCATTGGCAGCATAGACATTTGCCACCGTGTACGTGACAGAATTGATGTCACATATCAAGATGATGAAGCGCCCCTGGGGGTCATAGACAACTTTATGGAGGGAAAATGCAACAGAGTCTCTAATCGCAACCATCACCCCCTTTTTCTTGGTGGCCGCATTGGCGTAGTAGGTGTGGGGGAATCTGGGGTGGGTGCATTTAGGAGGAGAGCCTTGCATAAAGTGGGTCTCCTGGACGCAGAGAATGTCACATTGTTGTTGCAAAGCCTCCCTCCACAGAGACCTCCTCTTGGCCGGATGATTTAGGCCTTTGGCATTTAAAGTAAGTATGTTCACCGCCATGGGAGGGCAATAGAATAATGCATAGTGTAGTAGTGTGCATCAAAACACTTACAGAAGGTGACTTGAAGAACTCCGTAGGGGTGACCGAGATGTTTTCGGTTGATCCCGAGGGGCTGTGTGTAGTGATGTTCAATGGGTACAAGCATATACGGAGGTACTGGTGGATCCGACTTGAAGGGCGAAAAGGAGGTTAGACCAAAAAAAAACTAAAATAAGCAAAACAGATTTTAACTGGGTGCGGATCATTGCCACTCAAAAGGTAGGTGGGGTAACAAGAGAGAGTTTCGGAGCAGGGAGAATTTATCTCTCCAGCGGCCATAAAAAATTAAGGTATCGGCTTCTCCCAGGTCATTTATGAGAATGGGCGTTCTTGCGGTCGACCATGCACCACTCTGACTCCAGGTTCTTGCTGCTGTGGCCTTGGTGTTGCTGAGTTGGAGGGTCAGGAACTATCCCCCATGATTTCAATAATGCTAAGCCCTTGGCAAGGGAGTCCATGACATAGTCCTTTTCTTCCCTTGTGACTATCAATTTAGTTGGGAAACCCCATTTGTAGGTTAGGTTATGGTTCCTAAAGGCCTTTGTAATGGTGTTCAGATTCCTACGTTTCTGAAGCGTGTGTTGCGAAAGATCCACATTGAATTGCAGGTTAGAGTAAGGGGCTGGGATCTGCTCCTTCTTCCTGGACAGTGCCATGAGCTTTTCTTTTGTATGATAGAAATGCATTCTGAGAATGACATCTCTTGGTATGTTTTTCGAGAGGTATGCGGGTTTAGGGAGTCTATGGATCCTATCCACGGTGAAATCTAATTCGGACAGGTCTGGCATGACGGCAGCGAACAGTTGTGCAGCATAACCGCGCAATTCCTGTGGCTTTACCGATTCAGGGATCCCCCTGATCTTAACATTGTTTCTTCTAGACCTGTCCTCTATTTCTGCCATTTTGGATTTAAGTGATTCAATATCGTCTTCAGCATTCTCATTGGCATCAACCAAATCATTTATTGTAACCGCATATTCCCCCATCTTATCTTCAATATGAGATACCCTGGCCCGGATTCACAAAGAGTTACGCCGGCGTATCAGTAGATATGCTGACGTAACTCCGAATCTAAGCCTGTCGTATGTTTAAGTGTATTCTCAAATTGAGATACACTTAAACATGCCTAAGATACGATGGCCTGCGCCGTCGTATCTTAGGGTGCAATATTTACGCTGGCCGCTAGGTGGCGCTTCCATTGAGGTCGGCGTAGAATATGCTAATGAGTCGTTACGCCATTTCACGAACGTACGCTTGCCCCTCGCAGTAAAGATATGCCGTTTCCGTAAGAAATATGCGGCGTAAAGATAAACATGCCCCCTAGGTGGCGTATCCAATGTTAAGTATGGCCGTCGTTCCTGCGTCGCAATTTGAAAATTTTACGACGTTTGCGTAACTCGTCCGTGAATGGGGCTGGACGCCATTTACGTTCACGTCTAAACCAATGACGTCCTTGCCTAGTCATTTAGCGCAATGCACGTCGGGAAATTTTAGGGACGGCGCATGCGCAGTACGTTCGGCGCGGGAACGTGCATAATTTAAATGCTCTACGCCCCCTACCCGGCTCATTTGAATTACGCGGGCTTGCGCCGGAGGATTTACGCTACGCTGCCACAACTTTACAGGCAAGTTCTTTGTGAATAAAGCACTTGCCTGTAAAACTTACGGCGGCGTAACGTAAATGACATACGTTACGCCGCCGCAGTTTTACGCCCATCTACGAGAATCTGGGCCCCTGTCTGCAACATGTCTTAAGTCTGCACTGAATCTGTGTACACAGGATACCATGTCAGAATGGAGGGAGCTCCTGAGTGATACTAGCATTTCTTTTAGAACAGTGTCCAACCCAGGTTTGTTAGCAGTAGGGAAAAGATCTATCGAGTCAGGCAGCTCCCTGGTATCATCCCCAGATTCAATGAAAGAGCTCACCTCATGGCCAGCATCCGTTGCCTCTGCCCGGAATCTCGTCTTCTCTGGGCTCCCAGATGAAGGGGTAGCAGGTGGGGAGTGCATGCTATTAGGAGGGCTGCTCCTTTTGGTAGTTTTCCCCTTCTGTGAAGAGAGCTGTGAGGTATTAATCAGCGGCGTGGAAGACGGACCGCCGCCATCTTGTCTGGCCTCCATGAGGAAAAACTCTGTGAGTTTCGCGGGCCTTTTCCCGTCCTTCTTGCGCCTGGTCATGGTGGCGATCTGCTCTGCGGGTGCCATGGAGCAAGATCGCCGTGTTTGTGCAGCTGTATACCGCCTGGAAGAGCCGCTATGAGCCGATCAAGTGCCGCTGGATCCGGAGCTCAGCTAGTGCACGTCCATCCCAGTCTCCGGCTAGCTCCACCCCCTGTTTTTTTCTACTTTCTGAAGGGGTAGGGATGTGCCTACACACCATCGGTTAATGAACCGATCGTGTCAGAACGCGGTGACGTAAAACACAACGACATGCTGAAAAAAACGAAGTTCAATGCTTCCAAGCATGCGTCGACTTAATTCTGAGCATGCACGGGTTTTTAACCAATTCTTTTGCATACTAACGATCGGTTTTGACCTATCGGTTAGGCGTCCATCAATTCAATTTTAAAGCAAGTTCTCTTTTTTTCTGACCGAAGGATAACTGACCGATGGGGCCCACGCACGATTGGTTTGGACCGATGAAACGGTCCTTCAGTCCGTTTTCATCGGTTTTGACCGATCGTGTGTACGCGGACTTAGAGAAGATTTTTTCTTACAGGCTACAACGCTAAAAGAGAAATAAATTGAAAAAGGTTATGCAGTGAATGACTTAAACATTATAATTAGTGGGTAGTGTTGATCGAGCTTCGGTTCTTCAGGTTAAAGAAAAGTTGCCTTTGAATGAAACCAATTATAATTTTTGATGGTCACTACGTTTTCACAACAACACTTTGATATCAAAAAAAAATCTAACCAAACATTAGGGAGTCCTGAAGAATGACAAAATTCTAGGGCCGGATCTCCCTCACCGACCACAGGTTGTCTTCAGAGGAGTCCCCCCTTTAAAATTGCAATTGGCACCCAATATTTTGGATGATCTGAACAGAGTATAGTTTTTCCAAAAATCGAAAGGATATCATCCCTGTCATAATTGTAATGTGTGTGCCATCAACAAGGATAAGATCAGAAAAATATGCCAGTTTTAATCTTATACCACTGGCAGGGTGTTTGACATCAACACTTTTATTACCTGCTCCTACTTGAATGTTGTTTATCTCCTGATTTGTCCATGCGGTCCAAGCGAGACATTTCCAAACTTGAAACTCGCTGGATATATTATATTAAGTGTTACACCCCTTTCGGCATGAATGTCGACTGGGATGTTAACTGCTTTATTAATAATAGTTAATTTAGTTGATTTATTAAATAACTATTTAAATACTTCCTGTCATATGCGGTGTTGACACTAGTGGGCAGTATCTACACGCAATTTTAACATTACACTAATTTCCAGCACATAGTGGGGGGCCTCCCCCCTTTTTATGTACATTTTTATGTAAATTTTTTTGTATATTTATATATGCGAATGAATAATCTCTTTCCTCCCCATTAGATGGTGCTGTTTTATATGTATTTTAATGGGCATTATTTTCCCTTTTACATAGTACATTTACCTATTGTGGTCTTGTTGCTACGTCATTTTATGAGCAAATATATTTGCTCATAAAATCAAAACTTTTAATGCTAATTATGTGGGCAATATTATGAATATGGGGGATTACGCTGTCAGTCGTGAGTTTCTATGAATGCTCTGTGTTCAGACAGTGAGTCCCTCTTTCTTGATGTTCTGGTTTCTTCCTTGGAATGAAAGCACAGTCGATCTGCGTTCCAAATCACATAATTTCCTGGTATGGACGGCCTGTTCCCGCCCACCAGATGTTGTCATGCAGATCGGATTCGTGCTTCCATTTCCTGACAGTTACTTGCACCACTTCCTGCCATTTCCTGCCAGTTACTTGCATCACTTCCTGCTTCCTCCTGTGATTGTGCTTTAATATGCACAGCTGATGGCCATTCTAATCTGACCTATCAAGCACTTAGTTTGCCAGGATGTTACATATATATATGGGCATGCTTGTGTCATTGGACCACGCCTCTGATGATATCCAACTTCGGATGAAACATGTCAGGCTGGTTGATACAAGCACTTTGAGAGCCGCGGATTTTTTATGTCATGATGATCTCTGTACACCTGTAAGTAGACTACAATAAATTTTAGTATGTTTTACCTTACGGGCTTCACTATTGTTGCTTTCCTTCTTTTCATTGGTTAATTCCATGTGATGATTGCCCAATATATCCATCCATTGTCCGAGTCTTGGAATTTCTTGATGTTATGCTGATCGATCCATCTGGTTTGGAATATCGTTGTCCCATTAACACTCTGCATTGTATGATTACAACGCCTGTTGCCTTTATCATCTGGTAAGCAGATTATTAGCATGGTGGTGTGGTGTGTTCTGCCTATGTTTACACTGAAGCTGTGGTGGAGGTCTTCTATCAACTTTCCCCTGCATTAATTTATACTTGGACTGTAACTTTATACCATTTGAGAGCTTACTTGTTTTATGTGACCCTAGGGGGCCCCGATACAGTAGGAAGGGGGCTCACTGCAGAACATGCGAAAGGGTCCCATTGTGGGATCATAATAAAGGGTATGCAACAGAAATAAAGGGCCCCAGGATATATATATATATATATATATATATATATATATATATATATATATATATATATATATATATGTAATTGCATTTTATAGTTGCCCCCCCTACCTTTGTCCCCATCCCCCATGTGCCCCCCTAAATATGAAAGCTGGAGATGCCACTGAGGAGTCAGTGTTTTTAGGCAGCCTGCATTTGCATAGAGCCTGCCCCAAAGTCACACCTACATGTTATGCTGAGCCTCCACGACTCCAAGAACTGAAATCCAATAAATTAAATGGGCAGGCCATGGACAGTATAGGCTTGTTTAACTGTGTCAACTGGCTTTGGGCTTGTGTTGATGGCATCAGTTTGACATCAGTATCTGATCTGCATTTAATCTGCTTTGAGGGGGTTTCTCATAGACTTGCAGGCAATGGCAAAACCTGTTTGAAGTGAACAAAAGTCCACCAACACAGGTCCTAAGGCTGGAGAAAAAGGGGTAGATAGGTCTTGATGTTCTCCAGCCAGGAAATGATAAAGGCTCGATATGATTTGCTGTAACTTTTACTGAACATCACAAGAAGCTCACAGTGTACAGGGTAAATATTCAGGAGCTGTACAACTGTACGAGATTAAAGGTAAAGAGTTCAGCTTCAAAGAGTAGACATTAGGCTGTTTACAAAGCAATGCAAATGTTTGAGGCCCCGTACACACGAGGAGACATGTCCGATGAAGGCGTACTAACCATCGGACATGCTTAGAAACTTTTGTCCGCCGGAAACCTGTCCGCTAGGCCGTACACACGGTCGGACATGTCCGCGGAAACTGGTCTGCGGACCAGTTTCAGCGGACATGTCTCCTCGTGTGTACGGGGCCTTATTGTTCAAAGTAAATGTTAACCACTTAGAGTCCGTTCACACAGGGGCGACTCGTCAGGCGACTCAGCCGCCTGACAAGTCACGCTCCACTCTATTCAATGGAAGCATTCTAATAGGAGCGACACAAGTTATTCTTGTACGGGGGAGACTCGGGGTGACTTGCATTGACTTCAATACAGAAGTCATTTTGCAAGTCGCCTCTCAAGTCTTCTTGAGATCGCCTTGCCCAGTCGCCCCCAAAGTCGTGACGCCCCTCTGTGAACCGGCTCTTAAGGACCGCCTAACACCGATATACGTTGGCAGAATGGCACGGCTGGGCACAGAAACGTACCTGTACGTCGCCTTTAAGAGCCCAGCCGGAGCTCCATGACAGCGATCGGGTCACAGGAGCTGAAGAACGGGGAGAGGTGAGTGTAAACAAACCTTCCCCATTCTTCTCTGTGGCAATGTCAGTGATCGTCTGTTCCCTGATATAGGGAACAACGATCACTTACATCACACGTCCAGCCCCGCCCCCCTACAGTTAGAAACACACATGCGGTCACACTTAAACCTGACAGCGCCCCCTAGTGGTTAACCCCTTCACTGCCATTGTCATTTTCACAGTAATCAGTGCATTTTTAGCACTTTTCGCTGTGAAAATGACAATGGTCCCAAAAATGAGTCAAAAGTGTCCGATGTGTGCGCCATAATGTCGCAGTCGCAAAAAAAATGCTGTACGCCGCCATTACTAGTAAAAAAAAATGATTAATAAAAGTAACATAAAACTATAACTTTTGCGCAAACCAATCAATATACGCTTATTGTGATTTTTTTTACCAAAAATAAGTAGAATAATACGTATCGACCTAAACTGAGGAAAAGAATAAAAATGTATATATTTTTGGGGGGTATTTATTATAGCAAAAAGTAAACAATATTGCATTTTTTTCAAAATTGCCGCTCTTTTTTTGTTTATAGCGCAAAAAATAAAAACCACAGAGGTGATCAAATACCACCAAAAGAATGCTCTATTTGTGGGGAAAAAAGGACGCCAAGTTTGTTTGGGAGCCACTTCACACAACCGCGCAATTGTCAGTTAAATCGACGCAGTGCGGAATCGCAAACAGGGGCAATGTCCTTAACCTGCATAATGGTCCGGGTCTTAAGTGGTTAATAAATAAGAAGAAGCTATGTTCATGTTAAATACCCAATCATATGTTGAAAAACACATTTGTATTAATTTCTCCTACACATAATTGAGTATCCATGCTTGAAATGGGTTCACTTTGTTAACATTAACTTTGCTTGGTAAACAGCCTCTAATTCTTTAGTAAACCAACCAAAATACTACTTACGTCTATTGCCAATGGGATTTATTTAGCAGAGTTCCAAGGCTATAAAATGGAGGTGAAGAGTCCAAGTAGTGATCTCTCATGGTGTATAGACAAGCTGCAAAGTGTCCATTATAGAAAACCCACTCATTAAACCTTCTGAGATAACTGGGCATAAACTTCTGTATATGATAAACATCCATAGGTTTATTTAAGGCTGAAATCCAGAATTATCTTCAGCTTGCACAGTTGTAAATGCTCCTTTTGTGTACCAAAATAGCTTACTATGATTTCACTACACACGGTGACTTTCTCACAAGCAAGTTTCTGTAGATGGGTGGAGGACTTCCATCTTTATCTGGAATTGCAATCCCCTCCCTAAAAGCTGTATTGCCCACAACCTGCCCCTATAATTCTTTAGATTTCAGGTCTTTCAGTCATTGAACTTTGGAGTCCTATGTGGGTGGTATCCAGGGCAATCTGCATGAAAATGAATCTGCTTATGAATGCCCACTCCTCCAGACTGAAATCCATCCTTTAAGGTTTTACGATATTTGCATATCTACCCTTAAGAACCATTCCGCTGCTTGACTCAGGGCTGAGGACTTTTGAGGGGAGTGCTGAAACAGGGTGCTGGGATGTTTCAGGGTGTTATGTTCAGCACCCTTATGGTCCCTCTTTTTAGCAATGACCTGCTTGAATTGCATAGAGAAACACAGAGACCCAAAAACAATGTTACTGAATGTAACATTGGGTGAGGAGAAAATGCTGGACAGCCACACTCAAAATCAATGCCTTCATTAACCACTTCCATACTGGGCACTTAAACACCCTCCTGACCAGACCAATTTTCAGCTTTCAGGGCTCTCACATTTTGAATGACAATTACTCAGTCATGCAACACTGTACCCAAATTCTTTTTTTGTCCTTTTTTTCCCACAAATAGAGCTTTCTTTTGGTGGTATTTGATCACCTCTGCATTTTTTTTTTGCGCTATTAATGAAAAAAGACCGAAAATTTGGAAAAAAAATAGATTTTTTCTTAGTTTCTGTGATAAAATTTAGCAAATTATTAATTTTTCTTCATAAATTTTGGCCACAATTTATACTGCTACATGTCTTTGATAAAAATAACCCACATGTTTTGGAAATTATTTGGTCTGTGTAAAAGTTTTAGGGTCTACAAGCTATAGTGCAAATCATAAAAAATTATCACATCTGATCACACCTGATGTACTGAAGGCCTCTCTCATTTCTTGAGACCCTAACAAGCCAGGAAAGTACAGATGGCACTGATGAGGTGGCACAGATGGCACTGATGAGGTGGCACAGATGGCACTGATGAGGCGGCACAGATGGCACTGAGGCGGCACAGATGGCACTGAGATGGGTACTGATGAGATGGGTACTGATGTGCACCGATGAGGCTTGTGTACTGGTGGACACAGATGAGGCGGCACAGATGACACTAATGAGGCGGAACATATGTCACTAATGAGGCGGCACAGATGGCACTAATTAGGGGGCACAGAGGGCACTAATGAGGCGGCACAGATGGCACTGAGATGGGTACTGATGAGATGGGTACTGATGTGCACTGATTGACTGTGGCACAGGTGGGCACTGATGAGGTGGCACAGGTGGGCACTGATGAGGTGGCACATGTGGGCACTGATTGCAGATGTGCACTGAGGTGGCAGATGGGCACGGTGGCACAGGTGGGCACGGTGGCACATGTGGGCACGGTGGTACTGGTGGGCATGGTGGTACTGGTGGGCACGGTGGTACTGGTGGGCACAGGTGGTACTGGTAGGCACAGGTGGGCACGGTGGTACTGGTGGGCACAGTGGTACTGGTGGGCACAGTGGCACTGGTGGGCACATGTGGGCACACGGTGGTACTGGGGGGACACTGTGGTAGTGGGGGGGCACTGTGGGGGCACTGTGGTGGGCACTGTTGTACTGTGGGGGGCACTGTAGTACTGGGGGGGCACTGTGGTACTGTGGGGGGCACTGTAGTACTGGGGGGCACTGTGGTAATGTGGGGGGGCACGGGTGGTGGCACTTGTTACTCCCTTTTTTTTTTGCGCTGGTTTCTGATTGCTCTCCCTCTCCCTCCTCACACGCTGTCTCTGTGTGAGGAGGGGAGAGCCGGCAATGAGAGATGATCTCATATGTTTACATATGAGATCATCTCTCATTGGCCGCACAGATCGCGCTGTAAATAGCCGCTGTGATTGGCTACTTACCGCGATATGTGTTTGACTGTGTCCAAGGGACACGGCCAGCACAGAAGTTCCCCGCTGCGCGCTCGGGAGCGCGCACAGGGAACGAGAAAAGGGGCGGCCGTAAAAAGACGGCCTGTTAGAGATTGGGAGCCACACTGCGGCCGTACAAAGTCGTACGGCCGTCAGCTAGTGGTTAAAAAAGAGGCACTACAAGGAGGGGAAACGCCAAACACGCAGACTGATTGCTGTATGGGGATATTTAAGAGCCATTACAGCGATATACAGGAACAATTTTGGAGCCATCCGTTGAGTCGGGGGTTGCCTTATTAAGGTCCCGAGAGTGCCATATCCTGAGTGCTGAGCTCATATTGCTTCATACTGGATCAGTGGAGTTTGAATATCATTGCTTATATGGTATTCCCAGGACCTGAATCCACCAGTTTCAAATTCATATTGTGGTTCGTATTGATGCCTCTGTGTATTCCCATCTCCACAATTCGTTTATGTTAGTTTTTTTCATATGGAACCACTCGTATTGAGTAAAGAATTTTGACTGTACTCACCCCTGCTTGATACCTCTGATGAAGGTTGTATACTGGAAACGCGTCGGGTACCATGGATCACCATCCATAGAATGAAGTGTCGTTGTTTTTTTGTTTTCTTGTTGTCACTTGCTATATGTTTTGTTGATGCTTGTATGTTAAATACTTAAACAACATTCACCTCAGTGCATGTTTTTAAACTTTTGTATGCATGTCTATCAAAATTTTCTACCAAAATAAACATTGTTTCTATGCATATCACCATGGTTTGGATTTTAAAGTCCCACCCTAGGGGGAACAACTGTTTGTTTTATTAAAAAGAGGTAGTAATCCAAAAAATGCAAGCCACAGAAAACAATGGAATACAGAAGCTAACGTGTTTCACACTTTCAAAAGTGCTTATTTGTAGCTTTGTTACTGAATAGTTACTGAATGTAACATGTTATACAGTGTGTAATAAAAATAGAAAAATGTATTTAAAAATGTAATTAGCCTGTTGATGAGGGAGAAAATGATCCAGGGAAAGCAAAATATAAACAGATTAAACGTCAGCTTTAAAGTTAAGTGAAATAAAGACATATGTTTATTCATGTTATGTTGCAAACATATCAAATAGATTTTCTTACACAATGCTTTTCATACAGATGTTTCCTTTTGAGACCGATTTTTTTTAATTGTGCTCTTTTGCATAATGTGTGGAAGGGGTGTCCAAATCAAATTTCTTTTGATTATCATTAATGGTATAGGAAAGTATAATCATTGGCAGTGAGGCATTAATGTGATTCTGCATAGGAGGTTGCAAGTGTTTGTTCATGTAAATGCATGTGGGGGAAATTTAGGCTGTCTTGAAAACTATATAATGATAAATTGTACACCAGCTCACAAAAATGTAGATATAATGGTCTAAGATAGGGCAATTTAATTATTTATTTATTTCAGGTACTTATATAGCGCCGTCAATTTACAAAGTGCTTTGCATATACATTGTACATTAACATCCGTCCCTGCCCTCAAGAAGCTTACAACCAGGGGTCAAGTCCTGGGGAAAAAAGTGTGGGAACTCCCACCCAAGATCCACTCCCCCACCAAAAAAATTTAAATAAATGATACGCTCATATGCATAATTACTAAACCGCATGTTTTTTTTTCCGATCCACTCTACCTTAGTAATCCTTTATGTCACTGGCCGCTTCCTGTAAATGGATTCAATGGGTAGTGTGCGGGTATTCCGTCACTTCCTCGATGCCGCAATGTCTCCTGGGAGCTTTTGTCATTGTTCCCAGGAGACATTGCGGAGGTCTGCCGCGAGTTATCGCAGGAACTTTAAGAAAGTTCTTTCTAAATCCTGCGATAACTCGTGGCAGACCTCCGCAATGTCTCCTGGGAACAATGACAAAAGCTCCCAGGAGACATTGCGGGATCAAGGAAGTGACAGAATACCTGCACACTACCGGATGAATCCATATACAGGAAGCAGCCAGTAACATATAGGATTACGAAGGTTCGCCTGCCCCTGACAGTGACTTGAGCTGGGCATCGCCGCTTAGTGAAGGATTGGCTTGGGCGGCTCGGCTGCTCTAGTCCTGCAAAGGGAACTGAGTTCCTGCTGTGAAAAAAGTGCAGTAACTCTGTTCCCACACGTTCCCGCAGGACTTGAGCCCTGCTTACAACCTAAGGTTCCTAACACACATTCATACATACTAGGGCTAATTTAGACAGTATCCAATTAACCTACCAGCGTGTCTTTAGAGAGTGGGAGGAAACTGGAGTACCCTGAGGAAACCTACGCAGGCATAGGGAAAACATACAAACTCCAGGCAGATGGCATATGTTGTTGGGATTTGAACCAGTGACCCTTTTGCTGCTAGGTGAAAGTGCTAATCACTATACCACCTTGCTGTCCATTATATTAATTACATTAATTACACATAATCATTAATAAGAAAGTATGATTTCAGACTGTAAAGGAACAAACAAAATGAGATGTCATTTGGCAAAATACAATATTTCACCTAAAGCTGATAAAATATATAAAAAACAAACAAACAGTTGTATAACAGGTGCTGTCCATGCTGAATACACTTAAAGATACAATGTTTTTTGTAAACTGCATTCCTAATAATAATCCAGACAGTTAACCTTAGTATTGTTAATGAAAATATTGTCCTATAAATGTACAGTCGTTTGGACAAAAAATAAACATCTAGACAAGAATCGGGTTTAAGTTACAAATTGGCAAAATAAATAAAACCAGACAAAATGTAAATTAGATGATAAATAAAGAGTAAGACAGATTGATCCTTAACGTACTATTTCAAATGAACTGTTAGTATAGGGGTATCGGGAGGGAGGCCAGAAAGCTTATCTATGTAAATTAACATGAAACTCAAAACTAGATGTTTCCATTAGAAGCTCATTGATTTACATAATGTGTAAAGTGTGTATATGGTGGCACCGCTGAGCAATAATTGAAAGTCTATTGTGCAGAACATGCAGCTGTGAACATTCACTTGGCAGTTATTCATTATATGTCTGCTGAAATTGAATTTAAAATGCATTCTTTGCAAGTTTTTATTATATATTTTCCTATGGTTTTTGTGGAAAAATGGAAAAATAAACACAGACGGTCACAAGCAATGTTGGTGAAATACAATATCTCGATCTAAGGTCTATTTACAATAATTTATAATATAATCTGTTAAATTTGTATTAGTCTTTTAAAAGTACATCTGTAGTAG
Source organism: Rana temporaria (assembly GCF_905171775.1). Lineage (NCBI taxonomy): Eukaryota > Metazoa > Chordata > Amphibia > Anura > Ranidae > Rana > Rana temporaria. Next base: position 572,161,503 of record NC_053489.1, read on the forward strand.
TTGCTTTTTTAATTTTTAATTTATTACATACATACAGTTGTTCTGTCAACCCTTAAACACTGATACTGTAGAATGCGTTAGTTATTGTGCTTGATCTGTTGAAGTGATGCCAGCCAATGGTTTACCATACGGGATTTAATTAATAAATATCATGGACTAAGTCCCTTGTTTACATTTCCAAAATAATTCTGCTGACTGTATGGCAGAATTGTGGAATAACTAGAATTCCAAACTATGATGAACTTTTGAATATGACATTGTAAAGATCTTTTAACTAGGGCATTTACTTAAAAAAAAAAAAAAAAATATATATATATATATATATTTATTTTATAGTAAACATGTGACTAAATAATACATGAATCAGATTTTTCGACCAGTAAAACTGGTCCTGTATCAACTGCAACCTATTTGATTTCTTTAGACTCTTCTCAGATTAGAGGTGAAAGCATATCCAAGTGCCCCAGAACATGGGATATAGGCTTATCCTAATACCAATCCAGAGGGTTAGTAAATATAAAGAGTAAAGGATCACCACTACTCCTGATGTTTGGCTCTGAACACATATGACTAAGCAATGGTGGGCGGTGTGAAATGCATCCACCCTTCCGGCCTGCGACCGCTGTGCATGGTGACATCCCGTGAGGCATCGCCCTACGTGTTTCGTAATACATTTGACATTGGCTTGGCTTAATTTGGTCACTTTATTTGGAATATCACAATTATGTGTGATTGTTCTATTTAGAGCACTCTTTCATTATATTTTTGGGATGTGGAATCTGCAGGATTTTGAGGCTGCCTAGCTTTGAGGGTGTTAAATCAATTCATCTGGAAGAATGTTTTTGGTATAGGTTTCATGGGCACAATTAACCACTTAAGGACCGCCTAACGACGATATACGTTGGCAGAATGGCACCGCTGGGCACAATCACGTACCTGTACATCATTGTATAAAGCCCAGCGGGACTCGCGGACCTGATCGCCGCTAGTGTCCCGCGATCGGTCCCCGGAGTTGACGCATTTTTTGCTGTGAAAATGACAATGGTCCCAAAAATGTGTCAAAATTGTCCGAAGTGTCTGCCATAATGTCGCAGTCACGAACAAAACTTTGTTTTTTGCTACACACGGTCAATTTTTGTGAAACAAAAAACAACGTTTTGAAAAACGACCCATAAAATTGAAGCATGCTTCAAGTTTTTTTTTGTCGTTTTTCACAAGACATAAAACAACGTTTTCCCCCACACACGGTCATTTAAATTTACGTTTTTAAAAATGACTTTTTTTTCATCACATAAAGTGATGGTGTGTACGCGGCATCAGCCTTCAAAATGTTCACTTTTTTGACGTTATGGTCCCATTGACTTTAATGGAGTTCATTATTCGGGTACGAACGGGGGTTTCCCATCCCATCCCTACTCCTCCATGCCTTTTATCTGTTTGGTTGCCTATCTCTGCACTTTCTCAATTTTTTTTTTTGTGAAACTGCATATTCCAGATAAGGTCTTACTAATAATTTGTACAGGATAAAAATGATGTCTGTCTCTCTGGAGAGACAGAAACTATTGTTTCTTGTTCTAAACTGCAGTTTGGCATTGCATGCTATTATTAAGTCTATGACCTACCAGAGCACTCAGATTCTTCTCCACCATTGACTCCCCCCAGCTGTTCACCTCCTAGTATGTATGATGCAGGCATGTTTTTAGCCCCCAAGTGCAGAACTTTATATTTTTACAACTCTAAACCTAATTTGCCATATAGTTGCCTAATAAAAGGATGGACTCATCTTCATTGAAATGTTGCAAGTTAGAGGAATCCTGTTAATATAGAATTCCACTGCATATCTTTTTTTGTTTACAAACGGTTTATTGAAAAAATAAGTCTCAATACAATTTAAGCGTACATTGGTAAGAAATATAGCAGTATACATCATTATAAAATATGGGTAGCAGTAATAGAAAGGGTAGGGGAACAGTCCATGGGATGTATAATATAATCATTGATAACCTATTGTAGAGGCACAAAAACCTAGTGGAAATGTTTGATGATAAAAAACGTCAACCATATCATATTGTAGTTCAATGATTCAACAGGGAAAGATCCCAAGGTTTCCATTTACCATTGTATGTGTCCATAGTGTCAAATAGGGTGTGATGAATGTGTTCTGAAAGTTTGATGGCCAGCATGCGATTCATAATTCGGGACCATGTCACCGTAGAAGATCGCCAGTTAAGAGCTATAGCCCAGTGTATTGAGCTGAACAATGTATGTATTAGCCTAGTGTGGGCTAAAGGGATATCTGGAATAGGATAGAAAAGGAGGCACATTTTAGGTGTCAGTACAATACTTCTACCCGTAATTTGTTCTATTTTATTTTTAGCCTGTTGCCATGTGGTTTTGAGGTGGGTACAATCCCAGAAGGTGTGTATGAGGGAACCCTGGACTGGGCATCCTCTGAAGCATAGGGGAGAGGTTGTTGGATAGAATGAATTAATTCTATCTGGGGTAAGGTACCACCTGTATTGAAGTTTAATGCCAGATTCTCTGATGGAGGCTGTCTTTGTGCACTTTTGTAAGTTGTTGATCATAGTGTTCCATTTGTTCCGTGGAGAAGGACTCATTCAGATCCAATTCCCACTGTGACATTTGATGTGTTTTGTCTGGTGTATTATGTTCATTTAGGTCCTTATATATTTTGGATATTAAACCCCTATCACGTGGTGAAGTAAGGCAAATTCGTTCAAATATCGTGAAAGGGGTTTGGAGGGTGAAAGAATAATTATTTTGGTAGAAAAGTTTGATATCGTTGTAGTCAGAGAGTTCAGTACCTGTAAGGTTATATTCTGTCTGTAAATCTGAGAAAGTATGAAAAGCATTATTTTTTGTGAATGATTTTAGGTTAGATAGTTTGAGGAGTTGCCATATAGTATATTGATTTGAGTTTAGATCTGGGGGGGCAAAAAGGGGGTCCCCTACGAAGGAGGCTAGGGGAGGAATCTCTGAGTCGCTGTTATATTTATGCTTTTGTCTGTGCCATAATAGTAGATCTTGGTGTACCACTTTGTAAGGCTGCATTCACACCTGAGTGTAGCGTTTTGCTGCAATTTTGCTGCGTTTTTTACCGCGTTTTGCCACCATATTTGCAGCGTTTTTTTACCACGATTTGCCGCAGCGTTTTTTACCGCGATTTTGGACAGGTCTAGGGTCACCAGTGTTAAAAACAGAAAAACGCACAAATACGCTCAATTCGAGCGACAAAAAAGGGTCCAGAACTTGTTTGAGTTTCAGGCGTTCGGCATCAGGCGTTTTGGAGTGGAGATGTGAACCATCTCCATTGAGAATAATGTATTTTTCCCCTCTAGCGTTTTGGAGCTTCATGTTTCAGGCGACAAAATGCTCAGGTGTGAATGCAGCCTTAAGGTGGACAATTTTTTGAGGTTTAATGGATTTGGACCATAGAAGGCCTTGAAGGTGGTACAGTAGGACAGATTGCTCCTCAAATGATAGCCAAGGTATTTGGCTGGAAAGTGCATACCATTGTGCAAGTTGTGTATATCTAGCTGAAAGATAATATAGCCATAGGTTGGGTATACTCAGCCCTCCCTTCGATTGAGGTCTGAACATCAGTGCATATCCAAATCTAGATTTTTTATTTTGCCATATAAATTTGTTTATCTCTCTCTGTATAGAATATAGGGTGTTTTTAGGTACCAAAAGGGGGAGTGCTCTGAAAGGTAAAGTAGTTTTGGTAGTATAACTATTTTTGTAGCAACTATTCTACCCATAAACGAGATATGATTTGAGTAAGTCTCTGATGTTTTAGAGTAATCTAGGGAAATTCTTGTGGTATAGGGTCTTGTAATATGGGGTGATATGGATACCTAAGTATCTAAAAGAGTCCTCACACCATTGAAAATAAAACTTGTCCATCAATATAGTAGTCAAATCTGGGGGGCAGTTAATTGGAAGGGCAGAACATTTAGATAAGTTTATACTTAAACCTGAGAAGTCATAGAATGTATCTAACATTTTGATAAGGTTTGGCAGCGAAATTAATGGTTCAGTGAGAAACAAGAGGACGTCATCTGCATACAGACTTAATTTAAATTCTTTCTAACCTTTTGTGTATCCTTTAATGTCAGTATAGTCGCGGATGGCGAATGCGAGGGGCTCAATAGCTAGAGCAAAAAGGAGAGGGAATAAGGGGCAACCCTGTCTTGTGCCTTTGCTTAGTGGGAAAAACTCTGAGTTATGGCCAGGGAGTTTGATACGTGTATGTGGGTCATGGTATAGGGCTTTGAATCCATGCAGAATTCTACTGCATATCTTGGTGTCAGGGCCGATCCTAGGGTCACAGCTGCCTGGGTGCAGAAATATTCCTTGCGCCCCCACATGGGTGTGGTAATTTTACCAACTCCTTCCCTTTACAAATGTTTCTATGGCAAAGACTCAACCACAGAGATGCTCCCCCACAAAGTCTTCATTACCCTGGGATCCTTACATGATCTCTTAACAATAAACAAAATACAGGAAGAGAAGCAGAGTACTTTATTGGGACCTGGAGGGGCCTCTCTGATGGACAGAGTGAGGGATTCTGTTAGAGAGTCTGTTAGAGAGAGCCCCCAGAAATACTACAGGTATGATACAGGAGATGATCAGAGACTGCAGACATGATACAGGAGATGGTCAGAGACTGCAGACTATAGTACAGAAGATGGTCCATTAGACCCCTTTCACACTGGATGGGTTTTTCAGGTGCTTTAGCGTTAAAAATAGCGCCTGAAAAAAGCCTCATCTGCAATCCCAGTGTGAGAGCCCGGGTGCTTTTACACTGGAGCAGTGCGCTTGCAGGACGTCCAAAATTTTCCTGCAAGTAACTTCTTTGAGGCACTTTCGTGTGTGTATACACATCGGCGCCCCCACCTCTGCAGGCGCACCCTACCTAGGGTCAGCCCTGCTTGGTGTTATCTGCAAACCCTCAAACGTTACTTTAAATCTTAGACCCTATATCATTGATAAATATGTTAAAATGTAATGGTCCCAACACTGAATCTTGGGGTACACCACTAATAATCTTAGACCATTTAGAGTATGAATCCCGAATCACTACTCTGTGAATGCGGTCTTTTAGCCAGCTCTATCCATTTACCAACTGAACTTTATAAGTCTGTAGACTTTTTTTAACACATTGGCTTTCATACGCTTTGGCAAAATTGCCACCACAGCCCCTCCTTTGCAGAGCTGCGCCAGATTTTTCACACTTCAGTCAAAATAAATCCCCCCAATGGCTTAAATATAACATAGTTCAGTCAGCTCCTTTACAACCCTTGCGTATAAGCCATCCAGTCCAGATGCTCTATTCACCTTTAGTTTGTCTAAATGTTTCTGGGCCATGTCAATTTTGAGCCATTGGGGATCCTTTGAGGCTATATCAAAACTATCACCATTAAAGGCTTGAACTTCCTTATTTTATTTTGTATACACAGAGCTGAATAAGGTATTTAATACATTTGTCTTCTCTATGTCCCCTGAAACCAAATCAAAATGATATAGTATAGGGCCTACATGCTCAGCCCTGACCGTTTTACTGTTTATATAGTCAAATAATTCTTGGGGGTTTGTCCTGTCATTCATTTTTTTATTTTTTTTGCAGCCTTGATTTCCTTTTTACATACTATGTTATATTCTTTGTAACTTTTAAATGATCATAGTGTTCCTTCATTTTTCGATTTTTAAATGCAATTTTCCTATTATTTATAGACTGTTTTACTTTAAATGTATGCATTGATAAACAGTTGCACAAATAGTGTGTGACATTAGGAGATGAAAATGCCTGGATGGTGGAAAATGGTGGATTATTTAAAGCTTCTCCTTATAAGCTAATAATTCCATACCCTAATAAGCACCCTTTCAGCCTTTTGGTATAATGCATCTTAACAGACCCATATCCCATATAAGTAAACTAACATGACCACTATGCTTACGTCCTTAGTTCAATCGCTCGACTGCCCCTCCCGAGCACAGCAACTTGGATTTTATTGCACAAGAAAAGGAATGACAAACAGGAAGTCATGGCCCCAACAGCCAATCACTTGCTCCATGTGAAATGACAACACAGGATATGACAACACCGGATATGACAGTCAGCATGGAGCCCATTTCTATTTGTTCTTACAAGCTTGAGAAGATCTGCAGCGACATTGCTACTGTTGTTGTCAATATACAGTACAAGTACACCGATAAGGCAGATATCAATGTCCTCTTATAAAAGCAGATATGTGTCCAAAAGGGATAGCATAGCCACAAGAGAGATTTAATATATTTCTCTCGTTGTGCAGACTTTACTTCTCTAAGGCCTTGTACACACGGGCAAACATGTCCGATGAAAACGGTCCGCCGCCAGCGGACATGTCCGCCCGGAGATTTCTGTATGATGGCTGTACACACCATCATACAGAAATCCGCGCGTACACGATACGCGGTGACGAGGCCGCGCCGTCGCCGCGACGATGACACGGCGACGTGCGCGGCCCTGGAAGTTCAATGCTTCCACGCATGCGTCGAAGTTATTCGATGCATGCAAGGGATGGCAGCCGCTCGGACATGTACGGTAAGTCTGTACAGACGACCGAACATGTCCGACGAACAGGATTCCAGCGGGCATGTTTCTTAGCATGCTAAGAAACATTTGTCCGCTCGAAAACTGTCGGGCGGACAAATGTACGCTGGAAACCTGTCCGATCGGCCGTACACACGACCGAACATGTCTGCTGAAACTGGTCCGTCGTGTGTACGGGGCCTAATATGCATAGCCATTTGATATTCACAAACCGGCAAATGCCCACACAGAGAACACATCTCCAAACCCATGAGAAGGTTTTCATACTAGCGGTATTACCGCTGGCCCCGAGTGCTCTTCTATTAAATCAGACACAGGGAGACAGATGACAATCTATAGAACACACATCCTAGAATAAAATGTCCACATGAGTCCATATAATAACGTTTCCACAACAGCTTTCAGAAAATATATGTTTGGGGTTTCTAAGTAATTCTCTAGCAAACGATTCAGATTTGAACATGTGTATAAAAAAATAAAAATAAATGCCCTGTACACAAAGTGGTTAGAGTATACAGTATGTGAAGTGTAATAAGGAAAAGAACAATATCATATGCAAAAAAACATATAATTCTAAATACCACCCTTTTATTAAAACAAAAATAATTTATATACCTTTATTTGAGTTTTATTTCACTGTCATAAGACTAGATGGACTTGCTGCATGTTCTTCTTTCCCAGTGCGGGGGTGCATGTCTGCGGACAGCAGAATGACATGCGGGAAAGTGGGGAACAGTGTTCCCCTTTCTTGTCAATTAAGCAGAGCAGGGCTGGGTGGGGGCTTGGCAGCAAATCTGATTACAGGCACACTGGGACTACAGGCACGCTGTGCATCTGTACAGGATCATGTAGCTAAAAAACTAATATAATATCACTTGGGGGGCATGTTTGACTGCAAACAGTGTTCACCTGAGCTCAAAACTTCTAGGGGCACTTCCTGAAATGCAGGGCCCACGTTTTATTTGTTTTCACCCTATGCCCAGAAGAAGGAAGTCACAGATCCTCATCCACATCTGCCCGACTGCCAATATACAGCTCTTCTTTGCCCTGCTGGCTGCTGATACAACCTCCCAGTCAGGACCCAACATGGCACCTTCTCCTTCTTGATCTCTGAAGGTGGACCACATCTCATGGGTAAGGAGCGTAAACGGACTGCCAGTGTCCCTCCCCACAATGTGGGTGACAGGATCGACTCTCCTTTACCTACTCCCATTATGAGTTCCCCCTGACTCCCCTACACATTCAGAGTGTTCTGCAGCCTCACCAGCAGAATTTCTCTGATCACTAGGAATGAGCTTGAGTAATGAGTATGAATATAGAAACTTCTATGAAAGGAAAGTTAAATGCTATTAAGCAGCAACTTACCGCCAATGAGGCCAAAATAACAGTCATGGACACAAGATGCCAAGGAATCTTCTGACTTATCTTAATTGATATTTAGGCTGTGACCTCACATAGGAATTAGAACTGGACTGAGTACCAGGTCCCAGGTCCCAGATCCCAGAGGCACCAGATGAGACTTCCCAAAAGATGTTCAATGTAGAGTACATTTATTTAGTGTAAACGAGGAGATAATTTGGCACCATGGAGCATTGGAATTTATTGGGTTGATCGTTCAGCTATTACTTGATGTTTCCTGCATTACTTTGGCAATGTGCAGATCAGTTAAGCTTCTTTTGGATCTTTTGACATTAGGCCAACTTACCTTTTGGGTCAGACCTTCCACATAATAGTCAAGAAAGATAATAACCAATTCCTACTTGATTCCAGAACAGCTGTCTGAGCTTTTCACCTTCCTGGACACCAATCTAATACTAGTTCAAAACTGGCTGATTGCTTGGGAGGATTTGAGCTTTGCATCAACCTAAGATCTGTTACCTCAACACAACAGGAAATCCAATTCCAATAATACCAGGGCTGCACTCCCTCAAATGTCTCCTGCCGCGAATGAACCCTGACTGGGCTGGGGGTCTAAATATAGTCGTTTGATGAGCTAGTGGTGCACTTCTGTTTATTCTACAGTTCTCCCACAACTGGCCAAGGAGGAACTGTTAGTTTGATGTAATTAATGATGGGGTGGTATGGCTTTAACTAATCATTACTCGTTGAACTTGGGATGCAAGTATATTATGGATACAATGCAAGATGGGGTATATCCTTCTCTATAAGAGGTTCTCCAGTGTTACTGGTGACATATAAATTTCCTTGCACTAAGTCATTATAGTTCATTCCTAGGCTTTCTATATCATATGTTAGAACTATACACAAATGCTAACTTTATATGTTTAACGCTTCAGTGTATATATTTTGGATCTGTTTGTAGGGGTACTGTCCTCTACTTGCCCCCCCCCCCTACTAACTTTTGGCCACATCTCTCATAAAAATTTTGTGTGGTGGTCTCCTTGCTCCCCTCCAACCCCCTTTTTTGTGTGGTTCATCCTTAGTAGTTAGTATGCCCCATTGGTTGAGGGTCATAATCAGATCCTACTCAGATATGATGCCTGAGATATTGTTCACTTCTCGGAATGTGATGGGTCTCCATACCCCAGAAATGCAGTCCCAAGTGTTGGGAGATTTTTGGAGAATGTATTCCCAAATTATGTTTCTCCAGGAAACACCACAGCTCTCTGACTTCCATTATTCAATGGTGTATAACAGTAGCTCCCCTGACTCTAATCAAGGAGGGTCAGTGTATTATTTACAGATCAGTCCACTGGTTCTTGTCTGACATGCTAACTGATGAGCTGGGTAGGTGCCTATTCTTCAAGGGCAGTATTTCTAGAGTGTGGTCATAACACAGTACCACTTGGGGATCAAATCAAAATCTTATCCAGAATCTGCTTACCTATAGGAGATGCAGAAAGACCTTAGAGTATTTTGAATCTACCAATACCCACAACGTGTCCCTCCTAGTTCTGTGGAAGGTGCACAAATGCCTGAATACTCATTAGTGGATAAAATTAGGGCCCTGTGAATGATACACGAGAAGTCTGACCTGAAGCGCTGAAGATCTGGAGAGGGAAAATACATTATTTACTTCTGTCTAAGGCAAATTCCAATTTACTGTATACCAGGAGATTCTAATATAATTTCTGCAGTAAAGGGGCCACCCCTTGGTAATATCTTTGCAAGGAGACCACCCCCGTATTGTATTATTGTACTCTTTTGAATCTACTTGTTTCACATTTTGTCAAGATCTATAACTCCCTGCTAAAGGAAGCATCCTTCCCTCGGGGACTCCCTACATGCACACATTTCCCTTATCCCTAAGGAGGGAAAGTATGTGCTATATTGTGCTAGTCATTACCCTATTTCTTTGCTAAATGTAGATTTAAAAATGTTTACAAAAATTCTTGCAAATCTTCTGTTGCCCAATCTGCCTCATCTTATCTATGGCGGACACATGGGCTTTATGCCCTCTAGAGAAACCAAGCATAATTCTACTAGGGTTTGGAATCTGCTCCACTTGGCCCAGTCGAGAGATGCTCCGACGCTGATGATTTCAGCGGATGCAGAGAAAGCTTTCAAATGGGTTGATTTGGAGATTTTTTTGGAGCACACTTTGTCACATTGGATTTGGGAATAATAAGTGTATTGATGTGCTTTATTTCCACCTGTCAGCAGCTGTCAGGGTCAGTGGTGGATCTCTCCCCTTACTTTAATCTCAGTAATAGTATAGGACAGGGGTGTCCCCCCCTCCTCTTAACTTTATTCTGTAATCAAAACCCCTCCTTTGTCACATTAGGGCTCACCCTGATATTAAGAGTCTGAACTGTGGGGGGCGTGGCCTGGATGGGCATGTGAACAGTCGCACTTCACGGAGCTCCCGCTACTGATCCTCAACCGATCCTGTTTCCGGCAAATACCGACGTAGGCTTCACTCACCTTAGCGGTGGGTGACTGGACGGTCGGCGAGGGTCCAGATGACCCGTAAACGTGAGAAGGGAGCTGCGGCCGTGCCGGCCATGGACATCCAAGATGGCGCTGGAGTCTCTCAGCAGCAGAAGGCGGCGCGCATGCCTGAAAAACACCCGGAGGCTGGCGGTAAGGCATCCAAGGCGGCTAAACAACAGGGGAAAGAACCCCCCAAGGACATGCTGTACTATACCCAAAGGCTGCAAGGCCCTACTAGCTCCCCGGCTCCTACGCAGCTGACATGGGCACAGAAAGTGCAGGGCCAAAATGGCGATTCTGCCATGGATGACACGCTGCCACTTGAAAGCTCCTCGGACACTATGCAGGACATATTTGGGGAATTGCAGGAGGATGCCCCGCAGCCTACACTTAGTGAAATCCTCCGGGCGGTGCAGAAGTGCACGACCTCGGTTACTGCCTCGGTGGATGGCCTGAAGGTGCAGTTTGGGGAGCTCACTGAGACGGTGTCCCTTATGCGCCATGACCTCCAGAAGATCAGGGAGAGGACCACGGCTGTGGAGGGTCGCATCAGTGAGATGGAGGACGCGCTCCCACCCCTAACTAGGGACGCCAGGGCTGCACTGCAGCAATCCGCGCAGGCCACCGCGAAAACGGACGACATTGAGAACCGCCTGAGACGGAATAATGTCCGCATAGTGGGCCTCCCAGAGAAGGTGGAAGGTAGGGACCCCACTACATTTATTGAGACCTGGCTCCAAGACACGTTTGGCAAAGAGGCATTTTCCACGCTGTTTGCGGTAGAACGGGCGCACCGCACGCCTCCCAGACCCCTTCCCCCTGGAAGCCCCCCCAAATCCATGCTTGCCAGACTCCTGAATTATCGGGACAGGGAAACAATCCTGAGGCTGGCCAGGGAACGGGGAACGATACACTACAATGGAGCCAGGGTGTCGTTCTACCCGGACTTTTCGGCTGAGGTGCAGCGAAAGAGAGCCAAGTTTGTGGAAGTTAAAAAACGCCTGCAGAGGGTCCAAGTTAACTATGCCATGCTGTTTCCAGCTAAGCTGCGGGTTACGGTGAGGGGCCAAGCTACATTTTTTGAATCTGCCGCGGAGGCCGCACAGTGGCTGGACCATAATGAACAGGACCTGAGGAGACGCCGAGAGGAAGACAGAGGTGATTGAGGCCCTGAGTGTGCACCTACATGGCTACAGTGTTTGCCACAGACTAGTTAAATTGTTACCTGCAAGTCGGAACCTTACTTGATCATGCTTTGTTAGCGTTACTTAAGAGCTTCAGAAGCTGAATTACACCCCCTCTGGATTCTATGCTACAGTGGGGGGCATGCACCTATGTGCTATTTGATGCCAACGATGACCCCCGGCCAGGGGAGTCTGCTTTTGCTTTTTGGTGCCCTGTTGGCACACGATGTTTGTTGGGTCCACACAGTGAGAGATCGTGGAGGAGACCGACCTCTGCCCCGGACGGGGCCGAGAGGTGGACACGTACGTTCAGTTATTTTTTGTTACAAGTTTTTGATGCATTGCTCACAGGAATACACCACTTGATGCACTTTCGCTTACTGGACCCAAGCCAGCCCGGCAGGGGCCCCGCCCACTGGAGATGACCCTGAGGCCTCGAGCCTCGGACGGTAATTGTTGCTTAATTCAGCCATGGCCACCACCCCGATAGTGACTTGGAATGTGCGAGGTGTGCATGACCCGCTGAAACGAACTATGATACGTTCTGGTTTGAAAAAATTCCTTCCTGCCATTGTGGGGTTTCAAGAAACACACCTTACTAAAGACACAGTTGGGCGTCTGGGATTTTCCTGGGTGGGCAAGGCATATCATTCCACTCACACCTCATATTCAAGGGGGGTGAGTGTGCTGGTACATGGATCCTTGGCCTACCAGGAAATAGATGCAGCGGTTGACACCCTCGGTAGATATGTTTTTTTGTATTGCAAGATATTTACGGTAACTATGGTCTTAGCCTTTGTGTATATTCCCCCCCTTTCTCGAGGGAGGTCCTGCAGCTACTTTTATCTTATTTGGGCAATAAGCCAGATGTGCCAGTAATGATCATGGGGGACTTTAATGCCTGTATTGACCCGAGGGAGGATAGACACCCGCCAGCCAGGGTACCTCAGGGGGGTAGGGGGACAGCCCTGAGCAGATTGTTGGGGGAGGTGGGGTGGCAGGATGTTTGGAGAGCTAGATACCCTACGACCAAACCGTTTTCGTGTTTCTCCAAAACGCATGGCTCGCTGTCCCGTATAGATCTGTGTGTCGGGTCCCCTCAGGTTCTCCATATGGTTCCTAGGTTAGAGTACTTTCCGAGGGGGGTCTCCGATCACTCTCCGCTGGTGACTTATCTGGTCATCCGCCCGATGTCCTCTTTGCCCAGAGCCCCATGGAAATTAAACGCCTTTTGGCTGAAACTGTTCACTTCCCATGACCATGTTGCACGCCGGATAGAGCAGTACTTTTAGATAATTGGGCGGGGGTGGAGCGGGCCCAGGGCTGGGATGCCTTCAAGGCATGTTTGAGGGGAACGTTTATTGAGGAGATTGCGTCCATAAAACACAACTCGTCCGCTCTTTTAGAGCGGGTGGAAGATCAGGTGAAGCAATTAGAACTGACCTATGTTGTTGACCCCTCGGAGTCCGCGAAGGAGGCATGGATGTCGGGCCAGGACTCCCTGGACCGGCTGAGATCCTCCGCCACCGAGAAAAAGCGATTTTTTTTACTCAGCAGGCCTATTATGAGGAAGGGGAGAAAACGGGCCGCTTGTTGGCCAGAATTGCCCGGTCGCAACAGGCGTCCCATGCCATAGGAGCGATCCGGGATGTGCAGGGGTGGCTGGTGAATGAGCCAGAGCTGATTTTGACAGAACTGGCTGCTTTTTACTCCGAACTGTACAAATCACGGGATGATTTCACGGACGGGGAGCTGCAGCGCTATATGGATGCGGTAGCTCTCCCGACCGTGAATGATAGGGCGAGGATTGAGATGGAGAAACCGCTTACCCTGGAGGAGTTAGTAGAGGCGGTAGCCTCCTTCCCCACATGTAAAGCCCCGGGAGATGGCGGATTGCCCATGGAGGTGTACACTCAATATGGGGGGGTGATACTGCCCAAGTTACTCGAGGTGTTTAACGCCTCGCTTGACTCAGGGGTCCTGCCTCCTTCCATGACAAGGGTGAACATTATCTTATTGTTAAAGGCGGGTGAGGATCCTTTGGATCCCGGGTCATATAGACCTATCTCTCTCCTGCAGAGTGACGTCAAAATACTTGCGAAAGTACTGGCCCTGCGAGTGAACAAAATCATTCTGTCCATTATACATCCTGACCAGGCGGGTTTCATGCCACGTAAATCCACAGCGACGAACCTCCGGCGGCTATACTTGAACATGCAGACCCCCTCGGACTCCGCTGGCAATAGGGCACTGTTGTCGCTTGATGCCAATAAGGCCTTCGACAGTGTCGGCTGGCGGTACCTCTGGGCGGTACTGACTAAATTTGGCTTTGGCCCTAGGTTCCTGGGGTGGGTCCGGCTCCTGTATGCTACACCAAAGGTGGCCATACGTATGGCGGATAGGATGTCCCATGCCTTTGCTCTGGGCAGGGGGACTAGGCAGGGATGTCCCCTGTCCCCCCTGCTCTTTGCCTTGGCTATCGAGCCCCTTGTGGTCCTGGTGCGGGGCTGTGAGGCGGTCCGGGGGTTCAGATACGGCGACGTGCACGAGAAGATCATGTTGTACGCCGACGACATGCTTCTCTTCTTGGAGGATGCAGAGGGATCCCTGCAACAAGTCATGGGCATTATTACAGACTTTGGCCACTTTTCGGGTCTCACAATTAATTGGACCAAGTTGGCCCTGATGTTCCTCGATGGGGCGCCCGTGACTGGGAGTAGACCTTCGTGCCCCGTGCCTGTGGTGCCATCTTTTAAATATTTGGGGGTCTGGATATCCCCCATAATAACAGATTACTGTAAATTGAATGTGTACCCCCTGCTGTCCAAATTCAGAGATAAAATTCAAATCTGGAATAAGCCGAAAATGTCCCTAGCAGGTAAAACTAACCTTATCAAAATGATACTGATGCCTCAACTGCTATATCTTCTGCATAACACACCCATGGTAATTACCCTTAAAATCTTCTGAGTAGTTAATTCTCTTTTCAGACAGTTGCTGTGGCATACCAAAACCCCTAGGATCAAATTAGAACAGCTGCAGCGCCCGAAGGAGGGGGGGGGCTGGCTTTACCCAATCCCTGGGTATATTACTATATATAAACGTATGCCTACATATGCTCTTGTTCAGAAGGTGTGGAATAAGGCTAAGCAGCTTCAAGGTGTGGCGGGGTTCACCGAGTTTCGTCCTATTTGGTGGGAACGACTCCTATGTGGAGCTGGCCAAAATTGAGCAGGGTCACAGGTGGAGTTCCTTCGGGGTCACGCATCTTAAACATGTCTTTGGGGGGGGGGGCCTGCTTCCTTTCAGTGAGTTGCAATCTAGATTCAACCTGCCACATACTATGCAGTCTTACTACCTACAGCTGCAGCAGGCAGTGAGGGCTCAGGGGGCAGCGGTTGAGTGGGTTCAGTCCCCCACACCAGTTTTCCGTGCGCTGTGTCAAGCGCAGGATACCAAGGGCATGATCTCACACTGCTACAACATGCTCCTGTCATCGTTCCTGGAGGGGCACCCTATGAGGGTGGCAGAACAGTGGGAGGCAGACTTGGGGCCTATCGAGGGGGAACTATGGGAGGAGGCCTTACAGGCTGTGAATGCCTGCTCGCTAAATGTGTCACAAAGGGTATCCCAACTCTACATCTTACTCAAGGTGCACTTTACTCCGGTTAGACTCTTTAGAATGGGCCGGGCCCCTGCCCCGTTGTGCGGACAGTGCAGGGCGGCCCAGGGAGATCTGGTCCACCTGCTCTGGCGTTGTCCCAAGCTGCATAGATACTGGTCGGAGGTCCTGGCGACCCTAAACTCAGTGTTCCAGACTGCTGTCCCACTGGACCCAATGTGTTGCCTGCTGGGCGTATTGGAGGGGGCGATAGCGGAGGAAGTCACTAGAGTGGCATTCGCCAGGGCATTGTTCCAGGCGAGAAAACTCATTCTCATACACTGGAAGTCGAGGGAGCCCCCTTCGGTTAAGACCTGGGTACAACATATGGGTAGAACACTGTTGATGGGAAACTACATTTACCAGCACAGAGGAAACGCAGGGAAATTTCTTAAACTATGGGATCCATGGCTTGCGACGCCAGGGCTGAGCCCCTTGGAGCTAGTTCAAACAAGGTTACTAGGGGGGATGTAGGGACGGAGAACAACTTACAGGGTCTCCGGCATGGTTACTTGGGGGGCCGAATGGAGGAAGAAGGGATGGGAGAGTGGGCAGGGACAGGGGTCCGGGGATTGGTGTCCAGTTGGTTGAGATGATATAATGGTTGTTTAAAATTATTTCATGTAGTGCATCCGATGTTTGACATGCAATTTTGATGACGTGCCTGTTTGCATACGGTGTGTAAAATGTCATTCTTCTATGGTTTGTTTGTTTTGTGAGCAATAAAAACCTTTTTGATTCAAAAAAAGAGTCTGAACTGTGGTAGGGATTCACATAAGGTCATGGCATATGCTGATGACCTGATGTTTTTTGCTACATAACCAGAAACTACTATACCTGTTCTCCTACATGAACATGAGGCAAATCATGGCTCTCTTGAATAACAAAATTAAGGTGGGAAAACCTAAAACTAAGAATGTTCAGACTGTGTACTAGTCTGAAAAAACTTCCTGTTCTTATGGGCAATTACCAAAATCAAGTACTTGGGGGTCTACAACTTCCCACCCTACTGGCACTGATTTGTTCAGATTTAAAAGTTGGAACCAACAGTCCTATATGTGGTTTGGGAGAAATAATGTATTAAAAATGAATATTTTCCCTAGGCTTCTGTATGTACTGCAGACCTTCCAGTTTCTGTTCCTGTACTTTAACTTCCTCTGTTCTTATGGGTCCAAAAGGATTTCATAGTGTCTCTTATCTTTATCTAAGATATGGGGCTGTGTGGGGTTTCCAGATTCCTTTAAATACTATCAGGCAGTTCATATGGACAGGTTACTTGATTTTATCAAACACGTAGCTTTTAAACAATGGATGCATATGGAGTTCCCCTCCAAAATACATGCCAGACCTTATCCAAACATGCAGCCTTGCAGATCAGGAAAGGGGGGGAGTGAGTGCCCCTACCCCTGAACCATGTCAGGCCACATGCCCTCAACATGGGGGGGGGGGGTGGATGATTTGGAGCAGGGGGTTCTGCCTTCCACCCCAAAGCACCTTGTCCCCATGTTGTTGGGGACAAGGGTCTCTTCCCCACAACCCTGAGCTGTGGTTGTGGGGGTCTGCAGACAGGGGGCTTATCAAACTCTGGAAGCCCCTTTAATAAGGTGGCCCCCAGGTCCTGCACCTCATACGTGATTGAGTATGGGGTACATTGTACCCCTACCCATTCACCTAAAAACGTGTAAAAAAAAATTAAAAACATTTAAAACAAATATTAAAAAAATGTCCCCCAATGTAGATTCATCGCCAGAGCAGAGCCCCTGCCAGGCTGCGTGTTTGCATAGGGGTCCTGTACGACCCATGTCATTTTTATTTTTTATTTTGACGTACCAGATATTAAAATCCATACCAGATATCACTTTTTTATTGTTGGCAATGTTTTTTTTTTATTCAGTTGTCAGCGGGAAAATTGAAACCATCTATTCACTGCACCCTGATTGCCCACTCAGGGCTTAGAAAGCACTGTGAGGCGCAAGGGCGGATCCAGAGTCTAGTCTCGGGAGGGGCACTGCCAGAAAATAAGGTGTTGCTTACAGAACTCAATTAGGTGTCCGGTGTGTCCGCTGCAATGTTGCAGTACCGCTAAAAAATCAATGATCGCCGCCATTACTAGTAAAAAATATTGAAATATAAATGCCATAAATCTATCCCATAGTTTGTAGACGATTGTCAGGGACTGCAGACATGGTACAAGAGATGGTCAGAGACTGCAGACGTGGTACAAGAGATGGTCAGAGACTGCAGACGTGGTACAAGAGATGGTCAGAGACTGTAGACATGGTACAAGAGATGGTCAGAGACTGCAGACATGGTACAAGAGATGGTCAGAGACTGCAGACATGGTACAAGAGATGGTCAGAGACTGCAGACATGGTACAATAGATGGTCAGAGACTGCAGACATGGTACAAGGGATGGTCAGAGACTGCAGACGTGGTACAAGAGATGGTCAGAGACTGCAGACATGGTACAAGAGATGGTCAGAGACTGTAGACATGGTACAAGAGATGGTCAGAGACTGCAGACATGGTACAAGAGATGGTCAGAGACTGCAGACATGGTACAAGAGATGGTCAGAGACTGCAGACATGGTACAAGGGATGGTCAGAGACTGCAGACATGGTACAAGAGATGGTCAGAGACTGCAGACATGGTACAAGAGATGGTCAGAGACTGCAGACATGGTACAAGAGATGGTCAGAGACTGCAGACATGGTACAAGAGATGGTCAGAGACTGCAGACATGGTACAAGAGATGGTCAGAGACTGCAGACATGGTACAAGGGATTGTCAGAGACTGCAGACGTGGTACAAGGGATGGTCATGGTACAAGGGATGGTCAGAGACTGGAGACATGGTACAAGAGATGCTCAGAGACTGACGACATGGTACAAGAGATCAATGCAGCCTCATCAGTGCCCATCATTGCAGCCTCACTGTACATATGAACGCAGCCCCACTTTGTATATTAATGCAGTCCCACTTTTGTATATAAATGCAGTCCCACTTTTGTATATAAATGCAGTCCCACTTTTGTATATAAATTCAGTCCCACTTTTGTATATAAATTCAGTCCCACTTTTGTATATAAATGCAGTCCCACTTTTGTATATAAATATAGCCCCACTTTTGTATATAAATGCAGTCCCACTTGTGTATATAAATGCAGTCCCACTTTTGTATATAAATGCAGCCCCATTTTTGTATATAAATGCAGCCCCACTTTTGTATATGAATGCAGCCCCACTTTTGTATATTAATGCAGCCCCACTTTTGTATATAATTGCAGTCCCACTTTTGTATATAAATTCAGTCCCACTTTTGTATATAAATTCAGTCCCACTTTTGTATATTAATGCAGTCCCACTTTTGTATATAAATGCAGCCCCACTGTATATATAAATACAGCCCCCACTTTTGTATATAAATGCAGTCCCACTTTTGTATATGAATGCAGCCCCACTTTTGTATATAAATGCAGTCCCACTTTTGTATATAAATTCAGTCCCACTTTTGTATATTAATGCAGTCCCACTTTTGTATATGAATGCAGCCCCGCTGTATATATAAATGCAGCCCCACTTTTGTATATGAATGCAGTCCCACTTTTGTATATAAATGCAGCCCCACTTTTGTATATAAATGCAGCCCCACTTTTGTATATAAATGCAGTCCCACTTTTGTATATAAATTCAGTCCCACTTTTGTATATAAATTCAGTCCCACTTTTGTATATAAATGCAGTCCCACTTTTGTATATAAATATAGCCCCACTTTTGTATATAAATGCAGTCCCACTTGTGTATATAAATGCAGTCCCACTTTTGTATATAAATGCAGCCCCATTTTTGTATATAAATGCAGCCCCACTTTTGTATATGAATGCAGCCCCACTTTTGTATATTAATGCAGCCCCACTTTTGTATATAATTGCAGTCCCACTTTTGTATATAAATTCAGTCCCACTTTTGTATATAAATTCAGTCCCACTTTTGTATATTAATGCAGTCCCACTTTTGTATATAAATGCAGCCCCACTGTATATATAAATACAGCCCCCACTTTTGTATATAAATGCAGTCCCACTTTTGTATATGAATGCAGCCCCACTTTTGTATATAAATGCAGTCCCACTTTTGTATATAAATTCAGTCCCACTTTTGTATATTAATGCAGTCCCACTTTTGTATATGAATGCAGCCCCGCTGTATATATAAATGCAGCCCCACTTTTGTATATGAATGCAGTCCCACTTTTGTATATAAATGCAGCCCCACTTTTGTATATAAATGCAGCCCCACTTTTGTATATAAATGCAGCCCCACTTGTGTATATTAATGCAGTCCCACTTGTGTATATAAATGCAGCCCCACTTTTGTATATGAATGCAGTCCCACTTTTGTCTATGAATGCGGTCCCACTTTTGTCTATGAATGCGGTCCCACTTTTGTATATTATTGCAGCCCCACTTTGTATATGAATGCTGCCCCACTATGTATATTAATGCAGCCCCACTTTGTATATGAATGCAGCCCCACTTTTGTATATTAATGCAGCCCCACTTTTGTATATTAATGCAGCCCCGCTTTGTCTATGAATGCAGTTCCACTTTTTGTCTATGAATGCAGTCCCACTTTTGTCTATGAATGCAGTCCCACTTTTGTCTATGAATGCAGTCCACATTTTGTCTATGAATGCAGCCCCACGTTGTATATGAATGCAGCCCCACTTTGTATATGAATGCAGCCCCACTTTGTATATGAATGCAGCCCCACTTTGTATATGAATGCAGCTCCACTTTGTATATGAATGCAGCCCCACTTTGTATATTAATGCAGCCCCACTTTTGTATATGAATGAAGCCTCACTGTGCATGGCACTCACCATGGCATTGCCTCGATCACACACAGCAGGTATCTCATCTCCCGACATGTGTCATGGAACAAACAGGAGCTGTAGGTCTGTGTTTGGCAGGGCAGTGTGCTCTAGCAAGGTCCCCCCCAGACGGGCTTGTGTGATAGACAAACCACTGATTCAATCAGTGTTCCATCTCCATCTACTATCACATAAGCAGTTCTAGCACAGGCAGCACAGCCAAACACAGACCCAGCTCTCACACACAGCGAGAGATGCCCGGTGTCATACACGCAGGAGAGAGGGGGAGCGCTGCAGTCAGCAACAGCTCAAAGCAGCCTCAGGACAGGCAGCCTACCGGGCTGCGCAAGATCGGCCCTGGTGATGACAGAGAGAGAGTGAGAGACTCGGCAGCGGCAGCTGCAGGCACTGCAAAGCAGTTTTTAAAAAAAATTATATATATATATTTGTTTTAAAGCCAATGTGACATGATTGTCTCGGGGGGGGGGCAATTTCCCTGTTGCCCCCCCCCTGGATCCGCCGTTGGTGAGGCGAACATCTTCCGAACGCCCTGCAAAAAGTTTCCCGAACAGCTGAACAGGCGATGTTCGAGCTTAATTTTTGCTTTGCCCAAACTATTTGCCCAACTCTTTTTAGAAATATGTAAAGAGCTGTAATAATCAAAATAACATTTAAAAAAACTACCCTGTCCTCCTAAATAGATCTTGCTGAGATTGATAAAGAGTTAGTCAAAGTACTGTGGCATATGTGACCCAGTCTGAGCCATAAAATTGTATGGCATAAAATTGTCATTTTGGATTGTTATACCCATGATATGGTAAATGCCTATTTTACTTTAATTTAAGCAGGTGTGGATATGTGTGTGAGGGGAGAGGGGAATGAGGTAAATGTAGATGAAATATTATTAAAAAAAAAAACACCTGTTGCTAATTTTTGTTAATAATGATATCTATTTTGTAAAGGATTTTTATAATCACATGCGTTTTGTTATTTACTCTACTTAGTATTTTTTAACCTTTTGCTATGTTTGTCATTTAAATTATCCCATTAGCTGAAAATTTAAATAAGAGGTTGATTTGTTAAAGGGGTTTTCCACCTTTTTTTAGGTTTATTAAAAGTCAGCAGCTACAAAAAGTGTAGCTGCTGGCTTTCAATAAACTGACACTTACCTGCTCCACGGCTCCAGCGACGCGCCGGCCGGGGCTCCGCTCCTCGCCCCCCCTCGCCGGCTGGCGTCTTCATTCTTAGTGTGGGCACCCGGCAGTGACAGCTTTCGGCTTCACGGCCGGGCACCCACTGCGCATGCGCGAGCGGCAGTGTGCGAGCGGCACAGCGCCGTCCGATTGGACAGGCACTCGCCTAGAGGGAGGGGCTGTGAAAAGGCGATTAAGCTAATCGCCTTTCCAGCCCCTCGGCGGAAGGAGGAAGTGGGACAGGAAGTCCCCTTCTCCTGGAGCCTCCACTCCCCCCCCAAAAAATTACATGCCAAATGTGGCATGTAAGGGGGCGAGGAGTGGGTTAAGAGGAAGTTCCATTTTTAGGTGGAACTTCTCTTTAAAGTAGTGTGTTTTTCAATTAGTTGTTTTGAGGACATTTGGTGAGAATTGCTCCACTGTGCATCACCAAAGCCATCATAGGCCAAAGTCTTTTATATGACCTCTGTGACTGATACTTGCAGTGGTTTGCTGCTTGTGTGGCTAGAGATAGTGGGGTTTATTTACTAAAGGCAAATCCAGTCGCTGTAGATCTGAGGGGGACATGCAAGAAAAATTAAAAAAATGCATTTTTGCTTGCACATGATTGGATGATAAAATCAGCAGAGCTTCCCCTCATTTCAGATCTTCCACTCAGATTTACAGTGACTGCACTTCCAAATGCACTGCAGTGCATTTTCAGTGCACTTGTAGTGTAGAGTGGATTTGCCTTTAGTAAATCAACCCACAATATCTTCACTGAAAACACTCCTTTAAGTCATGAGGCCATTGACAATAAGGAATGTGAAAACATGAGATCTACTCTAAGGGATGAGACTCCTTTCAGAACAAATGGCCACTACTATGACAAGCTTCCCAGTACCCAGGCTTAAAAAGTGCCCTTCTATACCTGTTGGTGAATGTGGGTACGGCAAGGAATTTGCCTCTATGCAGATCCAATAAAAAGAGAATCTATTATAATGGAAACCTAATATAATAATAGTAAAAAGGTAGGAGAGAAAACACTGGCCCTGTAAAAGATGATTAGAGGAAGTGACAGGAAGAAGGCAACTGTATTTAACACATTTTTCTCCTCAGTTTAAATGAACAAAAAGGAGGGGCATAGTAAGCAAGACAGTGATGTGTATAACATTATATTAAATTTACCCTTGTGGCTGACAGAAACATGTGTTCAAAAAACACTACCAGAACCAGATGGCTTACATCCGAAGGCCAAGATATATATCTTGAAACTACAAACCGGTCAGTCTAACATAAATAGAAGGTAAACTATTTAAAGGAATGATAAGGGACAATATTTAAGAATTTGCCAATGAAAATTGTATCATTATTGGTGTAGCACCCTTGTCTTAAACAGGGGCTACTGGTAAATTAGGCTGTGCTAGGTGGTAACAAGCCTGGCTAAATTATAGCTGTGGTTGCTCCCTTTTGTCAATAGATGGCACTGTTACCTTTGGCATTAGTATGATGAGCTGCAGTGAAACTAGGTTATGAAAATGCATACTTTTCTCAGCCAATCAGTAAGTGTTTCATGGCCGCTGAGCATGCTTGGAAATAGTATAATATTTGGGGAGGTCAACTGATCGGGGTCCTCCCACCCAGACTTTAGTTTGGTGTGGTTGTGTGAGGAACTGTGTTGGGTAGGCCTGAAGTCTGAGGCCCCGTACACACGACCGAGTTTCTCGGCAGAATTCAGCCAGAAACTCGGTCAGAGCTGAATTCTGCCGAGAAACCCGGCCGTGTGTACACTTTCGGCCGAGGAAGCCGACGAGGACCTCGGCGAGGAAATAGAGAACATGTTCTCTATTTCCTCGTTGTTCAATGGCAAATTTCGGCTCGCCGAGATCCTCGGCGGCTTCACAAGGAACTCGACGGGCAAAACGATGTGTTTTGCCCGTCGAGTTCCTCGGTCGTGTGTACGGGGCCTAAGGCCTAGCCATGTGCTCGGAGGCATGAAGGAAAGGATGGAGACCTAAAATTAAGTACCAGAGGTTACTCTGCCATGGACCAGGGAACCGTGGAGAGTCTGAAAAAGCATAAAGACAGAGAATTCCTGCTCCTTTTTGTGGGTTATTTTTCAATTGCTATTGGAGACAGCTGTTTCTACAAAAGTACAGATGGCTGATTACAGCTTAAAGGGGTTGTAAAGGTAAAAAACATTTCCCCTAAATAGCTTCCTTTACCTTAGTGCAGTCCTCCTTCACTTACCTCATCCTTCGATTTTTCTTTTAAATGTCCTTATTTCTTCTGAGAAATCCTCACTTCCTGGAGAGTCAGGACGCCCACTAACACACAGCTCCTTTTTCTATCTACAACGTAGAGACATAGAGAGTGTCCTGACTCTCCTGCTCACCCCCTCCCCCCTCAAGGGAGGGGGCGAGCATGACACTCCACACCAGGGAGAAAGCCTTGCATTACTATGTGGAATTACAGACAGAAGAACAGGAAGTGAGGATTTCTCAAAAGAAATAAGGACATTTAAAAGCAAAATCGAAGGATGAGATAAGTAAAGGAGGACTGCACTAAAGTAAAGGAAGCTTTTTAGGGGATTTTTTTTACCTTTACAACCCCTTTAAAGGCTAATTTTTGTGTACTGCTGTCTACCTTTTCTACTTTCTGTCTAAGCAGTCTGCCAGTCAGCTAGTCTACTTGTTTATCTGACTAGGGGTGTCCTGTGCCCTACCCCTCTCACCATAAATTGTTTTATTGTGAGCAATAAACTCACCTTTGTTCAGCATAAAAGTGACTGGCACCCATCTTTTCTTCAACTGTCTACCTTGTACACTACCCACCATGCCTAGCAACCTAAGCCTTGAAGTGAAATGTCAGCTCTTCCTGTCTCTGGCAAAGTGTAGATTCACTTTAAGCACTGAGCTCCCCGATTCTTTTAAGAATGCTATCCCTGTTGAATGTAAGCCAGAAAATGTGACCTATTCAAAGAGAACTGTCTAAACTTCTTGCTGTGGGTAACCAGAACTGAGCATTAAATAAAGTGAGGCAGGGCAAGGTCAGGGCAAGCAAGAACTCAGACTGAGGGTGATTTATTTACTAATTGCAAAGGTAAATATCCATTATCCATTCATGTGAAAGTTTAATTACTGTTTTTTTTTTCTTTTATAATTTTCCTGGTACATGATTGGATAATTCCATTGCAAAGTGAACAGCCTAGTTGCCTTTAGTAAATTAACACCTGTATGTTTTAAGACTTTAAGTAATATACATTTTGCATTATGGCCATTTTACTGGAAACGTTTGCCACTGTTATTTTTATGAACCTGTTTCCTCTTTCACCTGGCTTAGCTCATATTTACAGATTCATTTGCTATGTAGAAAAGCATTTCTGCAATGAATGCACAGTGATTTCAAACACTTTAAGTGACATTATCTTAGCCTCCGAGCCGGAAGAACTTTAAAAAGACACTCTGAATATACAGCTGGCATTTGATGCTTGAGCACATTCACTGTTCTGATTTTCATGAATCTTTAAGCCAAGACCAGCTCACTGTGAAACATTTCCTTGATTAATATTCCATGCCACAAAGAACGCCACATTCCTGTGCAAAGTCTATTCAACCACAACTGGAAATATACAACCAGCTGAAAGATGCATATTTCTGTAATGATTAATATTCACAGTAGCAAAATCTCTGTATTGTATTCCCTAATTTGTGTAGTAAAGTAATGCTTATGTTGATGTGTTATTTACATGCGGTGCTATTGTCTGCCCATCTAAACATGATTAGTTTATTTAAATATGTTTAACTGTTTTTTTTTTTTTTTTACTTTTTTTATTGTTTCAGTAAAAAAATATTTAGAAAATCCATTCCATGGAACACATATCTTTGTTGATATGTTGGGTATTCATAATATACTTCATGTACAAATAACACATCAGAGATTTTTGCTGCTATTAATGGGTTATCCCAGTCAAAGCTGACTAGAGGTGTGGGTAGTGTAAGGTGTAAACAACACAGCTTTCTATTCCCCAGTTCCATGTGTTCCAAGATTTAATCTATTGACATGCATGTCCTTTTGATGTGGTTTCAAAGATTCATTTTTATTGTTTAATACCAGCTGTATTTAAAAAAAAAAAAAAAAAAAAGTATTGTCAAACAACTCCTAAAAGGCAATCTGTTAATTCCCACCTGGCCCCATTTGAATAATTAACTTATTTTTTAATGACAATTTCAGATGAAAAAAATTAAGAAATTTTCAATTCAATACTTACTTCTTTTAGAGAAAATAGAGGATGTAGGGATTATAGCGGTGCCAAACACAAAAGACATATTTTTTATTGGACAAACATTTTATATATATATATACAGTTGAAATGTACAGTGGTAACTCCCAACATGTTTCACCAAAACATTGGTTTCTTCAGGGGATAAAGTACAATCAATAGTGTTTATAATTCTACAAAGAGAAACAAAAATTATTACTAGTACAAACAATGTTAATAATAATAGCGATATACTATATAGTACAGAACATAAAACATGTAGCATACATAGGCTGAGGATCAAACATACCAGGGTCTTAGAGGTCCTAGTGTAATCCAACCACAAAAAGGGGCCTCTATACACACCATCAGTCAGACATGCAGCCAGACCTACCCTAACTCAACCAAAAGCCAGGTCCAACATAGGCGCCCACAGATGTAAACCAAGCACAAACCCTGGTATGGCTGAAGGGGACTATGGAAGATCAATATTGCTAGAAAG
This sequence comes from Rana temporaria, assembly GCF_905171775.1. Taxonomy (NCBI): domain Eukaryota; kingdom Metazoa; phylum Chordata; class Amphibia; order Anura; family Ranidae; genus Rana; species Rana temporaria. Next base: position 572,187,667 of record NC_053489.1, read on the forward strand.
CCAAAAACTGTTACAATGGGGGGACAAAGAGCTCCAAGGCTAGTAATTGTTCCTTAAGGAGCTAACAAAGTCTCCATACATACCATATTTCAATAAGAAGTTGAGCATAAGATTGGGGGCACTGACAAAGCTACCAAGATCCACAAATTTAGTCAGTAGACAATGGTATATAGCTGAACAAATGTATATAAAGAAAACAAAAAAGAAGAGAGAAGAAGCTACAATTAGAAAAAGTGTCAGGAGGAAAAAAAAAGACCCACACGGGATCAAGGAATTTATTTAAATTAGTTTACCTGTATTGTTATCTCAGCGTTATAAGGCTTGACAAAAAACTGTTTTATTAACAGTCAAACAACCAAACCTTGCTGACCAAGTATGGAGCAGGGAATAAGGTGGGTAGAGCCTGTATGTAAAGGAGGTTAAAAGAAAAATGAGTTGGGAGTAAGTATACTGTCAAGAGGAGCAGAACATGAGCAAAGTGAGCTAGAGTAATGAAAATTACCTTTGAACAGCCTGAACGAAATTCAGCGCCCCCAGACAACAGCCAGCATTAGGAAGCTGGTGGTGTCTGTTTAAATAGTCCCCCAGCCGGTACAGCATCTGAAATCGCCGACCGGCAGCGGGCGTAACGTTAGCCAACGCGCATGCACGGCTCCAGTACAAGGCCTACAATCCCCATAGGGCTGAGCAATGTTGTGGCGGCGTCACGTGTTGGTGCGGGACCAATCGGATGGGACTAAACCATCCTATAGCCTAAATAGGCAGGGATGGAAGGCAGATGATATATCAAGGAGTGGAGCAAGAGTGGTATGATGCTGCAGGGGTGTGGCTAAAAAGCGGGCACGGTGTCAACAAAGACAGCCGGCCCTTGGGTGTCCATACAGCCACGGCTGTGGATAGTGAACCGAGCGGGAGCATCTGATCGGACCGGTCATATGGGACAAAGGCAGGCTGGCTGCAGGTCGGACCGAGAGAATGCAAGGAACGGACAAAACTAGGAAGTAGTGTGTATATGCTTGGACATGTTACACCCTGTCAGTAATAAATCAGCCTGTGTAGAATATCCAACAATTTAAATTAAACAGAAACAGTACAAGTACAATAACACATATAAATAAGGATTCAATAGTTATAGAAATAAGTGTCAGTTTACATGTATTAAATAAATAAATAAATAAATAGAGTAAGCTATATGTAAAGCCTACTAATGGTCTATGACCCCACAATACATCTAAGCGGATCCCCAGAATGTAAAAGGGATCTAAGCAACCATGCTAGGGTTCAGGAAGAGTAAATGAGGAGAACCAAAATCTAGAAGGGGACAAAATTATCAAATGTCAGGAATATCATACCATAGAATGAAGATGGTAAGTAGCGTAAGGAAGGCACAGTATACCGGTAGGATTCATAAGAGCAATCGGTCTACACTGTAATAATAATCTAATAGTGTTACAAAAATGACGTAAAACTAATATACTCATTGAGCCCAGGGTATTTGATGGCATCTAAGCTGTGTATCCATTTAGTTTCTAGTTGTAGTAGAGTCACGTCAATACCAGCCCCACGAACATGTGTAGGTACATGTTCAAGGGCGGAGAATCGTATTATGTTTGAATGGTAGTTGTGTTGACAACCAATGTGCCGATTCAAAGCCGTGGTTGTTAATTTCTTGAACAAAGGCAAAATGTGATCTCTAATTCTCTTAAAGAATGGATGTTTAGTTTTACTGATGTAAAAACATCCGCATTGGCCTACTGCCAGGTAGACTATACCTACCGTCCTATATGTGACTCGATGTTTGATGGTATATACTTACTTCCTTTCCAGCACTGTCCTCTGAACTTCCCTCTATCCTATAGCCAGGTCCTTACTCTGTGTTGAATCAGGCCCAGTATCATTCAAGCCCCTTTTGTGAGCCCAGGATGTCATCCAATCATAAAAAGGTCACAGGAGAATACTGCAGAGAATGGTACAGATGTAGTTACACAAACACATATTTTTGGAACATTCCAGACCATCTTCCTCCAGAGAAAAGGCAAAAAGGAAGAGGATAACAGCCACCCCAAACCCCCTAAAAAGTATATATTGATATTTTTATCAAATTCAGTGAGAGGATTGCTTACATGCTCCCCACATGCATCCCCCATCGTGTTTCCCAGCCCTACGCTCCCACCTACTGTCCTTGGTACCCCATGGTGGGTACTACTGTGTAGAGGAAAGGGAGGCCAATGAACATCTGTTTGCTCATCTCCCCTATATAGTAATAACCTGGAAGAAGCATTTACAGTATCTCACAAAAGTTAGTACACCCCTCACAGTTTTGTAAATATTTTATTATATCCTCACCAGTGTCAGCAATCAGTGCCCACCAGTGCCAGCAATCAGTGCCCACAAGTGCTATTAATCAGTGGCCATTAGTGATGTCAGTCAGTGCTGGCTATCAGTGCCGCCTATCATTGCTGCCCATCAATGCCCACCATTGCTGCCTATCAATTCTCATCAATGCAAACCGGTGCCACCTATCAGTGCCCACCAGTGGCACCCATCATTGCTCATCAGTGCCACATATCAGTTCCACCTATCAGTGCCCAAAAGTGTGGCATATTAGTGCCTCCTAATCAGTGCCCATAAGTGCTGCCTCATCAGTGCCCATCAGTGCAGCCTATCAGTGCCCATCGGTGCCACCTCATCAGCGCACATTAGTGAAGGAGAAAAATTACTTATTTACAAAATTTACTGACTAAGAAAAACTTTTATTCAACATTTTCAGACTTTTTTTGTAAAAAATAAAAAATCCAGCAGTGATTTAAATACCAAAATAGGTAGTACAATGATAAAACAATCCAATAAGTTGAATCTGAGGAATATAAAACAGTGCTAAATAAAATATAATAATCTGTGTGATAGAGCAACACAGTAAACAGTCTTTGTGCAGCGATAACAGTGGGTAAAGTTCAAAATATCAAGGTTGATGATAAAGGCAGTTGATTCAATGTGCACCTTCCACCAAAATAAACATCCGACTTTCCACCTCATGAAGCACAGTCCCCCAGGGGGTCAAACTCACCAGAAGCACCTAATAAGTTAGTCTTTAGGTCAGTGTTCCTCAGCCAGTTTGCTCTTACACCTCACTATCCACAGAGATCCACAGGTAAATGGGCTCCAGAAAATCGTCATAAAAGCAAGAAATAATTGCACATAGCGTGATTCTGTTTATTTAAAGAAAACTCCCCATATAACCAAAGGATCCCCTAATAATAACTACGTACACAATAAAATAATTTTTCAAGCATATAAAGTGGCCCAAGAGGGTGCTATCACCATGATAAGCCATCCCAGGGAATCCACGCGTGTCTCTTTGCAGACACTGCAATTACTTCCGGGCATGGTATGGCGGTGGGGTGCAGGCGTCACTTCCGAGATGTCGTGAGGGTCACGCCCTTGCGCATTTTGTCATATCTGACTTCAACAGAGGGCGTGACCGCATGACATCACGCAGAGCTTAAATCCCCAAGCTCCCAGATAAGCCAGCCAATCAGACGCGCATAGCAACAGATGATGGGTGCCTGAATTTAGCGATAGTGATATACATTTTCTTGATGTCACCATCTATAGACAAGGGAATAAATTATGGACTAAAGTATATTTTAAGACTCTAAGGCCTCGTACACACGATCAGACATGTCCGATGAAAACGGTCCGCGGATCGTTTTCATCGGACATGTCTGCTGGGAGACCAAATTCCCCGCGGACAGAAAACGCAGTGATGTGGCGGTGACGTGGCGGTGACATGGCGGCGGCAACGTGCGCGAACCAGGAAGTTCAATGTTTCCACGCATGCGTCGAATCACTTCGACGCATGCGCGGGATTTCGGCCCAGCGGACATGTCCGATGAGTCGTACTAACCATCGAACATGTCCGACGGACAGGCTTCCAGCGGACAAGTTTCTTAGCATGCTAAGAAACTTTTGTCCGCTGGAAACCTGTCCGCTAGGCCGGTAAACTGTCCGGTAGGCCCTACACACGGTCGGACATGTCCGCGGAAACTGGTCCGACGGACCAGTTTCAGCGGACATGTTCGGTCGTGTGTACAAGGCCTAATAGCTACCTGCTGATCCAAAGTGGACACCACCCTATATGGCTAAAGAATATTCCTAAAGGTCAACTAATTAGAATACGAAGAAATTGTACAAGAAACTGAAGATTTCAATTCACAGGTCCTCATTATAAAGAAAATAATTATAGAAAAGGGATACTGTGAATAGAATTTGGATCACATTATTGAAAGTGTTGCTTCAGTTCCAAGAGAGAGACTTTTGGAGGATGTGATTTGGCCCCTCAAGCTCCACAAATCAGGAATAGAGTTTTATCTCTGGTTTTCATTCCCAGTACAAGGAAGTTAAGGAAATCTTTGAGTCACATTGACACATTTTGCTGATGAACAAGATTCTCAAATCTGCTTTACCACCGAAACCTGGATTCATATATAGAAGGGCCTCTAACTATGCAGACAATATAGTAAAAAAGGTGATTGACTTTCCAAGCAGACCGACCTCCTTCTGGGATAAGGATGGGATCTACGCATGTAGGAAATGTCGTGCATGCAAAGAATTCAGCAGACCACTAAGAGCCCTGGATAGTTTCAGGTCCACTTCCAATAATAATGAATTCAGAATCAAAGAATTTATTACTTGCAATACAGAATTTGTGGTATATGCCCTCCAATGCCCGTGTGGGTTGATTTATATAGGCCGCACTAAATGACTCTTAAGAATATGAATTGCAGAACATGTCGCTAACATTAAAATCGGTTTTAAAGACCATAATGTATCACTGCATTTCAAGATCCATCACAATCAGGATCCCTCTGGGTTACAATTCTGGGGGATAGATCATTTAAAACCACACTGATGGGGTTCAAATCTAGTGAGAGAACTATCTAGACGAGAAACCCAGTGGTTATTTTTAGTTGACACATTAATGCTGAAAGGGTTAAATGTTGATTTAGACATTAACTGTTTTATTAGCGACTATTAATCTTATTCTGTATCACTGGTTATTATATTTTATGATGCGACCTAGAGATATCTATGAATAAGCTATACCAATTTAAGGAACTATTATAGCATCAATTATCTTGTTTCTATCCATATTTTTCAGATACACATATATTAATTTTTTTAATGCATGGTCATATAAATTATTATATGTATTAACCTTCAGCTGTGCAATCAATTTTAATATGTATCCTTCTATTTAATAATGATTTTTAGAGTTTATGGTATACACTATATCCCCGATATTTATTGACACTGATTTATATGTAATTTTTACAGTCTTTTTTAAACATATTTTTAATGGCCATGTGCAACCAATATTAAATCCCCATGTATATGGCTTGTGAAGGGGTTACATTTATATAGTGGCTCATTTTACCATTACAATCATTACTATTATTACTAGTATTATTATTTTTCAAATATTGCTTTTAAATGTTATTTTTAAATGTGTCTGTCATATTTTAGATATGCATCCATTGTTTTTTGTGAAAATGCTAAATATCCGCCTATTCTGGATATATATTGAACAAACATTTGATTTGACTACATTGTCTTTGTTTACTTGTGCCTCTTCGCTCCCAGAGTGTGCTAAGCCATGAGCACTATGAATATCACTATTAATAGGCTGCAGAGACAGGCACCCGTCATCTGTTGCTATGCGTGTCTGATTGGCTGGTTTATCTGGGAGCTTGGGGATTTAAGCTCTGGGTGATGTCGTGCGGTCACGCCCTCTGTTGAAGTCGGATATGACGAAACACGTAAGTGTGTGACCAGCACAACATCTCGGAAATTACGCCTGCACTCCACCGCCATACCCTACCCGGAAGTAATTGCGGTATCTGCAAAGAGACATGTGTGGATTTCCTGGGATTGCTGATCAGGGTGATAGCGCCCTCTTGGGCAACTTTATATGCTTGAAATTTTTTTTTATTGTGTACGTAGTTATTATTAGGAGATCCTTTGGTTATATGGGGAGTTTGTTTTAAATAAACAGAATCACGCTATGTGCAATTATTTCTTGCTTTTATGACGATTTTTTGGAGCCCATTTACTTGTGGATCTCTGTGGATAGTGAGGTGTAAGAGCAAACTGGCTGAGGAACACTGACCTAAAGGCTAACTAATTAGGTGCTTCTGGTGAGTTTGACCCCCTGGGGGACTGTGCTTCACGAGGTGTAAAGTCAGATGTTTGTTTTGGTGGAAGGTGCACATTGAATCAACCGCTTTTATCATCACCCTTGATCTTTTGAACTTTACCTACTGTTATCGCTGCACAAAGACTGTTTACTGTGTTGCTCTATCACACAGATTATTATCTTTTATTTAGCACTGTTTTAGTATTCGTGAGATTAAGCTTATTGGACTGTTTTATCGTTTTACTACCTATTGTGATTTTTTTTTATTTTTTTTTAAACAGCTGCTTAGTAATATTCTTTTATATTATTAGAATATGTTTGAATATTTTATTTCTACATTTCTTATACCGTTGGAGATCTGTGGGACAGAATTAGCACTGAGTGGTATATTTTAGGCCATTTTTATACACCTTTCTCTCCATCAGTGATTAAATACCGCCAAAAGAAAGCTCTATTTGCATGCACAAAATTATAAAGAATTTCACATGGTTACAGTGTAGCATGACCGCACAATTATCATTCAAAGTGGGACAGCACTAAAAGCTGAAAATTGGCCTGGGCAGGAAGGGAGTGAAAGTGTCCTGTAGGCAAGTGGTTAAAATATAAATTGATTTTGGAATCCTTATAGGGTCCTGACTTAAAGAATGTACAAACTAGCATGCTTTAGATAAGAACATATTGCAGAATCAGTTTTGTTGTTGTTGTGGGCCAGTACAGATGTGTAACCCTGGAAGAGACTGTCTATTTTAAAGCAAGCAATATTTAGCACCAAAGAACAAAGTCAAAACATAAAAATCATTCATGAAGAACTAAAACATTTTTTCTTTAATTACACATAAGAAATAAGCAATAAAAAATGTATTCTGAATAAGTTACTGAAAGATCCCTTAAAGGGCATTTGCTTATGCACAGAACTCCTTGTAGTAGTTGCAATTTTTAAATATGTTACATACATATGTAATATTTCAAATTTATCTGGTTAAAAAGGTGTAGAATATGTTTAGGGTTTTATTTTTAGCATTGAACATATAATAGTGGGTTTAAATACTTTAAAATATTAATGATTATAATTAATGATAATACGTTATAATCAAAATGCTCTAATTCATGGGTATCTTAAATTTAGCAAATAAAAAATATTGTCCATACAGTTGTTACACAAGTCATAATAAAATGGTATGTTATCAAAAATTGCCTTTACTCTTCAATCTGCAGCCCTGCAATTTTCTGTAAAATTCAATGCAATCTGGAGGCCTTCTGTACACAGGTGGTGTACAGAACTTCCCCAGAAATGTAATTTCCTGCTTGTGTGCTTGGCTCACTGTTTTCCCAGTCTACACTAAGATACAAGTCAGATTTTAAAGGGATTGTAAAGGCTTGAATTTTTTCACCATAATGTATTCTATGCATTAAGGTGAAAAAACACCTTGCAGTGTCCGGCCCCCCAGCCCCCCTCGTTTTACTTACCTGAGCCCCAAATTTCCTGTTGGCGCGATTCCGCATCGCTCTCTCCACGTGTTCTCGGCTCTTCATTGGATAGATTGATAGTAGCGCAGCCATTGGCTCCTGCTGCTGTCAATCAAATCCAATGATGCAGGCGCTGGGGGGCGGGGCCGAGTCATACACTCGGTGTCTATGGACGCAAGGTAACCCCCTAGGGGGAGAGATTCCCAGAGGGGGTTATCTAATGCAGGGAAGAGCCGTGAGAGCCGCCGTGGAACCCCAGAACAGGAGGATCGGAGCCACTCCGTGCAAAATTAACTGCACAGTGGAGGTAAGTATGACATGTTTTTTATTTAAAAAAAAACGCTAACCTTTATTATCACTTTAAGAAAGGCATCCTTCCAGTGCCTAAGTATTAACTTCCGGGCCAGAAAAGTGCTCTACCAATGGATTGTTTGGGAATATCTGCCATTTTACCTGCAGTTGAACTCCTTTTGACCTACCTCTGATTTTTCTGCAAGCAGCAGCCACTAGCTATTTTTGCATCTCCATTGATTTTTTTATGGATGCAGAGTAAGTTCTGATGCAACCAAAAGTCTTTCATCACAGGCCTCGTATATACGTCTGTGTTAATTCTACTACATTACATGCTAATAAAATAGCATTTTGCCCAGACAGCTTGGTAAATGTTTGAAGATTTCTCACAATGTATTTCTCAAAAATGTATATTTGTACACCAAATATTTATATGATATTAACATTGTCATTATATGTTATTGTATTTTATATTTCATTATTTAAATAAATATAATTTTAATGTATGTAATACATTTACTTATCTACTGCTATTTGTATTATGTAAGCCATTGAGAACAACAAATTAAATAAATATTATGCTTTTAAGCTTTTTAATTCTGTTTTATAAAAATTAATAATGAATGCCATTAACAATCTTATTTTTTTCAGCATTGGTAATACATTTTTTTATGCTTTAGTGAAAAAGAATGACCTGGAAATATATATGATTTTGTTTATTTATTTATTTTAGTTCAAACTGTGACTGCGTGTGTTAAAAATGAGAGCTGCATGTAAAATGTGAAAAATCTCTGAAGTTTTCTTTATAACCTGAAGCAATGTCAAGTTAAGGTAGAAAACAAAGGAACTGAAGAAGTTCATTAAACTTAACATAGATCTTGTTCTGTATGTCAGACCACATCTACAGTATAATAGTTTTGATCTTCTCTATATATGCTATAGTTCACTAAATAAAATAAAATATATGGCATGTATTATGCATGACACAACTAGACACATTTGCATGTAAAGCCTTTTAGTAGGCTGAAATTACAGAATAATTAGAATTTTACATAAGCTATGGCTTAGTTACAAAATGCCTCATAGAAACCCCTTATACACACAGAACAGACAAATAAGCACATACACACATTGAACTGGCATGTCCATTAGTACCAGTTGTGTTTCTAGAGATGCCTACTAATGATCTTCTTATCTAATAAATAAACGAGAATTCAAAGCCCACTCTCTGTAGAATTCTCCTGTTTTTGCAAGACAGAGAATGGTCCCATGTAGGGATGAGCCGAACAGCCCCCCGTTCGGTTCGCATCGCGAACATTTAGAACCCCATTGACGTCTATGGGACTCAAACGTTCAAATTCAAAAGTGCTCATTTTAAAGCCTAATATGCAAGTTATGGTCATAAAACGTCTTTGAGAACCCGGGTCTTGCCCCAGGGACCATGTATCAATGGAAAAAAGTTTTAAAAACTGTATTTTTTTCAGGAGCAGTGATTTTAATGATGCTTAAATAAAAATTAAAAAAATGGAAAATTCCTTTAAATATTGTACTTGCTGGGTGTCTATAGTATGCCTGTAAAAACGTCTTTGAGAACCCGGGTCTTGCCCGAGGAAACATGTATCAATGGAAAAAAGGTTTTAAAACGGTTGTTTTTTTCATCATTGGTATCCACTTCAGGACTCCTGAAAAACTACCATTTTTAAAACTTTTTTTCCATTGATGCATGTTCCCTCGGGCAAGACCCAGGTTCTCAAAGACGTTTTCACAGGCATACTATAGACACCCAGCAGGTACAATATTTAAAGGAATTTTTCATTTTTTTTTATTATTATTTAAGCATCATTAAAATCACTGCTCTTGAATCTTTAGGTGCAAACTACAGAGCACAAGTGCAGTACACACCAAGTAGTTTAGGTGCAAACTATAGAGCAAAAGTGCAGTTCACACCAAGTAGGTTTAGGTGCAAGCTATAGATCACAAGTGCAGTACACACCAAGTAGGTTTAGATGAAAACTATAGAGCACACATGCAGTACACACCTAGTAACTTTAGGTGCAAACTACATAGCACAAGTGAAGTACACACCAAGTAGCTTTAGGTGAAAACTAAAGGGCACACGGGCAATACAACGCGTGAGAACACTGCAGCTAGCACAATCAACTGCCTGACAAATTAGGAAGAACTGATCTAGCTAAACTATACAGTGTATGAATATATGTACAACACCTGGGATGTATATATATTCTCTACAGACTGTAAATTTAACTGACTAGCCTGCCTGCTCTATCTAGCTAGAAAAAAAAGACACTCTCTCTCTCTGACTGATCTATAACCAGCGCTGCAACACACGCCCTGCAGGTGGTCTTTTATAGTGTGGGGCATGTACTAAAGCCCTGAGCCATAATTGGCCAAAGCCACCCTGGCTTTGGCCGATTACGGCTCTCTGTACTGACGGCGCTGTGATTGGCCAAGCATGTGGGTCATAGTGCATGCTTGGCCAATCATCAGCACGCAATGCCGCAGTGAATTATGGGCCATGGCGTGTCACTCGAATTTGGCACAAACGACCCATTTTGTTCATATTTCGACGAACGATCGAACATACAAAGCTCATCCCTAGTCCCATGACATCCTCAGCTCAGACAAAGTGTGTAATTCAACCTGGAAGAGCAGTGGTGTGCCATCACTGGATCTGCAGGGGACATTGCCAAAGATCAGGTGAGAACAGCATTTGGAGCGGCTTTTCTACTTGACTTCAGCCCTAGAAGATTTACCTGCTTAATGACCGGGCCATTTGTTGCGATATGGCACTGCGTCGCTCTAACTGACAATTGCGTGGTCGTGCAATGATGTACCCAATAGAAATTTATGTTATTTTTCCCCCACAAATAGAGCTTTCTTTTGGTGGTATTTGATAACCTCTGTGTTTTTTATTTCTTGCGCTATAAACAAAGAAAGAGTGACAATTTTGAAAAAATACAATATTTTGTACTTTTTGCTATAATAAATAACCATTTTTTTTTTAAAAGCAATTTTTTTCCTCAGTTAAGGGTGATATGTATTCTTCTACATAATTTTGGTAATAAAAATCCCAATAAGAGTATATTGATTGGTTTGCGCAAAAGTTATAACATCTACAAACTATGGGAAAGATTTATGGCATTTTTATTATTATTATTTTTTTACTAGTAATGGCAGTGATCTGCGATGTTTGGGACTGTGACATTATGGCGGACAGATTGGACACTTTTGACACATTTTTGGGACCATTGACACTTATACAACGATTAGTGCTATAAAAAAATTCACTGATTACTATTTAACTGTCACTGGCAGGGAAAGGGTTAACACTAGGTGGGGATCAAGGGGTTAACTGTGTTCCCTCATGTGTGTTCTAACTGTAAGGGGGTGGAAGTGACTAGAGGAGATGACAGATCATTGTTCCTAGCTAGTAGGAACACACAATCTGTCTCTCCTCTCCTCACAGAATAGGGATTTGCGTGTTTACACACACACATCCCTGTTCTGGCTCTCATGCCCGCGATCAAAGGTCATTGCGACTACCAGCCATGCGCCTGCTATGCCGGTTTAAAGGGCCGACATACAGCTATGAGTTAACTTGCGGGAACGTGTTAACCTGCAGTATAATGATGGCGGCTGGTCTGCAAGCGGTTAAAACATGTCTAGGACTGACCATTTTATTTTATGCCCGAGCTTGGGATTGAATTAGCCCAATGTTAATATTTTGTAAGTGATAATACATCCTATGAGATTATCTATAATCTCTATTACCTCTTATATAAAAAGTCAGCAATACAACAAAAAAACAGTAGTACAGCTATGTTTATTCTTATCAATGGATAAATTCGGTAGGCATTGCACACACATAGGAAGCTTTTTATTAAATAATAAAAAAGCACTAGATGCTTGTTTTGAATAGCATAGAACTGTTTTCTGAAATGCGTGGGTAGACATTTGTTTCCAAGGCAACTGCCATTTACACATATAAATTGAAAGACCTCCTTTTCCTGAATGACAACTTTAAAGTGGATGTAAATCCAATTCATTAAATTTTGAGCTGGGCACATCTATCTGCCGTGTTTTCTTATCTCTCTTCAAAGCACTAAGTCCCATAGCTTTGCCTTGCTCTGTTCCTCTGTTATCAGCCTGATAACTTTTGACAAGCTCTCTGAGACGGGAGATAGAAGTGTGTGTCGGGGGAGGTTGCTATAAATAGATTAGCACAAAGCTAAACTATTCACAGGCAAGCTCTGCATGTGTGGGGAGGGGGTGTGTGCCTTTCCTCCAATCAGCTTTCTGACAGTGTCTAGCAATAATCCACTCTTACAGATGAATGAGGAAGTGAAAGATCTATTATAACACTAGAATTTAGCCTCTTTAAAAAAAAAGTGCTCCTTTATAATGTTACCCAATGAAATGCAATGACTGACACACTTGTTTAATTAATCCTTAAAACACTCCCACTTGCCTTGTGTGCTTTTTGTTGGCATTATTTGGTCCTAATGAGTGTCATGCAGTAAGGGCCACAGCCTATTAAAGTTTGATTTTTAAAAAAAGTAGAGTTCTTGTCATACCAACATGCCTCTCATTCCTGTAACTCTGTGTTTGAAATGAATGGATCCAGATCATGTTATAACATGCATGCCTGAGTGTATACAGTACATAGAATGTAGGCACATGGCTATTGCACAAACATAGCTGTGGCCAGTTCAGTCACTTGGAAGAGGAATGATCTGTCTGGGGACTCTAGGCTGCAACTTACAATACCTTTTGATCAAAAAAAAAAAAAACATTATATATGCATATGCACGACCAATCAGCTCAGTGGTATATATTCGGCTTCTGGATTGCGTCTGCCTCCCAAATTTGGAATACTGAAAGGAAGCTGATAAGTCATGAGTTTGTGTTGCATTTAACTAGTTCACACCCTGCCTGCAAAAGCTGTACGTTTGGCCCCTCTTTCTGAGGAATGTACAAGGCTGGAGAATATTTTATATAACCTGTCATCTGTTATCAATTATCAGAGTAAATGTTATAGTTTTCATCAACATTTCTATTTTAACAACCTCTCACAATGATGCAGAGTTCAGGGGTCAGCTGTAAGTGATGCAGAGTTCAGATATCAGTAATGACTCAGAGGTCAGTAGTAAGTGGGGCAGAGTTCAAGGGTCAGTAGTAAATCACACATAGTTAAGAGGTCCGTATTGACTCAGGGGTCAGTCATAAGTGACACATGGCTCAGGGGTCAGTTGTAAGTGATGCAGAGTTCAGAAGTCAGTAATGACTCGGGGGTCAGTAGTAGGTGATGCAGAGTTTAGAGGTCAGTAATGACTTGGAGGTCATTAGTAAATGATGTAGAGGTCAGGGGTCATTGGTAAATGACACAGATTTAAAAAGTCAGTAGTAAATTATGCAGATGACAGGTCTTAGTAGTAAGTCACTTAAAGGGTCACTAAAGGATTTTTTTTTTTAGCTAAATAGCTTCCTTTACCTTACTGCAGTCCTGGTTTCATGTCCTCAATGCTCGTTTTTGCGCTGATGTTGCTGTAAAACTGCTCTGTTCCTGGTTGTCTGGCTCTGTGTGAAAAAAGTCATGGGAGAGTTTAGTTTTGTTTTCCTAGCCATGACTCTCTATGGCACTGTCCAGCACAGAGGCATAAAATAACATGCAAAGACTAAACTACTTTCAGTTTCGTTTTTGCATCTAAGAGGCACAATATATGATTGATTTGTATCTATTTTTAATCGTTTTTAAAAGGAATCAGTTAACTATTATGTCTCTATACCCTGTAAACAGTCATTTCAGCAAAAAAAATGTTTTCCTTTAGCGATCCTTTAAACCCCTTAATAGATATCCCAATGTCTAATGTTGGACACCAGCCCTTCCAATTTACTTTCACAGATACTGTACTCCACATTCTATATTTAACACTGTCTCATTCTGTATTGTGTAAGTAATCTCAGAATCTATCTAACCCCATTTTATTAAGTAATGCTAAGTATTCAGCACAATTAGAAACATACTTATTTTCACAACAGCACGCTGCACGCACCACATTTTGTCATTCACAGCCCAGGGGTCCCAACTTATATTCTTGCACACAGGCCCACTGCTTTTGGGAAATGCCTTTTAATAAAATGACAGTGTTTTTTAGTATATGTACCCTTTACTTTCATTGACATTAGTATTAGCCTTCTCTCTTAATTTTCCTTTGGTAATTATTAAAGTGTGTGTTTACATAAAATGAAGTAGTTGTCATCATATCAATATAGATTAACCTTGTTGTAAATTGTGCCTATTATATGTGGTATATCCTTGTAATCATGGGGCAATAGGCTCCTCTTCACTATACCAAAAAAAAGTATTCAGCATGTACGTCAGAGAATGATAGTTTCTTTGGCCTGCCTCCTGTTAAGCATTGTAATATATTCCTTCATACTTGAAGTGGCAGTTATGTGCCCTGACTCAGAGTTTATTAAAAGTACCAAGATACAGCTATGTTCCTTCATGCGTATTTCTGCATATATTTTTGTTTTAAAGTTTGTTGCTCTTAGTTGTATCATAATATGTTAGTATTAGGTAAAATTAAAATTGTAAGACATTTAACAAAGTGATGTGCTATAAAAAGATAAAAATGTAATCAAAGTTGATTTTATGTAATCAAGAAAATGTTCACTAGTTCAAAATTACCCCACAACCTAATTGAGTAGTTCCACCATACAATATGAGACTGCTAAATGTAGTTAATAAATATCTCATTATCAACTCGCCGGTTTATTTTTATTTATTTCTATCTTAGTTAATATACATAAGAGAAATGCCTATATCGTCAATTTCATTAACTTCTATAATCTTTCTTAGAAATATCAGATGGTTGAAATAAATAAACAAGTAAGTGAATAATTTGGGTATTTTTTAGGATGTTTACATTGCAGTGTAAGTAAACATATTTTCCATCTTTCTTTAAAAGGCATCCTTAATACAAAGCAGCACAGATCATTCCAGTATAATTGCAGTCAGTCTCATGTAATATGACAAGCTTGAAACTGACGTTGAATTTTAATGTATTTTGATAGCAGTAACAAGTTAATAAGAATTTTATTAATATGAAAATTGACAATCTGACAAGTTATTTACTGTTAATTTACCGTGTCTAAAACATTCAGTATCTTACCACTAAAATGTAATACCTTTTGGAAGAAAAAACGCTGGCCCAAACTAAACATGAAAAACACAGCTTGCATATAATTGTTTTTAAATGTTCATTATACATAGAATTGTTTGTTTTTATTATTTATTTTTTATTATTATTTAACGACTTGCACCACATAACGATGATATAATACATGGACTGCATATAGTTGTATATGTCTATATCAGGTCAGTGCAAAACAGTAAACAATAGAATCTGACAAAACATAGAAGATAAGGGAGAGCTGTCAGGAGTGATATTGTGCTTTTGTGTAGAGACTCGTGAGCAAGAAGATCCCTTTAGGAGCAATGGTTGGTGTTCAAGTAGCAGATCGCCATAGTGATAGGGTGGTGGTCAGATAAAAAAGACGATGCAATACTCACTTTTTGTACAAGAGTTAAGTCAGTTTGTAAAAGAATAGTCCAGGTGGGAATGCTTCTGATGGGATGGAGAAAAATAGGTAAAATCCTTTGTCATAGGATACAGAAAATTCCATACGTCAGGAACAGTGGTGAAACATGACAAATGTTTGTCATTAGGACTATAAATATTCACCAGCATAACTGATTTACTGTCCTATGTGCCTTTCAAAAAATAGTAGAGGCCTTTTGGGTCCAATAGTAATAAAAGTTGAAACTGCACATGTTTTGCGAAAAAAATCTCCACCCCTTTTGACTTAGATAACTTATTTGAGGCCTCATTTACCACTGGAAATATGTGGTTTGTCAATTTAGGATTGGCAGAACATCTAAAATGTGTTTCCTGTGTGAATGCTATGTGAACCTTTTGTCTATGGAGTTCTTGAAGAAACATGGACCTCTTCCCTGGGATATTGAGGCCTCTTGCATTAAGCAAGTAGAATTTCAAGCTGGGTTGATTGGACTGTGAGGGACTAGAAAATATCATAACCAGAAGGCTGGACAAAGCCAATTAAAATCTATGTTGCCCTAACCCGGGGAACAAAAGTAGACTGAATTGCCAAACTGGTTGAAAAACGTTCAGGAGTCCACTGTGAAAGACCAATAGACCTAGAAAGGATATAAAGATTGGCATAGGATAAGGGGAAGATGAGAAAAGGGGAGGGGGAAGAGTGAGAGGAAGAGGAGGAAGGGGAAAGTATGGAAATAAGCAGGGAGTGATTAAAGGGTTAAGCGCAGGAAAAAGATTATCAGAGGGGAGGAGGGAAGAAGAACAAGAAAAATTGGGTGGGCGAAGTACAATGCCAAACATGTTTCAGCTTGACTGTGAAGCCTGCATGTGCAGAGTGAGGTGAGGTATGAAGCACAGAGATCAGCTACCACCACTTTTTACAAAAAGGCACTGAGAAGGCGAATATGAAAAAATATATATTATAGCATCCTCATGGAATTACAAAAAAAGGGAGGTAAAAAAGCAATAAAGAGCATTGGTACCAAAAGGTTAAGAACTAAGCTATGGTCATGAGGAGCACCAGAAGATGCACAAGGTGTGTAAAAGAGACTCCAGAGCAATAACCACATCAAAGGGTGAAAATCTAAAAAAACAAATATAAGAATGAATACCTCAGGATGAATGTAAACATTGACCTGCTGGAAGGAGATCTACATATTAGTCAATACAGAAACTGACTAGTTTGGTCATGGGGGAAGCTAAAATAATTAAGGCTATATTGGAGATTGTGGCTAAACACTCCGGCAATGTCAGTAAAGTAAGCTTCTTGTCAGAAAGAGCCAGATTCATTGTTAATCTAGGCCCTGTTTGAGCAATGTAACAGTGCTAGCATTGACAATAAAGTTTATAAAAAGACTGGAGCCATCGGAAATGTAAAGTAAGGATAGAGGGCGGGTGGGAGGGTCTGCCTACATACAATAGGAGACCTCACCTATGACTCCTTTAAGCATTTTAAAAGTAAGAGGAGGAACTACCCAAAAATACTGAGAATCATGCAAAGGCTGTAACGAGAAGGAACAGAATAAATATTTGTGAAAGAGATTACCATCAAGCTCAGACACTGTGCAACAGGCCAAACTCGGGACATGGGGATCACATGGGTGTCTTGAGAAAGCATCTTTCAGCAGCTAATGTAATTCTAATGTAATGTAATGCTGATGTAGTTTCTAATGTACTGGTAATTTTATTACATGTTTAATTTCTCACTGCATTGCATTTTCCTACTGGTATTATTATGTGCATGGAATGGTACATTTAGCAGACTAGGCAATGCCTAAATTAGTACACTTAACTTAAGTGAAGTTATGGACTCAGCAGAAGCAGTACAAAGTGACTCATAGGGGTTGATTTACTAAAGGCAAATCCACTTTCCACTACATGAGCACTGCAAGTGCACTTGGAAGTGCAGTTCCTTTAGATCTGATGGGAAGATATGAAATGCGGGGAAGCTCTGCTGTTTTTATAATCCAATCATGTACAAGCAAAAATTCATTTTTTTTTTTGTTCTTGCCTCAGATGTCTGCCTCAGATCTACAGCGACTGCACTTTCTAGTGCACTTGCAGTGCAAAGTGGATTTGCCTTTAGTAAATAAACCCCATAGTGTCCCAAAAATGGCTGGAAAGCAAACAGCAGCTGATGGAAATACACCATAGCACTATGGGGCAGCTACAGGAAAAGTGGCTTACGGGGACCCACAATTGGTCTGACATAGAGCCTCTAAGTTGGGGCAAGCCTTAAACGCGGTGCCAACTCAGGAGCATAAAAACAGTATAAACAGTAAATAGAATCCCATCTAGGGTCGGCAACTGCCTCCAGTCAACAGCACGATGGGTAAGAAAGCATTTTATGGCTAGGGCAGCCACCTGGTGAAGCAAGGGAAAACACCAACATCCAGATCATTAATAGCATATCTGTAAATGCAAAGAATCCCCAGCTTGCCATGCTTTCATACACTCTGGAGTAGTCAGAAAGAGGTTTGGTTTCCATTACAACATAATGAACTCAGGACAGGACTCACCAGCAAATGCAAATCAAGCTCAGCCACTCAACATGGTTAACAGTCACTCGTGGAATGGGGGAAAATGAAAAAGGGAATACTACAAGCAGTGGGCTAGGCACTTTGGTGGAGTCCAAGCACAGTAACAGGAATATGTAACAGGAGCAGGTATACAAAAACTGTAAGGACAAAAATTACGGGTACCCAGGAATCAGAACGTAACAAACAGAAGCAATGGCATTGCAGAGGGAGACAGTTCAGGCAAAACTATGTTTCTACTGTTGTCAGTCTGTGTATCTTCTACGAGGATAAGGCCTCTGCTGGCGGTCTCGTTGATGGGCGGGGGTCTGATGGTTCAAGAGGAGCCTCACCCTAAGTTTCCAGGTGAAGGGTTACAGCTGGAGCACTTAAAAAAATCTGTCAAGGTCCTTTGGCAGTTGAAAGAGGGCAGTCTTCCCCTGATGCGTAGCCTGGAAACTGAACAGGAACTGCCACCTTTATGTTATGTGGCATTCTTGTAAGGCTGAAGGGAGCGGCCAGAGCACTCTCCAGTGTTGCAAATAATAGGTGATAGGTCCTGAAAGACTTTCACTTCAGTTTCGATGAAGGTGAATTAATCCTGTTCACAGGCCCTGCAAATTATGTCTTCTTTCAGTTTAAAGTCTACAAAACAGCAGGTAATGTCCCTTAGGGGGTCTCCCTCTATGCCTGGTGGTCTAAGGACACAGTAGGCTCTTTCCAGTCCAAAGGGGGTGTCACTGAGGTGCTCTAGTGATTTGTTAAAGAGAGTCTGGATTGCCACCATCGGAGTTGATCCTGTTCCACAGTTTCATGAATGTTCCAAATGCAGAGATTTTTCATGCACTCCTGGTTGTAAAGGTCTTCAAGCTTACGCTGCAGCTCCATGAACTGGTGAGAGTGCATGAGGTTGTCTTCCTGGTCCCAGAGACCTGCCTTATAGCAGCCCACTTTCTCCTCAACATCCTCGAAGCCGTCTGCCACCCCCTGAGCTCCTCTTTTCGGTCTGAAAGGGCTTGCGGAAAGGGCGCTCCTGCCTGTCGGAGGCAATGGTTAGTAGATCCGTAATCTGCTGTATGAGTGATAGGACCATGTCCAGATCAGACTTATATTTGAGTTTAACAGGCTCTTCTGTCTGCCGGTGGGAAGGGGGAAGGGCTTGGCCTTTAACTCTATAGCTAGCAGGGCCGTTTTTTTGTTTTTTGCACACATGTGTAAAAAATTATTTTAGGCCTGAAGAGTAATTAAAAACCACAGAGACCCTGCATTTTTAGTACATTTTTTGTATTTTTAGTATTTTTACTATTCTATAAAGGTTTTAATTTTAGGAGAAAAAAAACACAACATACTACCCAATTTTTGGTGCAAAATAAAAGATGAGATTGTGCCATGTATAATACAGTATATTTGTAATGAGCTATGATCCAAAATCATATTCAGTGACCATATCATGCAGGGTTTAACATTAGAATAATGTTTTGCCTAATGACAAAAGTGAATTAATATGATTAATTATAATGTTGTGTCTGATGTGGAATAAGAATATGTTTATAGTGGAATATAATTGCTTATAAATCAAGCTCAAATATCTGTTTTTATTTGTATGCTCATTATGCTTTTTTGTGATTTTTTTAATGGTGTGAACAAATCTTTACCTTTAATAATATTTGGAAATTAACTCTAGGCCTTATTAAACAATGTAATCAATTTATTCAAATCAAAAAACGGTAATAGCGTTAGATATTCATAAAATAAATCATTATTAGATAGAGTTGAAAATTCAGCTAGTGCATACACTTGTATTTATCCTTACATCAGCCTTCAGATAAGCCATCCTTTCAATTTACCCCCGTAGGGGAACTTTGTACTGTGGCATTGTGTCCTATTGTCATATTCTATGCCTGTAAAGAAACCTGCGCTAGGATATCTGAGGTTAAGAGGCTGCTGCCTTCCTGAAAAACTGTCCCCTAGGGGACAGAGAAAGTATAGTATGTAAAGGGTTAGGAATGATGGCGCTGCCTAAGCATATTGCTACACTTTAAAGTCCCGGTGTGGGTCTACCTGGACCAAAGTCGTAAATGTATACTCCACTTATTGACTGAACCAACTAAGGTCTTATATTGGTAGAGGTCCCACAGGGTCAGAAGACTGAGGGGACATGAGCTACGTGACCTACAGCTACACCAAGAGCACTGGGAAAAGGGAATGAACCATACAAATGTGCTCTGATGATGTGCTGGTGGTCAGTGAGATGTATGGGCTAATATACCTCTGTAATGTGGACACTAGCACAGTTTTTGGGCATCAGTGATTAAACATACACAGATTACAGTAGGTACGCCCTATGTATCTTCATCAAGCATTATATATGCAAATGGTCGCTGTAAATAGCTGAGTGAGATAACCACAATAAACCAATAATTGGAAACAATTGCATAAACAATACATGCACAGATAAGGGATAATCAGCCAACAACACCAGTCCACCCTGTGGTATACACAGGACAATGTAAAATGGAAATATAAACAGCTGGCTAATAGCCTGTATAAGCCAGTAGTGTACAATGTCTATAAATATCCGAAAGGAGATAATATTGGGATATGGAAATCTTGTTGGAGTCCAGTGTAGAGGTCTGGATGGTGAAAAGAGGGGGGTGCTCCTATACCACACTCCGACGTGCTCCCGGTGCTCCCCTCCAGGTTCCCCACTCACCAGAAAGAGGTCCCCTCTTGGGGTAACAGGCACGTAATTTAGGCGTTCCTCTGCTCCAACTTTTCTCCTTCCTATAGCTTTCAGATATCCAGAGTCTCCGCTCCTATGCTGTGTTGATTCTGGACAGGATGGATCCCTATTACAGAGATCAAACTTGCTTTGTGGATATGACCACTAACATGTTAATGATTCTCCCGATTAGCCAAGATCCAAATGCTTCAGCACTCAGGTGTTTCTAAGAACCAAAGGACCCTTTGGTTCTTAGAAACACTTAGAAACACCTGAGTGCTGAAGCATTTGGCTAATCGGGAGAATCATTAACATGTTAGTGGTCATATCCACAAAGCAAGTTTGATCTCTGTAATAGGGATCCATCCTGTCCAGAATCAACACAGCATAGGAGCGGAGACTCTGGATATCTGAAAGCTATAGGAAGGAGAAAAGTTGGAGCAGAGGAACGCCTAAATTACGTGCCTGTTACCCCAAGAGGGGACCTCTTTCTGGTGAGTGGGGAACCTGGAGGGGAGCACCGGGAGCACGTCGGAGTGTGGTATAGGAGCACCCCCCTCTTTTCACCATCCAGACCTCTACACTGGACTCCAACAAGATTTCCATATCCCAATATTATCTCCTTTCGGATATTTATAGACATTGTACACTACTGGCTTATACAGGCTATTAGCCAGCTGTTTATATTTCCATTTTACATTGTCCTGTGTATACCACAGGGTGGACTGGTGTTGTTGGCTGATTATCCCTTATCTGTGCATGTATTGTTTATGCAATTGTTTCCAATTATTGGTTTATTGTGGTTATCTCACTCAGCTATTTACAGCGACCATTTGCATATATAATGCTTGATGAAGATACATAGGGCGTACCTACTGTAATCTGTGTATGTTTAATCACTGATGCCCAAAAACTGTGCTAGTGTCCACATTACAGAGGTATATTAGCCCATACATCTCACTGACCACCAGCACATCATCAGAGCACATTTGTATGGTTCATTCCCTTTTCCCAGTGCTCTTGGTGTAGCTGTAGGTCACGTAGCTCATGTCCCCTCAGTCTTCTGACCCTGTGGGACCTCTACCAATATAAGACCTTAGTTGGTTCAGTCAATAAGTGGAGTATACATTTACGACTTTGGTCCAGGTAGACCCACACCGGGACTTTAAAGTGTAGCAATACGCTTAGGCAGCGCCATCATTCCTAACCCTTTACATACTACATATTCTATGCCTGTTACTATTTGTATATGTGATTTTATATTGTCATATATTTTTCTACTATTTTTATAAATAAATTTAATTTTTATATATTTTGTTTGATTATTTTTGTTGCCCACATAATCCCAACCTTAGAGGTTTTCATATTTACAATTTTCAAGGGATGATGGCAACCACATGGTCTTATGCACAGGCTGTTTTTTTCAACAAGTTCTTTAGTAACTGCATTACCAAGCATGAGTTATCATGCTTGAGTTCTTCAATTCCTATTTCCTTGAGCTAGCTGATGAATTTTCTATAGAATTTCTAAGAGAATTATCAATACCTTATACTGTGTTATAGGAATGATGCACTTCATCTTGGGTTAGTAACTATGAGGACACTGTTGAGATAAATTTGCAATTTAGCTATTAATATATATTACCATGTGGGTAGTAGCTTATAAAAACACAATATATTACACTGAAACTCATGAGTTTGTGTAAATCACATATAGCTTAGAGGAATAATTATTCCCCTGAGGATGTATTAATTCTACATATGTACACCAAGTGAACACTTATTTCCTAGATGCTGGATAATAAAAATCTCAGAATAGTGTTATCCTTTATCCTCTTTCAACTTTGAAAGCACCCTATACCATACAACACTGAGATATGGATTGGGTGTGTGTTCAGCTGCAACTTAGGCCTAACACAAGGACATTAAAAAAAAAAATTGTTTCACATATGCCCTGTTTACTCCATGTTTTGGTGCTATGGTGGACATTGCATACAAATTCTGCATTTCTGCATTTTTATTCAAGGCACACACAAAAATTTGTTGCAATGCACATCACAAGGTTTTGTTTTGCTTTATGCCCTGTACACACGATCGGTTCATCCAATGAAAACGGTCTGATGGATTTTTTCATCAGATATCCGATGAAGCTGACTTTCATCAGTCTTGCCTACACAACATCAGTTAAAAAAACGATTGTGTCAGAACGTGGTGACGTAAAACACAACAACGTGCTGAGAAAAATTAAGTTCAATGCTTCCGAGCATGTGTTGACTTGATTATGAGCATGCGTTGATTATTAACTGATGGATTTCCCCACAGACGATCGTTTTTTTCTATCGTTTTTTTAACCATCAGATAATTTTAAAACAGGTTCTAAGGGCCAGATCCACAGCCAGCGCCACAAATTAAGTTACTCAAAACTTATGTCATTTAAGTTACAGCGCCCTAAGTTGGTGTCGTAATTGCCGTATCCACAGCGCATTTGGGCACACAATTGCGCTTGCGTAACTTAAATTCCGAGGCGTAAGACGGGGTTATTGCAAGTGGGAAGGAAGTGGGCGTGCTTCATTGTAATGAGCCGTGACCCCATGCAAATGAAGGGCCGGCCGTACTGCGCATGCGCGCACGAATCTGCTTCTCACTGGGCATGTGCAGAACTTTGCTCGGCGCAATCAGTGAGATAGGTAAAAGGCCAAGCGTACTTAGTTTGAGGATCGTCCTGTGTATAAATAGCCCCAGTCAAACACACTTCCCTTGCAAAAGTATTTCCCTGTGTTACCCTTCCTAGAGCAAGTTGCTTCTGCTCTGAATGTTTGTCGGTGTTTGTTGGTGAGTTGTACAGTAGGTGAACCCGATTTTGTGTCAATCTCGCTCTCTTTCTCGGCGAGATTGAGCACCTACGAGCCCCATCGCGGGAGCCAGCGCCGAGCTGGCTTGCCGCGATGGAGACAGAGCCGTCATAGAAGCGACGGGAGATCCGACTTGGATTCCCGCCAATTCTACACGTGTGCGGCGTTTGTTATGAATCCTGAAGGGGAAGTCCCCGCGGATTTTAAATACAAATCCGGCATGGGTCCCCCCTCAGGAGCATACCGGGCCCTTAGGTCTGTTATGGGTTGTAAGGAGAGCCCCCCTACGCCGGAAAAAACGGCGTAGGGGGTCCCCCTACAATCCATACCAGACCCGTATCCAAAGCACGCTACCCGGCCAGCCAGGAAGGGAGTGGGGACGAGCGAGCGCCCCCCCCCTCCTGAGCCGTACCAGGCTGCATGCCCTCAACATGGGGGGGTTGGGTGCTCTGGGGCAGGGGGGCGCACTGCGGCCCCCCCCACCTCAGAGCACCCTGTCCCCATGTTGATGAGGACAGGGCCCCTTCCCGACAACCCTGGCCGTTGGTTGTCGGGGTATGCGGGCGGGAGGCTTATCGGAATCTGGGAGCCCCCTTTAATAAGGGGGCCCCCAGATACCGGCCCCCCACCCTAAGTGAATGAGTATGGGGTACATCGTACCCCTACCCATTCACCTGCAAGAAAAGTGGTAAAAACACAAATAAACCACACAGTGTATTAAAATATTTTATTTTTCTGCTCCGGAGGCCCCCCCTGTCTTCTTTATTAGCTCTTTTACCAGGGGGGGCTTCTTCTTTGACGTCTTCGGGTGGGTGGGGGCCGCCGTCTGGTTCTCTTCCACCGCCGGGGGGGTGGCTTTTAAAAAAGCCCCCACCCCCCCGGCGTCTTCGGCGGGGCTCTTCTTCTTCCGCTATCCCGACGGGTCTTCTCCGCTATCCGGGGGGTCTCGCCGCTCTCCGCTGTTGACTCGTCGCACCCCGGTTCTTCGTATCGCTGTCCGGTCCCTTCTTCCGTGCTGTACGTCTTCTTCCGTGCTGTGAGTTCTTCTTCCGCGCTGTGACGTCATGTTCTTCACTTCTCTTCTTCTCCCGATGTTGACTCGCCGGTCCTCCTCGCTGAAATGACGGATGCGCGCCTTGCATCGGACCTATATAGGCCTCACAGTCCCATCATGCTCTGTACCTACCCATGTGATACCTACCACGCGCATCCGTCATTTCAGCGAGGAGGACCGGCGTGTCAACATCGGGAGAAGGAGAGAAGTGAAGAACATGACGTCACAGCACGGAAGAAGAACTCATCACAGCACGGAAGGAGAAGACGTACAGCACGGAAGAAGACACCGGACAGCGAGACGAAGAACCGGGGTGCGCCGAGTCAACAACGGAGAGCGGCGAAGACAGAAGGAGAACCCCGGAGAGTTGAGAAGACCCGTCGGGATAGCGGAAGAAGAAGAGCCCCGCCGAAGACGCCGGAGGAAACCCGCCGGGGGGGTGGGGGCTTTTTTAAAAGCCACCCCCCCCCGGCGGTGGAAGAGAACCAGACGGCGGCCCCCACCCACCCGAAGACGTCAAAGAAGAAGCCCCCCCTGGTAAAAGAGCTAATAAAGAAGACAGGGGGCGGCCTCCGGAGCAGAAAAATAAAATATTTTAATACACTGTGTGGTTTATTTGTGTTTTTACCACTTTTCTTGCAGGTGAATGGGTAGGGGTACGATGTACCCCATACTCATTCACTTAGGGTGGGGGGCCGGTATCTGGGGGCCCCCTTATTAAAGGGGGCTCCCAGATTCCGATAAGCCTCCCGCCCGCATACCCCGACAACCAACGGCCAGGGTTGTCGGGAAGGGGCCCTGTCCTCATCAACATGGGGACAGGGTGCTCTGAGGTGGGGGGGGCCGCAGTGCGCCCCCCTGCCCCAGAGCACCCAACCCCCCCATGTTGAGGGCATGCAGCCTGGTACGGCTCAGGAGGGGGGGGGGGGCGCTCGCTCGTCCCCACTCCCTTCCTGGCTGGCCGGGTAGCGTGCTTTGGATACGGGTCTGGTATGGATTGTAGGGGGACCCCCTACGCCGTTTTTTTCGGCGTAGGGGGGCTCTCCTTACAACCCATAACAGACCTAAGGGCCCGGTATGCTCCTGAGGGGGGGACCCATGCCGGATTTTTATTTAAAATCCGGCGGGGACTTCCCCCTCAGGATTCATAACAAACGCCGCACACGTGTAGAATTGGCGGGAATCCAAGTCGGATCTCCCGTCGCTTCTATGACGCGCTTGCTGGGATGTGCTGTCACTATTCCAGTGAGTGTGAGATGTCGGCGAGATCTCGGCACCCTGTCGCCGAGTATCAGCGCGACGCTGTCCTGCTAAAAGCACAATATCACAAACACCTACTGTATGTGATAGAGAAGTTTTGGAGGAGTATTAGATAGTAGTTGGTGTTTGTATTTTCTGTTTGTTTTTTTCTGAGTGTATTTTTTTTTTGGATTGTATATTGTGTTTGTTTTTTTCTGATTGTATTTTGTGTTTGTTTTTTGCGTGTTTGTTTTTGAATTTGTAGTAGCTGTCTGCTTGTGTGTTTTGCTTTTTGTGTGTTTCTTCTGTGAGTGTTTTTGTTTGTTTGTTGTGTGTGTATTTTTGTTTGCTTGTTCTGTGAGTTTATTCTTGTTGCTGAGTGGTGTCTGTGATGGCACCCAAGCGCAGGAAGCTCAATTTTAATCAGGTTGAGAAGCAAATCCTTGCTAGGTCCATCGTCCTATATGGGCGCTATTTACATGGGCCTGATAGCCGGAACACCTCCCCGGCCCAAAGGAAGAAGATTCTAAAGAAGATAACGGATCAGATCAATGCGGCGGGGGGGGAGACGAGGACCCCCACTGGCATCAAAAAAAGATCAATGATCTAAAGGGCGTGGTCCGTAATAAGGTGGCAAAGATCAATGCCCATACCACGGGCACTGGAGGAGGCCCAGCCTGCCCCATCTGTCTGAGTGAGGAGGAATGGGCAGTGGCCCGGTGTTACCAGCCAGAGCAGGTGGTGGGCCTGCGTGGATATCAGACAGGTGTTCCTGTGGGGCCAGGTAAGTTTTTGGTTTTTCTATCTGGTGATTAGCATGTGTGGGTGGGGGAAGGGAAGATGTGCCAAGTGTGTGGATCCTCAAACCTGTGATTGTTTTGTGTCCTCCACAGATGACCAGGAGATTGCAGGCCCATCAGGCCAGGAGGTTGCTGGCCCATCAGGCCAGGCTGCTGCACCACCCCAAGGACAAGAGGCTGCTGAGGATTCCCCAGGGGAGGGGAGTGGCCAAACCTCCCCTCATGAGGAGGTTGAGGGGGAGGAGGATGAGGGGGAGGAGGATGAGGGGGTGGAGGAAGAAGATCTTCAAATTGGCCGGGAAGTCCTTTTGGCCTCTGATATGATGACCTTTGAGGATACCCTTGAGGCTACACTTGAGGCTACCCCTGAGGCTACCCCAGAGCCTACCCCAGAGGCTGGCAGCAGTCAGGCCACCATCAGGGGTAGCCCCTCCCACTCCTCCCCCAACAGGCTGCAACCCACAAGGGTCACTCTCCCCCCTCCTCCCAGGCCACAAGCCTCAGGGGCAGGAAGGATGTCGACCCAGGAGACCAGGGGGGTGGCCGAGCGTCTGCCGGCCAGTCTGCAGAAGGACAATGCCCGGCAGACCCGCACTCTGGGTCAGATAAAAGTCACTCTGACCCAGATGGAGCACAGCCTGGGTGTAATGAAGGAGTCACTCGGTGATGTGGCCACCAACTCATTGGCGGTCATCACATGTTTGTGGGACCTGAAGACCGCCTCAACAGGCGTGGCCCAGGAGGTGACTGCCCTGACCCAGGCTGTGCAGGACAATACCCGGGCTGTCCAGGACAATACCCGGGGCTGGCCAGGCCAATACGGCTGCCGTCACTGTCTGTCTGACAAGGATAGCAGTGGCCTTGGAGGGCAGGCCAGCAGGAGGACAGACACCAGGGGAGGCTCCTCCTTCCCGTGCTCACCCACCCCCCCATGAAGATACTCCCTCCCCTGCTAACACCCCCCCATGAAGATACTCCCTCCCCTGCTAACACCCCCCCCATGAAGATTCTCCAGTTGGCCGTGGCCATGCCGTGCCCGTGTCCGTGCCCGTGGGCAGCCCAGACGGAGCAATCGCCGCCGAAATTAATTTGCAGGGGTACTTTTGATTTTTTGTTTTTGATTTTTTTTATATTTTTATGATTTTGTTTTGTATACTGTACTTATGATTTGGTTTATGTGTGTGAATGATGTGTGAATGTGGGGGGGGGTGGCATTCCTGATTAAATAAGGGTGTCACCCTCAGTTTTGGTGGAGAAGGGATCCCCAGGACCAGGGAGAATCGATCCCAGGTTCCTGAATGGTGTATGAATGCACAGTAACAGAATTGGAGGCGTGGCGTGGCGTTACTGCTCCCAAGTACCAATGGGGGGGGGTACTTGGATCTAATCCAATTAGATGTGCATGTGATATGTCTGTGCTAGGGACCACAGTGGTGTACATTCATGCATTCTCATTGTGACATAATTAATGCGTGTGTTTACTGTGCAAAGATGCATTCTGCGAGGCATCTCCTGAATGCTGTTCCCTCAGAAGAGGGGGTACCCTCGGTCACTGAAGTCACTAGTCTAGCTATGCGCATGGATGCCCCTGGCGTGTTGGCATACAGATTGTAGTCCAGCAAGTGTGTGTGCTCAGCTCTTCCTTAATGGTGTTGCTTTAGCTGACCTTTACACGGCATGTGTAAAATTAGGGCTGCTTTTATAAAGTGTAACTTTACACATTGAAACTAACAGAAGCGCACAGGGCGTAATCTACGGCGCACACACTTAATTTTGTGAATCGCCCTATCTCCCTCATTTACATCTTTGCCTATCAAAACAGTGGCGTTTCTAGTGTAATTTGCGCACAGAAAAGCGCCGGTGTAATTATTTTAGGTAGGACGGAAAAACAGGATTTTAAGGCGTATCTCGTTTTGAGGATCAGGCGCAAATATACGCGCCGTGTAAATTTCAATTACGCCGCATATCTCAAGTTAAGTCGGCGCATTTGCTTTGTGGATCTGGCCCTATGTTTTTTCACCGATGGGAAAAAAAACTGGGGCCCACACACGATCGGTTCGTCTGATGAAAACGGTCCATCAGACCATTTTCATCAGACGAACCAATCGTGTGTACGCAGCATTAGAGTCAAATTAAGTGTTTTTGTAACTGTAAATAAAGTTAAAAAATGTAAATGTGGTGCATTGTAGCAACACATTGCTGCTCATGGGCACAATGTGCGCACCAGCATGACTGGTGTAAGCTGGCCCTGTTACAATTTTGCAGATGAATGCAGTATTTGATGTCAATTATTATGTTGTACAAAATAAATTGTAAGTGCAGCGCAAAAAAAGAGTTGGGAAAAAGTCCATTCAACAGGCAAAGAGGAACTAGGAAAGTCCCAAAGATGAACGACAAGATCCCTCGTGAAGAAATATGAGGTGTAATCCTCTGATGATACAAGTGTGAGAGGGTCCTCCACCAAGCAAACCAGTTGCTCTTACCAGATGAGGTGGACCTTTGTGCAAAGCCCTTTTACCAATCCATTTTAGGCCTGATGATCAAAGTTTAAATGGTTTTAAAGAAAAATTCCCAGAAACACTGTCATGTGCCATAGGAAAGCCAAGATGTGCGATACTAGACTGAAGTCATAGATCACTGACAGTGGAGATCAGTTTTGGAGATCCAGCCTACCCTAACTAGACATGTGCACACTGAAATATTTTGTTTCGGAATTTTGTTTTCGTCTGAAAAATACAATTTTTTTAGTTACTCCCGAAATTCGTTTTTATACATTTTGTTTTTCGTTACAAATTGCATTCGTCTGAAAATCTGAATGAATTAAGGTCATATCTGTCATTGAAGTCTTATGGTGTCTGTCGAATGTTCAAAGAAGATTTGACGGAGCAGCGAAACTGTACGGCGGTGAGTACATTTCCGGTCGAATGTTTCACCTACAAGCTAGCTATAGTAGAATTTTAATGTTGTATGACTAGTAATAATTAGATGTATTAATTATTATTAACCACTTAAGCCCCGGACCATTTTGCAGCTAAATGCCCAGGCCAGGTTTTGCGATTCGGCACTGCGTCACTTTAACAGACAATTGCGCGGTGGTGCGACGTGGCTCCCAAACAAAATTGGCGTCCTTTTTTCCCCACAAATAGAGCTTTCATTTGGCGGTATTTGATCACCTCTGCGGCTTTTATTTTTTGCGCTATAGACAAAAATAGAGCGACAATTTTGAAAAAAATGCAATATTTTTTACTTTTTGCTATAATAAATATCCCCCAAAAACATATCTAAAAAAATGTTTTTCCTCAGTTTAGGCCGATACGTATTCTTCTACCTATTTTTGGTAAAAAAAATCGCAATAAGCGTTTATCGATTGGTTTGCGCAAAATTTATAGCGTTTACAAAATAGGGGATAGTTTTATTGCATTTTTATTAATTATTTTTTTTTACTACTAATGGCGGCGATCAGTGATTTTTTTTCGTGACTGCGACATTTTGGCGGACACTTCAGACAATTTTGACACAATTTTTGGGACCATTGTCATTTTCACAGCAAAAAATGCATTTAAATTGCATTGTTTATTGTGAAAATGACAGTTGCAGTTTGGGAGTTAACCACAGGGGGCGCTGTAGGAGTTAGGATTCACCTAGTGTGTGTTTACAACTGTAGGGGGGTGTGGCTGTAGGACTGACGTCATCGATCGAGCCTATAAAAGGGATCACTCGATCGATGCAGCCGCCACAGTGAAGCACGGGGAAGCCGTGTTGACATACGGCTCTCCCCGTTCTTCAGCTCCGGGGAGCGATCGCGACGGAGCGGCTATAAACGAATATCCGTGCCGTCATCCCGGATCGCTCCCCGCGGGTATCCGACCGCCGCATGTAGCGGGGGGGGGGGGTCCCGATCGGACCCCCGACCCGCGGAAAGGCAGGGACATGTACGCCCATATGCCTGTATGTGCCATTCTGTGGACGTACATATACATGCGGCGGTCGCCAAGTGGTTAATAGTCAACCAACATTAGAATTTTTCTATAGCCTATGGGCTGAGCATTTGATATGATTGCAGTGTCGTACAGTTTAGCTGCTCCGTCGAATCTTCTTAGAACTTTTGACAGCATTTTCGATGCTTTGTCGAATCTTTGTCATTCATGTTGAATTGCAAAGTTATTTCTAGCTATTTTACTGCTCCTCCTCTTTGTATTTCAATGTTTTTATTAAAGAAAAGAGCAGAATAGTCAGCATACAAAGGCCAATTTTTAAACCAATACAGTTTTCAAAAAAAGTACTTCTAATCATCACACAATATCAGTACCTTGTGTAGAAAAGAACAAAAATAACACAAAAACAAAACCAACCCCTATAGGAGCCTAGATATGCTCCTCCTCTTTGGTTACAATCAGCTAATAACATTCATCATCATCATTATTTTTATTTTACTTCCCCCACCCAATTCCAGCAGCGATTTTTTCTCTCTATGTTGAAACTTTTCTCTCTATAATGTCGAATCTTTTCTCTCTACAATAATCTTGGACTAATAGAGTTAGGCACATTCAACCACAGGTTCGATAGACACAGATTGTTATTGTCAGCGTCATGTTGAATCTCCTATCTATAGCGAACTGTTGTTGCAACAAAAACGAAAATAAAGCATTTGTTTATGTCGGATCTTTTGGTTTTCGTACTCTGCACATTCGTTTTCGTTTGTTAAAATGATAACGAAAATACCTGAAATTCGGACGAAAATGCATTCGGACGAAAACGAATGCACATATCTAACCCTAACTGGAGGCACCTCAGCTGTTCTGAACACCAGCCTCATCCCTTTTGCGGATATATGCATTTATGACCTTTCGTTGCACAAAGGTCCACCTTATCTGGTAAGCGCAAGTAGTTTCTTTGGTGGAGGACCCTGTCACACTTATATCATCAGGGGATTACACATCATCTTTCTTCACAAGGGATTTTGTCGTTCATCTTTGGGACTTTACTAATTCCACTTTGCCTGTTGAATGGACTTTTTCCCAACTCTGCACTTACCATTTATTTTGTATATCTATTAAATGCTTTGTGATTACCTATACGTGTTCAGCTTGCAATTATCTGTGCTCATTTCATTTTATTGGTTTGTGTTGATTGTCTCCCTTTTATATACAATTATTGTGTTGTGTAGCAAGTGTTAGTGTTTTAAAGCACTTTTCTTAAATGTCCTTTTTGATATCCCCTTTGAGTTGTTGTATTTTTTAACCTTGTTGTTAAATGTACTTGTTGCGCCTCTCAATGATGTTGAAAGATTATTTTAGTCAGCTATATCTATTGTTTAATTGTTCAATGAACAACAGTGCCTCCAGTACAAAAATTATTTATTAAAATGATTAAGCTGACTAATCAATTATTTTCAAGATTATATCTCAATGCAAAACTTACTTGAGTGTTAGTATGGACCGTGGACTGTAAAAAACAAAAGTCGCTTTACAAACACCACAAATAACAGTCATATTGGGAATTGAACAAACACTAATATGTTGCAATAAATTTTAAAAATTTAGGGGGCGCATGCGTGCTGCTTAGCTGAGTGAACATGCTTAATTAGTGCTCCGCACGCCATGTGGGATTCTTAAGGCACAGAACCTTCCTAACAAGCCAGGGATGACTTACCACCACGTTTCAGTCGTCTGTCTGACAGAGAGAGGTGAATTGGTTTCCACCAGCTCCAAAGTCAAGCATAAGCTGAAGGCCATCCGGGAGGCACTGGCCTGCACTTCTTCTCAGATGGCGGCCGCACCTTCTCCTCAGCACTCTCCAGGCTCTGCACTACAACATCCGCCCATCCTGGATTCCACTGAGAATGATGATACAGCTTCTCATGTGAGTAGCAGCCCTGACTTGCCTCTGTCAGGCCTCACACAACATGTATTTTTGAAGCAAATTGAATCCTTGCTCCAGAAAGCTTTGCATTCTAGATCAAAGCACATAACTGACTGCCTTTCTCGTGAGATTAGAGAACTAGGCCAGTGCACTGCAGATTTAGGGACCCGCATAGATGACAAGGAAATAATTGTGTGAGAACAAGCTCAGATTGTTAAAGCACTCCAGGAGGAAAATAGAATGCTTCTATCTCACCTAGAAGATGCAGAAAACAGATCTTGTAGATCTAACCTGCGCTTTGGAGGGCTTCCCATGTAGACCTTCAATCTACAGCAACTGTTCTATTCCAGGAGCTCATAACATGGCTCCTTATAGAGCATTTAGGAATGGACAGAGTCCACCATGCGTTGAACAAACAGGTCCCTAATGGCCCCTACTAGGAACATAATAGTAGAATTTCAATTTTATTGCAGAAAGGAATAGCTCATGGCAGCCGCCGGAGCCAAAAATACAATTTTCTTCCAAGGCAATTCCTACCAAATTTTCTCTGACTTGACCCCTCTTGCAAAACAAAGAGTGATGAGACTGCAGCTCCGTGTCCTTAACCAACACCAGCTACAATATTGCTTGTCTTTTCCATTTGCCATGCAATTCACTTACAATGGAAAACAATACAACGGTTCTTCTCCTGGCCACTTGCACCAACTTCTAATTGATCTCCAACTGACAACCCAGCCCAGACACAGTTGCCTTGAACCTATAAACAGAAGACCTCTGGTCCATGCTCTATCACTTCACAGCATACTCTCAATAAGTTGACTCCCAAGAATAAATGCACCCCAGCTCGCCAGCCAGGATAATGCTGCCAATTGCAGAGAGTCTTCACACCTGGATGACTGTTCTCATCTCTTGCAAGTTTCTCATATTTCACTATTCCATTCTCTCACCCTTGTGAGATCGTCACCACAGTTATTACAGTTTTTATTGTTTTAGCCATTTTTCAAGGATGGGGTATTAATTCCCCAATTATTTTTATTTTGTGCTAAACATTTGTTTCTTACATATTAAGCTATGACAGACACCTATTAAAAAAAAATGTCATATGTTTGGGATAACCTATTTGCTGCTATATGGCTTTCTGGACAACTGTTTATCATGTAACCGCATGTTATGTGGCATTTCTTCTTTTAGATCCAATCATAGTGCTCAGTTAATTATTGCATGTTATATTTACCTGTTTACCTGCCTGGTTGTTTGTGTTTTTCCAAATCAGAAGATTAGGCCAGGACCTCATAGCTCCATTCACTGCTTAAGTAGGCAACCCCCTTATTACTTAGCATTAGTTGCCACAATAACATCCCTAGCATTGGACTTTATCACAACTATGGAGATCCTGTCTCAGCCTAAAACATTTCTCTTTTACAATCAGATTTGTTTGTTAGACTTTAAACCACTGTTGTGCTTAATATTGTAGCTGTATGTGATCTACATAGATGGTAACTCCCTCAGGCATTTCTACCTCCTTGTCTTACCCCCCTTTCCACCTTTCCCTCCTCCACCTGTCCCCAGTCCCCCTTACCTCCTGCCCCTCCCTGGTGAATGTGTCTGTCACCTATATTGGTCACCCCTATTCTACAGGCTTGTTTTCAGGCATCTCTTTATATTTTTGTGTCTTGTGGAGATGGATTGGTATTCATGGGTAGTCAAACCTGGATGTTTATCCTGGTCAATTCCATTTTGTATGCAATTACTACTCAGAGTTTCTCCAAATTTATTTTTTCTGGACTTTTTGAGACCAATTATCCTGTGATCCTTGCCCACTGGACTTCACTTCTGATCCGCTGGTCTTCCTTTTATATATGCTTGATGGGATTTATAATGGCAGTTAAAGCGGAGTTCCACCCTATTTTACAACTTTTTTGCATTATA
Organism: Rana temporaria; assembly: GCF_905171775.1. NCBI lineage: Eukaryota > Metazoa > Chordata > Amphibia > Anura > Ranidae > Rana > Rana temporaria. Next base: position 572,222,237 of record NC_053489.1, read on the forward strand.
TTTAACACTGCCCCTTTAAATCTAATTGGCATGTTTTTTTTTTTAAACTCACGGTTTAATTCCAAGGAGTTCATTTCCCCGTTGCGGCAAAATGGCCCCTCCGCCGCATCCAGCGCTGCTATGCCTCCTGGGAGATGTGTGTCATCAATCCCAGGAGGCTGGGCTGAACGAGCGCCGCCGTAGTTGAAAATCTTGGGGGGCGGGAGGGAGGGCAGTGCCGCCCATAGGGGTGGTGTTCCTCTTCTCCCTCTCCAACTCCTCCCTGCTAGTACCGCCCCCGTCCTCCCGCCTCCACCACCCGCCCACCATCTGTCTCCAGTGTGATCATCACAATCTAACAGAGCGCATCTTGGTCTGATAGATTTGTATGTGTGAACACAGCTCTTAGTACAGCCTCGCCTTCCTGTACATTGAACATCGCTCTGTCACAATTCTGGTGCAGGCAGGTGAGGCTGTACTACGAGCGCTGTTCACACATACAGACATACACAGACAGAGATGCGCTCTGTCATCCTGATGATCTGTAACTCTCCCCACTCTGCACTGATGTCACCCCGCATCGGGGTGCTGTGCCAGGGCCGATGCGGTGTGCTGTGCCGGGGGCCGATGCGGGGTGCCGGGGCTGATGCGGGATGCCGGGGGCCGATGCAGGGTGCCGGGGCCGATGCGGGGTGTCGGGGGCCGATGTGTGGTGCTGGGGCCGATGCGGGGTGCCGGGGCCGATGCAGTGTGCTGTGCCGGGGCCGATGTGGGGTGCTGTACCGGGACCGATGCGGCGTGCTGTGCCAGGGGGCCGATGCGATGTTCTGTGCAGGGGGGCGATGCTGGGTGCCGGGGCTGATGTGGGGTGCCGGGGGCCGATGCGTGTTGCTGGGCCGGGGGCCGATGCGAGGTGCAGGGGCCGATGCGAGGTGCAGGGGCCGATGCGTGGTGCTGGGGCCGATGCGGGGTGCTGGGGCCGATGCAGTGTGCTGTGCCGGGGCTGATGCGGGGTGCTGTGCCAGGGCCAATGCGGGCTGCCGGGGCCGATGCAGTGTGCTGTGCCAGGGCCAATGCATGGTGCCGGGGCCGATGCGGGGTGCCGGGGCCGATGCAGTGTGCTGTGCCAGGGCCAATGCGGGGTGCCGGGGGCCGTTGCGGGGTGCCGATGCAGTGTGCTGTGCCAGGGCCGATGCGGGGATGCCGGGGCCGATGCGGGGTGCCGATGCAGTGTGCTGTGCCAGGGCCGATGCGGGGTGCCTGGGTCGATACGGGGTTGCCGGGGCCGATGCAGTGTGCTGTGCCGGGGGCCGATGTGGGGTACCGGGGCCGATGTGGGGTGCTGTGCCGGGCCGATGTGGGGTTCTGTGCCAGGGCCAATGCGGGGTGCTGGGGCCGATGCGGGGTGACGGGGCCGATGCGGGGTGCGGGGGCCGATGCAGCACAGGGATCGTAGGAACCCCTCATAATGAGCACAGCAGGAGTACAGCCACAGGAAGTCAGTACAGGGATGGTGGGAACCCCTCATGAAGGGTTGCCACCATCCCTGTTCTGTGCTGACTTCCTGTGGCTGTACTCCTGTTGTGCTCATTATGAGCGTACAAATCCGAAGTCAGTTTCGGGCACAAAATACAAAATAACGGCTAATGCAAAACGGAACTAAACAAAATGAATTTATTGACAGTGCACATGTCTAGTATATGTATACACACCACATATATAACAAGATATATATAATTTTGTTATGTAGATATATCTGCACAGTAACAAATTATTTAGTATATTTACTGGTTCCTGGAAGGAGGAGGGGAGGAGAGGAGGAGAGGTTTGCATAGATAAGGGGCGGCAACTTTCTCTGACACTCCCGTTGCTATTGAAACCTGATCTGAAACCTAGTACACTGCTTGTGCAGCACTGAGCATGTGCGAGATCTGCAAGGCTGAAATCCAGGAAGTCATACAGTCTGGCTTCATGATGCCCACACTTAAGATGGCCCCAGTCAATTTCTATTTTATAAAGTGTCTAAATGCTGTAACAACCTAACAAAACGGACCTTAGTTTACAGACTAACTTTACTAGAATACATTAAGCGTGTGTAGTACAGGGGTATTTATATTTAAAAAGTGAAATTGTGGCCGGAACTCCGCTTTAAGATGACCCTTTGTCCCAAAATGCTGTACTGTTGCTCCCAGTACTCCCAGTGGCAGTACCTCCTCATTACATATGCATTTTGCAATGTCAAGTTAATGATTTTATACGGGGGGGGGGGGTCTATTAAACCCTGCTTATCTAGGACAGTCTTGATGCGCTCTAAGCTGCAAGATTGCTTAAGACTACCAAACTTTGCAAAATATGCTGCCCAACTAACGCATATCGCCCGATATCACACTATGGTAAAAGTCCTCCTGTGGTTTAGTTTATAAACTGCTGACTGTGACCCTCTTGCTATCGACAATTTCAATTCACTCACCTCCAGGGAGTGTAAACTGATGATTAACCCTAGAACACTCCACTACTTGTCACTCTGGGACACTATTATCTTTTTTGAGACATATGTCTGTTTATGCGGCTCGCACAGCCCCTGCCTCCTTTCACCATTACAGCCTCCTCCTTTAATACCTTTGCTTCCTACAGGAGTAATATAAATTACTAAATTCGGAAATATTCAGATATCTCCAGATATCTTACTTTTACTCTTTCTATGTTAAAGGCCTTATTGATTTACAATCACAAACCTTATTTGGACATATTTGCTCTACAGACCCTAGGACCCCCAGGCTTAATCTCCGAATTATAGTTGTTATGCATAAACCCCTGTGCTTAGTGAAAAATATGGCCCGAAATCACAAAGCATTTACGCCGACGTATCTCGAGATACGCCGCGTAAGTGTAAATATGCGCCGTCATATCTGTGCGCCATGCCACAAAAACTAGATACGCCTGAAAATACGACCAACGTAACTTTCCTACGCCGGTGTATCGTAGGCGCATATTTACGCTGGGCGCATTTGCCGCTCCCATTGATTTTCTATGCACATATGCAAATTAGGTAGATACGCCGATTCACAAACGTAGTTGCGCCCGGCGCATAATATATATGGTTTGCGTAAGTCGCACGTCCGGCGTAAAGTTAAGCCCCATATATGAGGCGCAAGTCATGCTAAGGTATGGACCAGGGAACACAGCCGTCGTATTTTACGTTGTTTAGGTAGTACGTGAATGGGGCTGGGCGTAGGTTACGTTCACGTCGTAGGCAGTGATCCGTCGTATCTTAGGGAGTAATTCCGACGTGATTCGGAGCATGCGCACAGGGATAGGTCCACGGGACGGCGCATGCGCCGTTCGTTTTAAGTACTTGTCTAGCGCTCGGCCCATCATTTGCATGGGGTCACGCCTCATTAGCATTGCTCACGCCCACTTCCATCAACGACGGCTTACGCCGAGGGAACCCAGCGCAGTTTGGGAGGCAAGTGCTTTGAGAATTGGGTGCTTGCCTCTCTGCGCTACGTCGGCATAGCGTATATTAGATGCGATACGCCGGCATAAAGATGCGCCAATGTATGTGAATCCGGGCCTATGTGTTTAAACTAATAAATTTAAAATAAAGTGATCAAAACAAATGAAATAAAATAAATCAAAGTAGCTGCTAAGAGGTGGTGGTTGATCAGCACTGATATTTGGATTTGGAACTTTTGGAATTTGATAATTTTGGTTAATTGCACAAGTCATTTTCATGGTGATTGAAGTGGAAGTAGTGGTTTAGGGGCTGCATCAAGTATGTTGCCTTTCACATTTATGAACTTTTAGTAATAATTTTGCACTTTATGTTCTCTATTTTGCACAATATATGTGATAGAGTTGTGTTTGTTATTTTTGCACATTTATATACAAAGTTTTTTCAAAAGTATACAATTTTGTATATAATTTAGTGTGTTGAATTTTATTTACAGATTTGGTCAAATATTAGTGGAGTTAGTGTATCTACATTTTTAATCTAAATTATATTTGTACTTGTCTTCCCCTTCTACCTCTGCACCCCCTATATATGCTACCTGCTGGGCCTCAGACCAGCGGATTGGGCTGACATATGGCAATTTACTAAGTCTTCCTCAGTGAAGAGCCTAGCCCTGGAAATCAATTACAAAGTCCTCAGCTGATGGTACCTAATGGGAGGTTTTAACTAAATTCTTCCAACTTACCCCCCACAATGCTTTTGAGGTTGTATGGATATAGAAACTCATTTGCACGTCTGGTTGTTTGGTTATCTGGTTTACCCTGTTGTGGTGACCTTCTGGGCTGAGGTGTTTTGTATGCTGTCCACTTTTGCAGGGATGACCCTCATGCCTGACCTTACCATATCCCTGCTGAATAAGTGCACACCTAATAAATAATGTCACAATTTAAACTTGTGCTATACATCATCACTGCCTTGAAACAAACTATCGCTAAGGTGTGGAAAACAACCAATCTTTGTTTTCTTGAGATGAAGCATAGAAAAACACAGTTCATGATCCATAGCAGTGTGCTGTGCCGGGGCCGATGTGGCCACATTACTGGATTTTATTCCTAAACATCTGAAGTTTTGGTAGCCATGGGTGGACAATTACTTGCTATGGGATTTTGATCAATCATTATTGGAACCTTGATTGTATACCCATGTCTCTACCCATTGATGACTTGGAAATGACTGTTGCTTAATCACTGTACCTTCCAGATCCCCTGGTCTCCTTCTCCTCTCCTCACTTTTCTTTTGCTTTCTTCCTTTTCTAAATAATTTCAACTGTGTAAGTTCGATAAGCTGCTTTGTTCTTTTGCTACCAAGGGGCTTTAATTGCGATTGTCCCTGCTATTGGGTTTTTTAATTTGCATAGTTCTGCTTATGGTTTAACTTTCTGCTCCAACTTATATTTATCTTTGTGCTATCATCAGCCTTGCACTTAATGTATATAGTTTACTATACGTTGTTTGCATAGCAGAATATGTAAATCAAATTGTTTCCTGTGATGTACCCAGTTTTTTGTTTTCAATAAAATTATTGAACAAGATTTTCTAAAATGTACCCTTTTATAGCAGATTTTATATGATCTCAATTATTTAGTTCCCCTTCATAGATTCCCTAACTAGTTTTGTTACATTTGGCAGATAATAATCTACATTTGACCACTCAGCCCACAAACCTGCTTCAGTCAAATTCCAGGGTGTAGTCCATCTGAATTATACCAATACAGCAAACTAAAATTAGGAGATCTAAAACCAAACCAGCCAGTACACAATTATTGCACCCAAAAAATGAATAGAATTATCAAGACAAATAGAAAAAAAAATGTATCCTTAAAAAGTGAATGTAGTCTTTAAAATGGCTGCTTACCAGGTCCTTAAAATGGCTGACAATCAATGGGTGGAGTTTTCTTCCCAAAATGGCATCTAGCTATGTTGAAGATGTGTGTCCTAGTGTCAGTGTAGTCAAGTGTGTCAGATGATGAGTCTCTGGATCTTCAGTGAGTGTCCTTCCCAGGTGATCAGCCTGTAGATGGTGGGTGTGTGATGCGTGTTGCTTGTTTCTGTCTCTCTGACTTGCTATTTATTTAGTGAAAACAATGCAGCTCTTGGAAATCTGCCCAGCAGGTGTAGCTATTTTCGTTTGCTTATTATTGGTGGGTCAATTTACTGATGGCCTGCTTGTTGGTATAGGCACCAGCTTAACTTGGCCACTGGGTGATAACATGCGACCAGAAATGGCTATGCTCAGGTTTTCAGGAAGATTCTAAATCTTCTATAATATCTAATCTTTATAGTAACTAATCTTTACAGGATACAAATTGTTATTCTATAAAGATTTAACAATGTTATTTTAGCTAAAATGCATAAACTGTTTTGAGGGTCTGGTGACCATTTATGATTATTAATCTTTTGAGATATTACCTACACATGAAATCTTAGCTACAAGAATGTGCAAATTTGTACTGTACATAGTGATTCATAATTAAAATATTAATGATACACAGAGAATAATTTGTACACGTAATCTATTACCTGGGTATGTCTAAATTATAAAGCACAGATATTTCTAACAAAAATGATTACAAATTAACAGCTGTATTTAGGCACTATGATATTTTATCATGGATAGATATATGAATTGGCCAGTTTAGTCTTTTCTAAAAAGTTCCAAGAGTTTCAAGTTTTATAAAATAGTGAAAAGTTAACCATATTCTGCCATTACATAAAGGACCTCTCAAAAGGATTAAAGTAGACTTTTCCCAATATCCTTGGAACCATAGAAAAAATTGCCATTGTCTGTGATATACAAGAATTTGACTTTCCTTCACCTGGGTAAACAGATGTTGTCTTCTCCACTATATAACATTGATGAGCTCAAAAGATCTCATAAACATAGAGGAGTAGCTTGAATGCATTGTTAAATGTCCTTAATCATAAAACTAGTTAATTTGTTTAAGCCTTGCAATCATAAAACAGTTTTAGCCTAACACGATTTTTACCCTTCACTGAGTGCAATCTCAGGTGCTATCTTGTTTATCAAATGACAGTAAACAAAAATTGGTGACTAAAGAGTCAAGCAGTTCAGTGTACTGTAGCAGCGCTTGGTAATCAAAACGTGAGTTCTGAATAAAGTTCTATGTTTAAATAGGTATCAAATAATGGTGCAGATGAACATCAGCAGTAAACAGTGTCTTCCTTAGCATGTGCTCCTTATCACGAGGGGGGCTGTGTTTCACCACGTGGGGGGATACTCTCCCCTTATGGGGATGCACTCACCAAACCAAGAATATAAAACAGCATGGGATACACAACAGCCTCTGTCATCAGTCTTGCACTCTCCACCACTTCCCATGAAGCCTTGCGCTGGTTCCCAGACTTGTTCTCTGCAGGTTTCCCATAGCAGTGAAAGCAGAAATCCACAAGCAGCTGTATAGAAGAAGAGACAGATGGTCCCTGGGCTTCAGAAATAATGTGTGCATCAGGACAGTGCTGAGATCATGGCTGTGGAAGACACAAACCAGCAGAGTGGTGGAGAGTGCAAGACTGATGACAGAGGCTGTTGTGTATCCCATGCTGTTTTATATTCTTGGTTTGGTGAGTGCATCCCCATAAGGGGAGAGTATCCCCCCACGTGGTGAAACACAGCCCCCCTGGTGATAAGGAGCACATACTAAGGAAGACACTGTTTACTGCTGATGTTCATCTGCACCATTATTTGATACCTATTTAAACATAGAACTTTATTCAGAACTCACGTTTTGATTACCAAGCGCTGCTACAGTACACTGAACTGCTTGACTCTTTAGTCACCAATTTTTGTTTACTTACATTTGATATTTTCTTTTTTTAAGCGGCTGCTTATTCGTGTATCCGATTGTCTGTATTCTATGTTCATCATTAATCTTTACTGCTGACTCCTATGCGCTGAGTAGTGCTTTATTAGAAGGAAGAGCGTTTTTTTAGCACTTTTTTATACTATCTGTTTATGTGTAATACATTAATTGTCCTGAAGTTTAAACAACCTTGGCAATCCTTAGAATCTCATAACTTCCTTAGTTATCTAGATATATATAGTGGATATAAAAAGTGTTAAAATATCAGGTTTCTGTGATGTAAAACAATGAGACAAAGATAAATAATTTCAGAACTTATTCAAACAAACTGAAATCTGTTAGGGGATGGGAGTAAAAAAAAACTAGAATAATATGGTTGCATAAGTGTGCACACCCTTAAACTAATACTTTGTTAAAGCACCTTTTGATTTTATTACAGTACTTAGTCTTTTTGGGTATGAGTCTATCAGAATGGCATGTATTGACATGGCAATATTTGCCCACTCTTCATTGCAAAAACACTCCAAATCTGTCAGATTGCAAGGGCATCTCCTTCAGATCACCCACAAATTTGCAATGGGATTCAGGTCTGGGCTCTGGCAGGGCCTTTCCAAAAGGCCCTTGTTCCAGTTGAAGTAAAATAGCCCTAAAGCATGGTGCTGCCACCACCATGCTTCACTGTGGGTTTGGCAATCTTTTGGTGATTTGCAGTGTTGTTTTTTTGCCAAACATATCTTTTCAAATTATGGCCAAAAAGTTCAACCTTGGTTTTATCAGACCATAACACATTTTTCCACATGCATTTGTGAGACTTCAAATGCATTTTTGCAAAATTTAACTGGTCTTGGATGTTTTTCTTGGTGAGAAAAGGCTTCCGTCTTGCCACTCTACCCCATAGCCCATACATATAAAGAATATGAAAAATAAAGATTGTTGTCACATGTACCACACAGCCAGTACTTGTCATATATTCATGCAGCTCCTTTAATGTTTCTGTAGGCTTCTCGGCAGCCTCCCTGACCAGTTTTCTTCTTGTCTTTTCATCAATTTTGGAGGGATGTTCAGTTCTTGATAATGTCACTGTTGTGCCATATTTTCTCCACTTGATGATGACTGTCGTCACTGTGTTCCATGGTTTATATAATGTCTTGGAAATTCTTTTGTACCCTTCTCATGACTGATACCTTTTAACAATGAGATCCCTCTGATGCTTTGGAAGCTCTCTGTGGTCCATGGCTTTTGCTGTAGGATGCGACTAAGAAAATGTCAGGAAAGACCTATTAGAACAGCTGAACTTTATTTGGGGTTAATCACAGGCACTTTAAATGATGACAGGTGTTAACTGACTGCTATTTAACATGAGTATGGTTACATACCCTGTCAGAATTTATGATACCTTGACCATTTTTCAGACAATATGAATAACACAAAAACATTTCTTCCACTCATGGTTAATGTTTAGCTGAAGCCATTTATTATCAATCAATGGTGTTTACTTTTTTTAAATCATAATGGCAACAGAAACTACCCAAATGACCCTGATCAAAAGTTTACATACCCTGATGATTTGGGGCTGATAACATGCACACACGTTGACACAAAGGGGTTTGAATGGCTATTAAAGTTAACCAGTTGTTTTTTTTTTGTAATTAGTGTGTGTGTGTGTGCATAAAAGGTCAATGAGTTTCTGGACTCCTAACAGACGATTGATGAGACCAAAATTTCGCTTTTTGGCCACAACCATAAATGCTACATTTGGAGAGGAGTCAACAAGACCTATGATGAAAGATACGGAGGTGGATCGCTGAAGTTTTGGGGATGTGTGAGCTACAAAGGCACAGGGAATTTGGTCAAAATTGTTGGCAAGATGAATGCAGTATGTTATCAAAAAATACTGGAGGAACATGTGCAGGAATCTGCGAATGGGACGCACTTGGACATTCCAACATGACAATGATCCAAAATATAAGGCCAAGTTGACCTGTCATTGGCTACAGCAGAATGATCTCAGTTTCCTGACCTCAATATCATTGAACCACTCTGGGGAGATCACAAACGTGCAGTTCATGCAGACAGTCTAATAATTTACAGGAATTGGAGGCTTTTTGCCAAGGGAAATGTGCAGCTTTACCATCTGAGAAGATAAAGAGCCTCATCCACAAATACCACAAAAGACTTCAAGTTGTCATTGAGGTTAAAAGGGGCAATACACTGTATTAAAAACTGGGGTATATAAACTTTTGATCAGGGTCATTTGGGTAGTTTATGTTTCCATTATGATTTAAAAAGAGTAAACACAGTTGATTGATAATAAATGGCTTCAGCCAAACACTAACCATGAATGAAAGAAAAGTTTTTGTGTTATCATTCATATTCTCTTAAAAATGGGCAAAAAATCATAAATTCTGCCAGGGTATGTAAACTTATGAGCACTGTAGCTTCATCCCCAGTTATAGGAGGGTGTGCACACTTATGAAACAACATTATTTGAGTTTTTTATTTTTACTTTAGTTTTCAGTTTGTTTTTCAATTAAGTTGTACAGTTTATAGGTCACATATAGGTGGAAAAAAGTTCTGAATGCTTTATCTCATTTTTTTTTACATCACAGAAACCTGACATTTTAACAGGAGTGTGTAGACTTTTTATATCCACTGTATACACTACTCCAAAAAAATGTAAGGAACACTTTGAAAACACATCAGATCTCAATGGGGAAAAATAAAATGATGGATATCTATACTGATATGGACTGGGTATGTGTTAACCACTTCCTTACTGGGCACTTAAACCCCCTTCCTGCCCAGAGGACTTTTTGCGATTCGGCACTGCGTCGCTTTAACTGACAATTGCGCGGTCGTGCGACGTGGCTCCCAAACTAAATTGACGTCCTTTTTTCCCCGCAAATATAGCTTTCTTTTGGTGGTATTTGATCACCTCTGCGGTTTTTATTTTTTGCGCTATAAACAAAAATAGAGCGACAATTTTGATAAAATTAAAATACATTTTTACTTGTTGCTGTAATAAATAGCTCAATTTTAAAAAAAAAAAAACATTTTTTATCCTCAGTCTAGGCCGATACGTATTCTACATATTTTTAGTAAAAAAAAAAAAAAAGTCGCAATAAGCGACTGGTTTGCGCAAAAGTTATAGCGCCTACAAAATAAGGGACAGAATTATTATTTTTTATTATTATTTTTTTTACTAGAAATGGCGGCGATCTGCGATTTTTATTGTGACTGCGACATTATGGCGGACACATCGGACACTTTACACATTTTTGGCACCATTCACATTTATGCCATTCACATTTATACTGCAATCAGTGCTATAAATATGCACTAATTACTGTATAAATGTGACTGGCATTGAAGGGGTTAACACTAGGGGGTGAGGAAGGGGTTAAATGTGTACCCTAATTAGTGTTCTAACTGTGGGGGAAGGGGGGGTGACTGGGGGGGGGTGACCGATCTGTGTGTCTATGTACAAGAGACACAGATCCGTCTCCTCTCTCCCCTGACAGCACCGCTGTCTGCGAGAGCTGGGAATGAGAGATGATCTCATATGTAAACATATGAGATCATCTCTCATTGGCCGCACAGATCGCCTATGAAACAGCCACTCCGATTGGCCGTTCACGGCGATCTGTGATTGGCTGTGCGCGGGGAACGCGGAAAGGGGCGGACGTCAATTGACGGCGCCCCAGAGATGTAGAACCACCCCGCGGCCGTCAATAGTCGTACGGCCGTCGGGAAGTGGTTAAGAACGAACAAATGCCACATTGTTTGATGGAAATGAAAATGATGAACCTACAGAGGGCTGAGTTCAAAGACACCCCAAAAATCAAAAGTGAAAAAATTATGCAGCAAGTCAAAATGGTTCTTTGTATTGCCCCCATGTGCTTGTATGCATGCTTGTATTGGGGGATGCTCCTAATGAGACAACGAATAGTGTCCTGGATATAATGTCCCAGAGGTATACTCTTGGATTTAGGTCAGGCGAGTGTGGGGGCCATTCAGTCGCATCAATTCCTTCATCCTCCAGGAACTGGGTGCATACTCTGCCACATGAGGACGAGCATTGTCGTGCACCAGGAGGAGCCCAGGACCCACTACACCAGCATAGGGTCTGACAATGTGTCTAAGGATTTAATTCCAATACCAAATGGCAGTCAGGGTGCCATTTTCTAGCCTGTAGAGGTCTGTGCGTGCCTCCATGAATATGATTCCCCAGACCATCACTGACCCACCACCAAACCAGTCATGCTGAATGAAGTTTCAGGCAGCATAACATTTTCCACAGCTTATTCAGACCCTTTCAAGTCTGTCACATGTGCTCAGGCTGAATCTGCTCTCATCTGTGAAAAGCACAGGGCACCAGTAGTGGATCTGCCAATTCTAGTGTTCAATGGCAAATTCCAACCGAGCTCTATGGTGCATTGCATTGAGCACAGGGCCCACTAGAGGACGTTGGGCCCTCAGGCCTCCCTCATGAAGTCTGTTTCTGATTGTTTGGTCAGAGACATTCTGACCAGTGGCCTGCTGGAGGCCATTTTGTAGGGCTCTAAAAGTGCTCATCCTGTTCCTCCTTGCACAAAGGAGCAGATACTAGTCCTGCTGATGATTTAAAGACCTTCTACGTCCCTGTCCAGCTCTCCTAGAGTATCTGCCTGTCTCCTGGAATCTCCTCCATGCTCTTGAGACTGTACTGGGAGACACAGCAAAACCTTCTGGCAATGGCACCTATTAACCACTTAAGGACTGGACCAATATGCTGCTAAATGACCCAAGGGGTTTTTACAATTCGGCACCTTCTGATGGCTCCTTCCAGCAGGATAATGCACCATGTCACAAAGCTCAAATCTTCTCACCACTGGTATCTTAACCACTTAAGGACCGGACCAATATGCTGCCTAAAGACCCAAGGTGTTTTTACAGTTCGGGACTGCGTCGCTTTAACAGACAATTGCGCGGTTGTGCGATGTGGCTCCCAAACAAAATTTGCGTCCTTTTCTTCCCACAAATAGAGCTTTCTTTTGGTGGTATTTGATCGCCTCTGTTATTTTTTTTTTTGCGCTATATACAAAAATAGAGCGACATTTTTGAAAAAAAAAAACAATATTTTTAACTTTTTGTTATAAGAAAAATCAAATAAACTAAATTTTAGTCAAACATTTAGGCCAAAATGTATTCAGCCACATGTCTTTAGTAAAAAGTTATCGCAATAAAAAAAAAGCTACCTAGCAGGAACAGCGACACTAATACAGCGATCAGAAAAATGATCGCTTAGTGACACTGGCAATAGGGAGTAAAAAGGGTTAACTAGGGCGGTGATCAAGGGGTTAAAACTTTATTGGGGGGGTACGGGGGCTACCCTGAACCGAACACTAACTGCCTGTCACACTGACACTAAATGCAGTGATCAGTACATATATGATCACTGCATTCAGTGACACTGTGACAGGGGGGTGGGGGGGTGATCGCAAGGGGTTAATGTGCCTGCGTGTACTGGTGTCAGTGTAGTGTTGTGCAGACTCACTGTGTGATGTGATCTATCCTCAGCGGCGGTTGAAAATACCGCCGAGAGGAGAGATCACATCACTTCCCTCTTCCTGTGTTTACACAGGCAGAGGAAGTGACACACGGGGGAGCGCACGGATTGGCTGAGAGCGATCCGGAGGGGGCGGACAAAAACAAACAGCTGCCCCCTCATCCCGGATCGCTCGGACAGCCACGGGAACCGCTGCATGTACCGGGGGGGGGGGGGACCCGATCGGACCCCCGACCACGTCTAGGCAGGGACGTACAGGTACGTGGATGTGCCTGTCCGTGCATTTCTGCCGATGTAAATGTACATGTGGCGGTCCTTAAGTGGTTAATGTGCCATCCTGGAAGAGTTGGACTGAATGTGCAACCTCCATATGCTCCAGGTATTGTCTCATGCTACCAGTAGTGACACTGACCCTAGCCAAATGCAAAACTAGTGAAAAACAGAAAAGATGAGTAATTTTGGGGTGTCTTTGAATTCAGCCCTCTGTAAGTTGATCGTTTTTATTTCCATCAAACAATGTGGTATCCTTTCATTCCTAACACATTACCCAGTCTATATCAGTATAGATATCCAGAATTATATTTTTCCCCATTGAGATCTGATATGTTTTCAAAGTGTTCCTTTAATTTTTTCTAAACAGTGTATATATATATTTTTCAGAATAGCTCTGACATTGTCAACATTAGGCAAATTGAGATGTTACACCTTATTAAGAAATAATCAACCTACTACTGCTACAGATTGGCTCAACTGTTCCTCCTGCAGTTCCACTGGTTGCTAGTCTGCCCTAATAATGCCACATACATGAATAACACATCTTTCGACCCTCTTATGAATTTCATGTTAAACAGCACTTGATTAAGCACTGTGTAGTGTAAAATGCATAAGATAATCAAAAGACTCTTAAGTCTCCTTGTTGAATCATTAGTAAAGATTTGTATGTGTAGCATTTGCTGGTATATGCTGGCTCTGCCCGCCTAGCCACAGCATTCATACACAGTCCTCTGTACATTAAAAAAAAAAAAAAATTAAAGGTGAACTTCTCTTTTAAAGCTTATTTTATTATTCAGTCGGCCTTAAAAAAAAATCTTAATTAGTAGCTTCATCTAAGTTAACTAAATTAACCCATTCTTAAATGGGGAGGGATACAATATTTTTCCCACTAATATTTATACAGCGAGCTCAGGTGTAAATAAATCTAGTTGGCTGACTAGGACTGAACATAGTACTATATTTGGAATGCGACAGACTTCTGAAGGTAAAAAGGCATAGTGCAACCTACATATGCCCTTTGATTTTATATTTGTAGTTAAACAGTGGGGTATTGCAAGTATATCCAATGTGTAACAAGTATTGCTGTTGTAAAAACTTGCTTGCAACATTGATAAGATACCAGAAAAATCCTGGAGTTGGAGGGCAATAATCTGCAGAGAGGATCTGGAGGAAGAATTACTAGACATCACACTCAAAGTTATTTAAAACTCAACTGACTCTTCTGTTAAAATGAGCTAAATACATTCCAGGAGCAAAGTAAAGGCGTGCAAACACCTTGTACACAGTGCTGCTGGCACTGGCATTTTTACTCAAGCTGTGGCCGAATAGAAATGAGTAGAAAGTGACTGTAAGACATTAAACATATTGGGCCAGATCCACGTACCTCCGCGCATAATTGCGTCCGGCATAGCGTATCTCTGATACACTACGCCGCCGTAAGTTACAGAGTATTTTCCTTAAGCTGAAAGAATTTGCGCTGTAAGTTACGGCGACGTAGTGTAACTTTGGCGGCGTAAGGGCGCGCAATTCAAATGGATGTTATGGGGGCGTGTTTTATGTAAATACGTCTTGACCCAACGTAAATTACGTTATTTTTGAACGGCGCATGCGCCGTCCGTGGGGGTATCCCAGCGCGCATGCTCGAAATTAACCCACAACAAGCCAATGCTTACGACGTGAACGTCATTCTACGCAAAGCCCTATTCGCGAACGACTTACGCAAACAACGTAAAAAATAAAAATATGACGCGGGAACGACGGCCATACTTAACATAGGATACGCCTCATATAGCAGGGGTAATTATTCGACGAAAAAAGCCTTACGGAAACGACGCGGAAATCAACGGAAACGCCACCTAGCGGCCAGCATAAATATGCACCTTAGATCCGACGGCGTACTAAGACGTACGCCAGTCAGATCTAGCACAGCTTCAGGCGTATCTTGTTTTGTGGATACAAAACAAAGATACGCCGGCGCAAACTAGAAGTTACGCAGCGTATCAATAGATACGCCAGCGTAACTTCTTTGTGGATCTGCCCCATTGTGTTGTGATGCACTTGGAATGTTCTTAGCTGATTTAAACCAGCGATTGCCTTGTACTTTAAGAAACTCAGAGGCAGTACCTTGTAACAGCCATATTGCGTTAAGCTGCCCTAATAGCCACCCAGTAAAGCAACTAGTGGAGAGCATGATTGCATATAGGCAAGCAATAATGTTACAATGGTAGTATGTCACATAAACCTTAAGGAACAGCAGCCTAAAAATGCTGATTCAACTGATGAATTAAACTGGATAATGGTGAGAATCAAAAAGCAACCATTCGGATTTTGTGGCTGGCATTCTCCCAGGCCTAAAAATAAAGTTTGTCAGCCTTCAGGTGGTGAGAGAAATTAGTTAAAATATATTAAATGTACTATTAGTGTCTTCAACTATCAAAGTTTGGCCAATCAAGTTGAATGAATGAATGAATGAAAAACGTATATAGCGCGGCACATGCGAACTGAATCGCTTCTGGGTGCTTGAATTTTCCTGTCTCTTGACATCAAAAGAGCAGAGTTTTAATCTGTCTTCTGAAGGCTAGGTGGTTTTCCTCCAACCGAATAGTCTTGGACCTTGGGATGCAAACCTTCTTTCTCCTTTGGACTTGTATCTGGCTTTGGGTACCTTGACCAGGTTTTGGTTAGTGGATCGCAGAAGGCGATTGGAATTGTGGGGTTCTATCTTGTCGCAAAGATATTGCGGAGCCTTCCCATGGATGCACTTATGTGTCAGACAGAGTGCTTTAAAAGCAATTCTGTCCTTTACTGGCAACCAGTGAAGGGTTCTCAACAAAGGTGAGATTGATTCCCATGGTTTTTTCCCAGTCACAAGTCTGGCGGCCGTATTCTGAACGACTTGCAGGCGAGTGATTTGGTATTTTGGCAGTCCGAGGTAAAGGGCATTTGCATAGTCCAGTCTGGAGTTCACAATTGTTCCTACCACGACTGCTACGTCTTCCTTAGGGATAAATGGAATAAGTCTGCGTAGTAGGCGCAGCAGATGGTGAGAACTGCTGACTACTGACCCTATTTGTGCATCCATTGTCATGTAGGTGTCGAAAGTGACCCCGAGACTTTTGACTTTGGAGCTAGGGGTGATGATTTGGCCCAGAATGGGCGAGGGTGTCCAGGTTGTAGCCAGTTGACTGGCATGAAACAGGAGAAGTTCTGTTTTGGAGCTGTTGAGTTTAAGATAACTCTTATGGGCCGTACAGACGACCGAACATGTCTGCTGAAACTGGTCCGCAGACCAGTTTCAGCAGACATGTTCGGTCGTGTGTAGGCCCGAGCGTGCAGGATTCTAGCAAACATTTGCCCGCCGGGTCTTTTCCCAGTGGGCAAATATTCCTGGACTTGTTTTAAAACAGTCCGCTGGAATCCTGCCCGCTCGGACATGTTCGGTCGTCTGTACAGACCTACCGTACATGTCCGAGCGCCCACCATCCCTCGCATGCGTCGAATGACTTCGACGCATGCGTGGAAGCATTTAACTGGCAGGGCCGCCCACGTCGCCGCGTCATCGTCGCGGCGACGGGGCGGACACACCCCCATATTGTTTACGCGCGGATTTCTGTATGATGGTTAGTACAGCAATCATACAGAAATCCCCGGGCAGACATGTACGGTGAAAACGGTCCGGCGGACCGGTTTCATCGTACATGTTTGCCCGTGTGTGCGCGGCCTTAGACATCCAGTTTTCTATCAAAAGAGAGACATTTCTCTAAACTGGGATGATGATGATCCTTTTTGTTGCAGATGCAAAAATACAGTTGCGTGTCGTCTGCATATGAGTGATAGACTAGTTTTTGGCTACTGATAATATCAAAGAGAGGGCAAAGATAGATGTTGAAAAGCACCGGTGACAGGGGGGATCCTTGGGGGACTCCGCATGACACCGTGCGCCTCTCAGATACGAAAGATCCCAGTTTAACTGTTTGTGATCGGTTTTCCAGGAAGGAGGAAAACCATGGTAAGTCACCTTCTGCGACTCTGGCTACCTCAGCCAGTCGCATCAGTAACAGTTTGTGGTCTACCGTGTCAAAGGCTGCGCTTAGGTCCAGCAGAACCAGGAGACAGGATTCTCCTTCGTCTGCGGCTTCAAGGGCGTCGTCCCATATTTTGAGTAATGCTGTTTCCGTCCCGTGTCCGGGACAGAAGCCTGATTGTAATGGATCAAGTAGATTATGGGTATCTAGATGCTGTTGCACCACTGCTTTCTCCATTACCTTAGAGAGGACATTTAGGCCTGTTATGGGGCGGCGGTGAGTTGGGTCCTTGGGGTCGAGGGTGGGTTTTTTCAAGATAGGCTGGATTGTGCCCTCTTTCAGCAGGGAGAGCACTATGCCTTCCTTAAATGACTGGTTTATAAGCTGCGTGATAGGTGGTGCCAAGATGTCAACACATTCCTTCAGCAGTTAAGTGGGGATAATATCATTGGGCGCTGTGCTGTTTCGCAAAGTACCGATGATATTTTTTGTAGCATCGATGGAGATGGGTTTCAGAGTGAACTTTGTTGACTGTAGAAAGTTTCTCTCGGTGTTATGTGGTGGGCTGAGGGGGGTATTGTTTTGCAGAATGCTTTCCCGGATTCTCTCAATTTTGTTGATGAAGAAATCCGATAATTCATTGCAAAACTCTTGGGTGTCTGAATTGGGGGCTTCAAGAAATCCTGGATTCATGGTCTGGGTGACCATCTTGAAGAGTTCACGGGGGCGGTTTAGGGCACTGTTGATCGCCATAGAAAAATGTTGTTTCCAAGGCCACAATTGCATCAAACTGTATACTGTATACTGTTTAACTCATGTTAGTCCCTCTTCTTGCACAGCCTAATTGTGTAAAATGTAAAATTGTATTCTGGAAATGTCCCTTAAAAATAGTAAGGTCACCCAGCTTAATTTCTAATATGCGAAATTTCCTTTATCCATCAGCTGTCAATGGAGTTGCATCTACAATATGTAAACAATACCATTGATGACACTTTCTGTATTATAGGTTGCAGTCATTTCAGTCATGTTTTCATTTAACATATTTAATTTAGTAGAGTGGCTGTTCTGCAGATCTAAATGATCTATGCTACGATTTTACTGCCAAAGCAACAATTGTATGTGCTTAATTTTAGCAATAAAAGAATGAGCCAACCCATACACATTAGAAAAGAAAACTGAGCAAAATCAATTGTCACCCATTATAACACCATAGTCATTGAAACTCATAAGTTACGTCTATCTGAACATCCTTGTATCACTTATATTCATTCTGGTTTTACATGTATTTCTAATTTTTGAAAGAGATTAAAATTGTATATTTGAATATTTACACCATTACATTAAATGCAGGTTGGCAAAAATTGATAAAATAAACAGAAAGACTCTCTTGTTTTCTTAAAGTCAGCATTCAGTAAGTCTATTATTTGATATGCTGCACTGTAGTGGCATGTGTCTGCCATTCACTTTTAGAACTGCACCCCACTCAACAAAAAAATCCATCCCTTCTTAAAGAATTAGATAACCCATGGACACTATTCTGTACTCCTACTTCTAGATCTTTCGGCTGCCTTTGATACGGTTAACCACCCCCTCCTCCTCAAAAAACATTACTTCTTTGGTCTCCGTGGCTATGCTCTTTACTGACTCTCATCCTACCCATCCCACTGCACCTTCAGTGTCACTTACAATTCTACTTCCTTCTCTCCTCTTCCTTTCTCCGTCAGGGTCCACAAGGTTCTGTTCTTGGACCACTCCTAATTTCAATCTACACCTCCTCCTTGGGTCAGCTGATAGCCTCCCATGGCTTTCAATACGTATAATTTCTACACTGACGACATTCGAATCTATCTCCCTACCCTTCAGTTCACTTCATCAGTCTCCTCACACATTTCTAATTTACTAACAGACATATCAGTCTAGATGTCACACCACTTCCTCAAACTCAATCTGTCCAAAACCAAGCCTATTTCCTCCCCCATCTGCCTCTTCCCCTTGCGTCTCTGTCAAGATCAATGGCACAACCATCAACTCATCCTTGTATGCCAGGGTGCTAGGTGTTATCCTGGACTCTGAACTCACCTTTTGGCCCCACATCCAATCATGTTTCACTTGCCACCTCAATCTCCTCTCCAAAATACACTCAATCTTAACCAATGACACCTCAAAGCTCCTAATTCAGTCCATGGCCATCACTTGCCTCCACTACTGCAAATCTCACCTCATTTATTCACCTTTAAATAGGCAATCCCCTACTAAGTTCATCATGAATGCTGCTGCCGAATGACTCGCCGACCTTAAAAAACACTCAGCGTCTGTTACCCCTCTCTGCTAATCCCCCCATTGGCTGCCACTGACCCAACAAATTAAATGCAAAATATTAACAATATCTTAAAAAGCCATCCACAACTTGGCCCCAGGTATATATCACACAATAACAACCAAAATACCAACCAAATAGCTCTCTTTGTTCCTCCCAAGACCTCGTTCTCTCTAGTTCCCTTGTCATCTTCTCCCATGCTCGCCTCAAGGACTTCTCACGAGCCTCTCCCATCCTTTGAAATTCCCTACCCCAATCTGTCTGGCTAGCTCCTACTTTATCCGGCGATCCCTGAAAACGTTTCTCTCCAGAGAAGCCTATCCTGCCTCCACCTAACAACTGTACTTTAATTTTTTTCCATCAGCTTATCCCCCACAGTTATTACATTTGTATCACTTGACTCTCCCTCTTAGGCCTCGTACAGACGAGCGGACATGTCCGATGAAAACAGTCCATGGACCGTTTTCATCGGACATGTCTGCTAGCAGATTTTGGTCTGATGGTTGTACACACAATCAAACCAAAATCCCTGCGGACAGACAGCACGGTGACGACGCGGTGACGTGGCGGCGACGTGGCACCGACGATGACGTGGCGACGTGCGCGAACCCGGAAGTTCAATGCTTCCACGCATGCGTCGAATCACTTTGATGCCAGGCGCGGGTTCTCTGGCCAGCGGACATATCCAATGAGTCGTACTGACCGTCGGACATGTCCGACGGACAGGCTTCCAGCAGACATGTTTCTTAGCATGCTAAGAAACATTTGTCCGCTGGAAACCTGTCCGGTCGCCGGAAAATTGTCCGGTCGGCCCTACACAAGACCGAACATGTCCGCGGAAACTGGTCCGCGGACCAGTTTCAGCAGACATGTTCGGTCGTGTGTACGAGGCCTCAGATTGTAAACTCCAATGAGCAGGGCCCTTTGATTCCTCCTGTATTGAATAGTACTGTAAGTATACGGTTTACCCTAATGTTGTAAAGCATTGATCAAACTGTTGGTGTTGTATAAATCGTGTACAATAATAATAGTAATATAATAATAATTATGACTTTCTTAAGGTCCCCGTTACCCTAAAGGCAACTTCCTACCCTTTTAAATTCTTAAATCACAGCTCCTTTCTCATTAGATGGTAAGAAAGATGAGCAGATTTTTTAAGGATAATCAATATTCCCATAAATGAAGGCCATTACAATATATATTTCACCACTTTTTATTAATCCCTTCTCACATACAATGTGTATAATAACAACCCCCAAGCACAATTCCTAATGCTGCGGACATGTTAATAAACATCCTCCCCATTTACAGCCACCCTCTGAGTCTTTTTGCAGATCCAATCCCATCTGTTTCTGATTTCTCCAATCTCCACTGCCAAATGGGCATAAACAAGACTGAATATGAGACCAATATATCAGCTGTGACCTCACAGATATAATTAGAATATTAAAAACAATAAAAAATACTTTTTTTTTTCTCTCTAAATAAAAATGTACAGCTCATTAAAAAAGCAAGTGTAAATTAAGAGCAAGAAGGAAAAAATTTGAAACATGACTGTATTACCATTTTTTCATGTGGGCTACATCTTAAGCCCTGTACACATGATCAGATATCTGATGGAATCTAATCCGATGGATTTTTTTGTCGGATATCCGATGAAGCTGACTTTCATCAGTCTTGCCTACACACCATCGGTCAAAAATCCGACCCTGTCCAAACGTGGTGACGTAAAACACTACGACGTGCTGAGAAAAACAAAGTTCAATGCTTCTGAGCATGCGTCGACTTGATTCTGAGCATGCGTGGATTTTTGACCACACAGACGATCGTTTTTTTCTATCGTTTTTTTATTCATAGGAAAAATTTAAAACATGTTCTATTTTTTTTCACCGATGGAAAACAACCCGATGGGGCCCACACGATCAGTTTGTCCAATGAAAATGGTCCATCGGTCCGTTTTCATCAGACAAACCGATCGTGTGTACAGGGCTTAAGTCCAAAGAATCAGGGTGGAGAGTTTTAGTAAATTTTTTTATCCTCTATCAACATTTATAAGATTAGGAATGATAAAGTTTAAGGTTAATGTAATTTTGTCTTTTTCATTTAGACTAAATGGGTCACTCTGAATGAAGAGTATTTAATTGTATTTAATAAAAAGCAATGCCTCTTACTAATGTAAAATAACTGTTAAATAAAATGCCATCACATGGTGTATTACAAGGTGTATTACCAATTCATTATTACAGAAACAAAAAGTACTGAACATCTATGGCAATTTTTAATGCAAATAGTCACTTGCACACTAATTATTGAAATATTTCAGTATAGAAAACGGAAAATTGTATACTTACCTTTCTGTAATTTTCCTTTCCTGACGCATATTCATGGCAGCACACACTGGGTTGTGACTCCGCCCCCACAACCTGACAGGATTGGTTAGCTATAAATTTGAAGGGGAGACACCCGGCATTATTCTCCGTATATATCATCATTAAACAACAGGGTGGGCAGCTGTGTGCTGCCATGAAGATGCGTCAGGAAAGGAAAATTACGGAAAGGTGAGTATACAATTTTCCGTTTTCCTGACGCATTCATGGCAGCACACACTGGGAAATAACTCGCCAGTCGGGAGGGTTCAATGCAAAATGTATTTTATTCCCTAGAGAGCAGAAGAATTGGCCCTGATGATAGATCTGCCAAATTCGGCAGTAGCCAAGAGAGCGGCGTCCACCCTGTAGTGGGAGATAAAGGTATGCCTGGAAGACCAGGTTGCTGCCCTGCAGATAGTTTCCGAAGAAACACCACAATATGCTGCCCAAGAGGTTGCCACTGCCCTGGTTGAGTGTGCCCTGACGCCTTCCGGGATCTCCAGTTGTTGAGTGGAATACGCTTTTTCAATAGCCTTGACTAGCCAAGAGGCAATGGTATGGGAAGTGGCTGCTTGGCCTCGCCTGGCCCCGTGAGGTATAATTAGGAGGGCATCTGTTGATCGAAGATGGTTAGTAGCCGACAGATATCTAGAAATTGTAGACTTAATGTCCAAGGCATGAGGTTCGCCACTCTCATTAGAAAGGCATGGCAAAACGATGTCCTGGCTGTAGTGGAAGGCCGAAGTAACTTTGGGAAGGAAACGATCTGAAGGCCTCAGTATCACCCTGTCGGACAAGAAAACTAGGTATGGTTCCTTAGACATGAGAGCTTGTAACTCCGACACTCTCCTTGCTAAGTCAATGGCAATGAGGAAGGACAACTTTACGGTCAGGTCCCATAGGGAGATTGAGTTAAGAGGGAAGAAGGGTGGATTGGAGAGTGCCTCGAGAACCACCGAAAGATCCCAAGCCGGAAAGGATGGTTTCCTGGGCGGTCTGATTTTTATGCATGCCTTCATAAACTGGATGATCAAAGGATGGAAGGCCCATCTGGTGCCAGTCTTGGCAGACAGAGCGGAGACTTGTACCTTTAAGGTGCTTGAATTTAGGCCTTTGTCAACTCCTGTTTGCAGGAGCTCCAGGACCTGGTAAGGATCAGGCGAGATGGGATCCCAACCTTTAAGTTGCGCCAACTGGGCAAATCTTTCCCAAACCCTGGTGTAGATGGTGTTTGTGGTGGTCTTCCTGGCTTGCATTAAAGTTGTTATAACCGCCTGGGAACATCCCTGTTCTCTTAGTCTAGCCCTCTCAACCTCCAGGCTGTCAGATGGAGCCTGTCTGTGGCCGGATGGAGGAACCGACCTTGGTGTAGGAGATCTGCTGATACCGGTAGGTGGATAGGAGGTTGGGTATTGAGCTGAAGGAGCATCGTAAACCACGGTCTCCTTGGCCAGAATGGTACCACTGTGATTACTGTGGCCGATGATCTTCGGAGCCGGTATAGGAACCTCGCTATTAGAGGAGTTGGGGGGAAGATGTACCCCAGATTGAAGTCCCATGGGTGGAGAAGGCAATCTGTCCCCTCTGCTGTCGGAAAGGGTACTCTGGAAAGAAACCTTGAGCATTTGGCATTTGCTGGTGTTGCTGCCAGGTCGATCTCCGGAACCCCCCATGCCTCTGTCAGAATGGAGAACTCCCAGAGGTTCAGAGACCACTCGTTGTTCGACAGAAGTTCCCTGCTCAGGAAGTCGGCTAGCGTGTTCTGTGCCGCTGGAACATAAACTGCTCTCAGGTTCAGAAGATGTACCTGGGACCATTCCATTATGGGGTGAACTTCCTCTAGTAGTGTGTGGCTCCGGGTACCGCCCGGCCTCTGGATGTAGGCCACCGCCACCCTGTTGTCCATCCGGATTAGGACGCTCCTCTCCTGTAGTAGAGGTGCAAAGGCTAAGAGGGCCTGAAACGCCGCTTGGAGCTCCAGAATGTTTCAGACTGTGCCCCGAGCGGCAAAGTGCCACTGTCCCTGGGCTGTCTGATCCAGGTAGTGGGCCCCCCAACCTCTCTCGCTGGCATCTGATGTCACTATCTCCGGATCTGGAGGAGCTTGGCTGGAGATTCTGATGGGTTGGTGCATTGAGGCTCCGTCCCATTGTTTGAGAAAAGCGTTCTGTAAGGTTCTCATGTGCCATTGGGACCATTGCACCATGGGTAAGGTTGATGACATAGAGCCCAGCATGCTGAGGCAGGTTCTGGATGACGTGCATCTGGAGGACAGTAGATTCCGCACCTTCCACGCTAAAGTTTCCACCTTTTCTAAGGGCAGTGGCACCCTGTTCTGCTTCGTATCCAATTCTGCCCCCAGGAATGTCATAACCTGTGAGGGCTGAAGGCTGCTCTTCCGCCAGTTGATTAACCAGCCAAAATTCTGGAGGGTCGAGATTAGGATCCCCTGCTGGAGAAGTAGAGTCTCCCGATCTCCTGCTAAGAGCAGGATATCGTCCAGGTAGTGATGTACTCGCAACCCTCTCTCCCTGAGGAGTGCTATGAGAGGGAGAAGGACCTTTGTGAATGTCCTGGGTGCCGAAGAGATGCCGAATGGCAGGCATCGGAACTGGAAGTGATGTCGGCCGATGGCAAAGCGTAGAAATTTCTGAAATGCGGGGTGAATTGGCACATGAAGGTAGGCGTCTGATAAATCGATTGACAGCATCCAATCTCCTAGATTCACTGCCAGAAGAATGGACTGAAGACTCTCCATCTTGAAAGCCTCTATTTGAATTCTTCTGTTGAGCCGTTTGAGGTCCAGCACAGGCCGAAGATCCACAGATTTCTTTCGCACCAAAGATAGAGGGGAATAAAATCCCCTGCCCCTTTGGTGCGAAGGCACCTCCACGACAGCTTCCTTCTGAATTAATTCTGAGACATATTGAGTGAGTAGCTTCCTCTTGTCTAGGGAAGACGGTATCTTGGTGGGTTGGAAGATAGCGTGAGGCAATGCCATAAAGTTCCACTTGTGGCCATGTTTTATCGTGGAGAGAGTCCATGGGTCCTTTATGTGTTCTGACCATACTTGGGAGAAACTCCTGAGCCTGGCGCCCACCTGAGCTGGGTGGGCAGGCAAGACTTCAAAAGGACTTCTGTTGGTCCCCTGTGGTAATGGCCTTGGTCTTCTGACCCCTCGCAAAGGGAGGGCGAGTAGATCTCCAATCTCTCCTGAACTCCTTGCCGGGGCGATAGGATCTGGCTTCCCTGTACCTCTCAGGCAGATTACGCCTAAAGGCAGGGCCTTTCTGAGGCTTGGGCCTCCTGTCAAAGGGAATAAGCCCCAACTTTCCCCCAGTGACCTTGGAGATTGCCGAGTCCAATTTTGTGCCGAACAGGTTTGTGCCATTATACGGTATCTTGCACCAGTTGGATTTTGAAGCCGTGTCAGCAACCCAAGGCTTCAGCCATAAGGCTCTACAGGCCATAACTGAGGCTAACATGGATCTGGCCGAAGAGCGAATGACATCCACCGAAGCTCCTGCCACAAAGTCACTGGCTAGTCTGATCTCTTGCAAGGAGGATATTACATCCCCCTGGTCGGTACCTTCTAGGAGAGCTTTCTCAGCGTTGGCCGCCCATGCAGAACTGGCCTTGGCGACAGCCGCTGTGGCAATAGCTGGTCTACATGCTCCCCCCGCCGTAGAGTATGATTTCTTCAGCTCCAAGTCGATCTTACGGTCGAGAACGTCTCGGAACGAGACTGCGTCCTCTATTGGCAGAGTGACGTGCCTGGCGAGTCGCATAAGGGACGAATCCACACTGGGAGCGTTAATGAGGGAAGAGACTTTAGACTCCTGCAGAGGGTACAATTTAGCAAATTTATTGGACAGACCGGGTCGCTTGTCCGGTTTTTCCCACTCTTCCTTTATGAGGTCCTCCAACTTTTCAATGAAGGGAAACAGTTCGGCATCCCTCCTTAACTCGGGGAAGTACTTCCCAACCTTCAGTGGTTCTGCTACGGGTTCCTCCCAACCTATTGCCTCCTTAACAGAGCGGGCAAAAGGTTCAACCAGACCAAAGTCAAATCCAGACACCAGTTCACGTTCTTCATGATCGGAATGGGCCTCTGTTAGCTGGACATACGGACCGGAAGCAGATGAAGTGCCTGGGGTGGGATCATCACAGGCCAGAGGAGCCGCGGTCCAGATCGATTCCCGCACTGACTCCCTAATGAGATCTGTAGCCACTCTGGCATCCGCCTCCTTTTCTCTGGTCGCTTCACTAAAGCAGGTGCGACAGGCTAATTTTCCTGGCAATGCAGTAGCACCGCACACCCAGCAAGCGTTTGCTGCAGGACGGGTATGGTAATTTTTGCGGTGCAGTGAGGGTGACCGTCTGCGGTGAGACCGGCTGTGACAGGAGCGGCTGCAGCGTGATCGGCTATGCCTTGATCGATGGTAGCGGGAGGAGGATCTTGACCGACTTCTACGGGACCTCCTGCTTGATGCATGCCTGGACCTTTCTCTGCGCCGCGGGCTTGTGTCTCTTGGTCTGATGGGACTGCAACAAAAAGGCAGTATTTAGCAGCCGGCTCTCTTTTGTCTCTTCCCTACTTACCTAATCATATGACGGCCTCCATACCTTGTTTGCTGGTAGTGGTATGTGAGGGCAGTGGGCTCCATGAGATGCACAGAAACAGCAGCAGATGTGGGAGCTGGAAGAAAGCAGAAAAGTGGTTAAAAGTAAGGCAAAGTGAAAAAATAGGGAAGCCTGGAAGGGGAGAGGTACATGGGTACCTGGGAAAAAAATCCCTGTGGAATTCGGGCAAAGCAGCAGCCTTAGAAGGGAAAAGAAAATTTTGTCATTTTAAAATTTGGCGCCGCCGTCGCGGCGCTGATGACGTAATCACGCATTCGCAGTAGCGCTCCGCACGTCCCGACGCCATCTTGGATGAGGGCGAGGGAGACCACCGGCGTCATCACTCCGCTGCGCGCATGGGGACGCTGCGGTGACTGTGAGAAACTACATGGCTCAGCGAGCCCGCTGCAGGATGAGGTAAACAAAACTGGGAGAAATATAAATGAGGGGACAGTGAAGGGTATCCAAGTAACCAACAAAACGAGGAAGGACATAGAAAGGAAGAGAGGGAGCCACACTGCCTAATCTAAGCTTATTTAAAGCTTGTATAATTGCCAGGTTTTCTGCCGGGATTAACCCCTGAGACCACCATAAAACTCTATTAGAGACTGTACAAGGGGGACTTCCAAACAGGAGAGGCTGAACCTGCTGGGGCGATAGCGGTAGGAGGCAAGCTGTAACGTCCACGTCCTGTTCAGGTGAGGATAAAAAAAGAGAATAATGCCGGGTGTCTCCCGTTCAAATTTATAGCTAACCAATCCTGTCAGGTTGTGGGGGTGGAGTCACAACCCAGTGTGTGCTGCCATGAATGCGTCAGGAAACTTTGATTTCCATATTTTGTATGCATTTCTTGACTACACATAGTTGAGATAAAGTCTAAAGCCCTGTACACACGATCGGATATCTGATGGATTCTAATCCGATGGATTTTCTCGTCGGATATCCGATGAAGCTGACTTTCCCCAGTCTTGCCTACACACCATCGGTCAAAAATCCGACCGCGTTCAACGCGGTGATGTAAAACACTACGACGTGCTGAGAAAAATGAAGTTCAATGCTTCCGAGCATGCGTCAACTTGATTCTGAGCATGTGTGGATTTTTGACCGATGGACTTCCAGACAGACGATCGTTTTTTTCTATCGTTTTTTTATCCATAGGAAAATTTTTAAATATGTTCTATTTTTTTCACCGATGGAGAACAAGCTGATGGGGCCCACACACGACCGGTTTGTCCGATGAAAATGGTCCATCGGTCTGTTTTCATCAGACAAACCGATCGTGTGTACAGGGCTTAAGGCTTAATGTAAACGGGAAGTTTTAAAACCTCTCCTGAACGATTTAACTTGACAGATAGTAACCAACGTTTAAAATGCCCATTTTACTGCTTTACATGCCACGTTTAGCTGCATTTGCGTTTAGAAGCCTTTTTTTGCAACTAGTCAAAAATACCTCTGAACATTCGTCCTGAATGCATTTTTTTTTTCTTTTTCAAACAAATGCTTCTAAACTCAACTGCCTAGAAATTAATATAAATGACCCTGTGTACCGATAAGAGAAATATTCCATCAACAGATCCCGGTGTCCTGTCACCACCTCCCAATTGTGTGAAAATAAGAAAATACCCCCCTATGGGGTGAGACTTTAAAGGTGACATGAACAACAAATGGTTTAAAAATGTATACATTTTATTACAGTAAAACTAAATTTTCCTGCGCTCTTGTGTTTTGCCAAACCCGGGTAATGTAGTGTAGTCTCACGGGAAAGTCTAGAGTCTTGCAGCCCTCCTCAGAACAAAGGGTGTTCATATAGCTAAGGGAAGAAAGAAAAGAAGGGAGGGTGCACCGACCTAGTGCATTACTACTTATATTTTTATTAAAAACAGAATAAAAGCAATGATCCTACTCACAAGGTAAACTGAGGTAAGTGCTTTTCAGACAGGTAGACTGGACCTCACTGCACCTGCCAGTGGAACCTCAGACATCTGGACGGCTGACGCATTTCTGGGGCGTACCCCCTTCCTCAAAGCCTAAGTGGTCCATGGTCATGTACTTTGGTGGAAAATCTTCTCCACTCTCCATGATTTTTTGCATGTCTTTAAGGCAGTCACATATAATCTTGATGGTCACTAGTACATCTGCAGCTGTACCCGCTAGACAGAATAAGGGAATGCAGGATACAAACATGAAAACGGGGAATGCAGGATTTTTGCAGGGGAAACAGAAAGGGAACACCAGGGAAACACGACTAGCACAATAAAAACTTTTATTTAACAAATAATAATTAAAAACAAATATGCACAGACAAGACCACATCAGGGGTGTGAGCCTTTCACTAATCAGCACATCTTACATTGCCGGTTGCCATGATGGCATATGTTTCAGGGGGATACATCCCCAAATTGAATTAATATTTTACCAAAAATGTGTGAATTATATTCTGTTTGTGTGAACTAAAATTATTTAAGTGTATTGTATAACATAGTATGAAAATATAGATTTTATTTTAACAACAACACAAATACTGTGACATAAAAACTGCTGCTAACAGTATTTTATTCTACAGGGTCTGTGCTTTCAGAAAATATGTAATGTTTTTTTTTTTTTTTCATATTCAAAATGTGCATTTTATTATGCATGAGCAAAATATTAAAAATGGCTTAGAGCTGAGAACTTTCAGATTCATAGATAATAGGGCAGGTCAATAAAAAGATGTTCCTCAATCTGCTTTTGCTCTTCATCCTGCAAACATTTACTGTGGTCCTGGGCCCCCTAAAGGTGGGGGAAACAACTTTACAGTGCAGTGCAGTAATTACTTTTACTAAAAAGCACTGAGCCTGTAAAAAAAGTATACCAAACTTATGTCTGCTGCCACTTTTATGGCAATGGGGTTTGATTTCAGCATTCAAATATTAGAAAAGTTTGCCAAACTCTGTGTGTCTGTGTAACTCCAGGAAGTGAACAGGCATCAGCTTCAGCTGCCCACAGTTAAAATAGCTGCAGCCATACTTAGTGGAGAAAAATTTCTGCAGCATATTTGGCAAGTACAGAATTACAGTATATATAAAATAATATTGAACGTGGTTGGGGGAAAGCTTCAGAATGGCAAAGATGTTTTTATTACAAAATATGTGAGCAGACTGCAGTTCCGCTTTAAGTTCTTTTGACCTTCCCATAACTTCAATTCAAGTTCACCATGTAAATGCTCCCCGCTTAGAACATTTTTCTCACATTTTTGCTTTTGTTGATCAAGTTGAATTATAATAGCGTTAAAACGCTCAACATTTAAAGTTTCCCAGAAAACCTTATAGCACTTTTCACACTAATGGCCCTATTTATTGCAGAGATCTGATACCGTTATCTGCTTGCCTTTGGACACAACAGTGTTTAATTCACACTGTGGTCTACATGTTGCTAGTGTAGCACCCTCTAGTGTGTGCTGGAAGTAGTGTAGGTTTTGTTAGAATAGGTAAATTTACTTAGCTTAGGGCTAGGCCTAAACTATGAATCTAGGTTAGGGTTCAGTGAGTCAAGAGGGGGGAAGTTTGGGAATTTAAATGAGGCACAATAAATGTAACTCCATCCCTGGTTCAGGTACGTAAGAAAGGAATGTGGGACTTTAAATGAGGCAATTGACTTGTGGAGGGAGATTGGTTAGTAAACATTATTTATTTGTAATAATAGTAGGAAACAAGTAAAAAAAATATTTGCATATATATATACATACACATGCACACACGGCATGAACATAATAGATACATATATGTCAGCTTGTCAGCACATGAGAGGTAGTGAATATTGATAAAATGTAATACAAAGTATTTCCTATTAGCAGGCATTGGTACACCATATGCAACAAAGCTGCTGCAAAAACTGAAAAAAAGATAGATACACATTAATAGTTACATAGTACCCAATTAATTTTGAATGTATAAAAGATATAGATGGGCCAGTGAATAGGTAATGAGCCAGACTTGACTGAGCACCCCATGGAAACTCGACGCGTTTCATGGCTATATGCCATTTGTCAGGAATTGGGTACAGAAATAAACTGTAAATACAAATGTATATGTAGTATTGGTTAATATGTTCTACCCCAAAAGGGAAAAAATACCTCTTGAGAGAGAGAAATCTATACTCACAGGTTGGCTGAAGCACTGTACTTGGCTAGCATCGAGGGAGATGGGACCCCAAATTGGTTGTCTGTTCCGGAGCTGAGGCAAGGAACCCCACCCCAGCCAAGAAAACATATATATATATATTCACACATGTATAAATACACCAATATAAATGGGTATGTTGCATGTGTCAAAAAAGGAAGAGGGTTCTGTGAGTCAGGGCTGAATGACTCATCCGACAGCTGCTCTGATGCCTCCCCTGTTTCTGGAGCATTGTAGAATGTTCTAGAGGTAGTGAGCAGGAAGCTAGGAGTAGCTGCCTGGAATATTTGAGGCATCGGCCCAATCTCCAGTAATAGGCTGGCAAGGGACAGAGCTTACCTCATAAATAGGCATAAGCAATACCAGCAAGGCAGTTGGGTGGAAGATGGAGATATAGTGCTGATGAGGATGTCAGTGGCCCTGACACAACATAAGGAGGAAGCCCTTCCTGGAGGCATGGGTGCAAGCGAGAGAACAGTGTAAATATATCAGCACTACTGCAGATGTACAAGGGGGGAGACTGCTACATGTAGCCAGTTTTCGCTGAAGACAGTGGTGTGCTTAAGTCTTCATCTTTCCCCAGGAGATCTCCTGAGAGTCAGCCGAGTGGGCTGGTGAGAGAGTCAGCCAGGAGGGCAACTGGAGGGCTACTGAAAGTGGCATCTGCAGTCAGGTGGGTTGGCAGTGCCTGAGGAGGTGGTGCAGGTACCACTGACCACAGGGAGGAAGTGATGTAAAATTACAAGTTGTGTCACTCCACTGTTTTACACTTATAGGGGCTGCGAGTCCCTGCTTGTAATGGGCCATTGCTAGAGAGACTGTTAAATCATGACAGAGTAACATAGCTGGAACAATTAAGTGTGAGGGAAAAGTTGGAGCTGTATATAGGAAGAATGTCCCTGAAGTTGTTGAAGTTTTGCTGAAGTTGAAGTGGGCATCCCATAACCTCCCTTCCCTATCCAATTTATTAACACTCAATAAATAACAAAAACAAAGTCATGGACTGTTCTCTGTCTCTGGAGTGCCAGTGAAAATGTGGTGTGCCTGGCTGTGCGGGAGTGGGGGCATCCAGTTTATCTGTGGCTCTTTAGAGGGTGCGCTACACTAGTTATTCAAGAAAGGCACAGAGTTCTCTACCCTGCTACTCAGATTGGAGCAGAGACTGATAAC
This sequence comes from Rana temporaria, assembly GCF_905171775.1. Lineage (NCBI taxonomy): Eukaryota > Metazoa > Chordata > Amphibia > Anura > Ranidae > Rana > Rana temporaria. The sequence continues at coordinate 572,254,032 of NC_053489.1, forward strand.
ATGATACTGACAGGTCATATGACGGAGTTTCTCCTGACTTATTTTTTGTTTTTATGTATTGGAATAAATGGAGCTCCACTTGTTTTGGAATCCTAATTATGGTAACTTTCCAACCATCTATACTCTTTAATGACTGTGATTTCTAAGTTTCCAGCAGCCAAATGATTGTAAAATGGCAAAACAAATACATCAAAATTACCTCAATGTCACACCAAAAGTGATATGTGAGTGATTTTCTCTCCAGTTTGTGTATAACAGTTGCTTGGAACCAGAAAATGTTTGTAATGTAATCTTTAGAAAGATATGCAGCACACTTTCACAACCTTTAACAAGGAAAAAAAATGTATTACTTAAAGATTGCATTCTTGTGTCACTAACTGATGGATAGAATAATAACATTTTAAATTTATTGTACTATTAAATTTCACGTTGCCCATTTAAATAAAGACTGTATTATTAATTGTAACATTTATGTTTAAAGAAAAGGCATTCAAACTGTGACTTCTCAAATATATGTATATTGTCATTTACAGTATATTTAATATATTTTGAAAGGACATCTACTGTTACTGTATATGTCACACAAAAAGGCCAATGGCAATATGCCCAAATTTCTCTTGAAATTTTATGAAGCATTTTCTGTGGTTAAATTGCTAAGCTTGCAATAAAATACACCATTATTTTTGAAACTCCTTTGTTTCATTTTATGCTATTGAATTATTTAGTAGGGTTGTGATCTATTCTCCTGGTAATGTTCCCTCTTGAAAAGGATAATATCTTATAAAATTTGACAACCCACTTGATAGAGTGACAGTGCTTTTTTATCTCTAGCTTGGTCTCATGCCAAGACAGTACAGCAGCTCTATTTTTGAGAAACCCCTGTCTTTCATCATTTACAGGAAAAGTCATACATTTTCAGGTTTAATATAGGTTTAGCCAATGCACTAAATAAATATATACATTATTATATGAGATGTAAAGTTAGTAGAAGTTGTTAAGTGGCCACATGAGTTTTTTTTACCACAACTAAGAATATCCTGTTGAAATAATCAAGGTATGCGGCAGAACTAAGTTATGTTATAGGAATAAGCAAAAATAGAAATCACTCATGATCCACGATTTGACAAAGTGTTTTTCTACCTTATAAAAGTAGAGGGAAATCTCATCAATGGAAAACAGTACAAATAAGAACTGACAGGTTTCCCAATGCTATTCAGTTTGGGATAGAGGTACACTTTAACATGTGGGTATAAGTGTACCTCTATGGGTGTGTGGGTATAAGTGTACCGCAGATGTGTGTTTAAAGTGTACCTCTATGCCAAGCTGGATAGCATTGGGAAACCTGTCAGTTTTTTTTTCACTGTTTTCCATTGATGAGCTTTCTCTCTTCTTTATATCTCAGAGACAAATCAGTGTGAACGTAAACATCCTTAGTACCACGATAAAAGGTGTCCCCTACCCATTGGAAGAGCTTGTTTTTATTTTGGTTTTGGAGGCAACTGTAGAACTTTGGATTTCATATCACTTTCTGTCTAGGTAATAATGGTCCCCAGGACAAATAGAGAGATACATCTCACCAACCTTAAATCTAAACTCTAATCAGTAAATAATATAATCAGTGCAAATTATAAACTCAATAATCCCATTACCCTCTAATAAAGAAGCAAAAAAAATGTTTTACCATGCACCATTTTTAAAATATGGCATCACTTTTGATACCTATTCCAACTTTTCAAAACAATTAAAATTTGGATTGGTCGAAAAATTATCGATCAATTTGAATTCTATGTGAATAAATAGCTGCTTGTTAAGCAGCGGGGTTCGAAGCAGGCCACCTGCATCCTTAACAACCATGAGTCATCATCTGTCATGTATGAAATCTCTTTTCCTCTAGACATAAAGAGTGCCCCCTTGTCTTTTGTGTTGACCGTAAAGTGAATAACTCAACACCAAGTTCACTATATGGACCCCGTATATATTTGTACATATTGATCATATCCCCCCTTAATCTCTTTTTCTCAAGAGTGAATAAATGCAGTTCCTCTAATCTTTCCTCATAGCTGAGCTCATCCATGCCTCTCATCAGTTTGGTTGCCCTTCTCTGCACTCTCCCCAGTTCCCCAATATCCTTTTTGAGAACTGGTGCCCAAAACTGAACTGCATATTCCAGATGAAGTCTTACTAATGATTTGGACAGGGGCAAAATTATATATCTCTCTTGCTCGCTTTGGAAATTGCAGCATGGCATTGCATGCCATTATTGAGCTTATGATCTACCAAAACCCCCAGATCCTTCACTACGGATTTCCCCAGTTGTACTCCCCCTAGTATGTATTATGCATGCATATTCTTAGCCCTCAAGGGCATAACTTTACATTTATCAACATTAAACCTCATCTGCCACATAGTCGCCAAGTTAGACAGAGCATTGAGGTCGGCTATAAGAATAATAAAAATGCCATAAATCAAAAAAAAATTGTAGGTGCTATAATTTTTCCGCAAAACAATCAATATACGCTTATTGCAATTTTTTACCAAAAATATGTAGAATATTACATATACTAAACTGAGGGGAAAAATTGGGATATTTATTATAGCAAAAGGTAAAAAATATAGTTTTTTCAAAAATGTACGCTCTTTTATTTATAGCACAAAAAATAAAAAGCGCAAAGATGATCAAATACCACCAAAAGAAAGCTCTATTTTTGGAAAAAAAGGACATTCATTTTGTTGAGTACAACATCACATGAACGCAAATTGTCAGTTAAAGCGACGCAGTGCCGTATCGCAAAAAATAGCCCGGTTAGGAAGGCGGTAAATTCTTCCAGGGCTGAAGTGGTTAAAGGTTTACAGTATATTATATATGCCATGGTCACCAGATGAATTTCAAGCAAAAATGTTCCATTAGCTGGATTTGCCAGCTTCCCTTTGCACATTTGCTTTTGCTTCAATTTGTCTGGAAAGACAAAATCTGGTTCAGCTAATGCATGGAAGCCAATCCGCTTCTAAATTCAGCTTGTTCAGTTAAGCTTTGACTAAAAACCTTGAAGCTGATTGGAAGCTCTCCAGTTTTAGTAAATCAACAACTATGTGCCTAGAATCACCTAAAGTTGCTAACTCATTAAGATAAGTTTAGCATCCATGTGAGGTTTTTATGAAATTATGTTAGAAATGGTTAGATTATTTACAAGGGGCCAGGTTCACGTCCGATCACGTATCGTTGTGCGGGCGTAACGTATCTGATTTACGTTATGCCTCCGCAACTTAGACGGGCAAGTGCTGTATTCTCAAATCACTTGCTCTGTAAGTTGCGGCGGCATAGCGTAAATCGGCCGGCGTAAACCCGCCTAATTCAAATTTGGAACAGGGGGGGCGTGTTTTATGTAAATGTTGTGTGACCCGACGTGATTGATGTTTTTCCCGAATGGCGCATGCGCCGTCCGTGGAATTTCCCAGTGTGCATTGCTCCAAAGTACGCCGCAAGGGCGTCATTGGTTTTGACTTAAGCAAACGACGTAACTTTTTCAAATTTTGATGTGGGAACTACGGCCATACTTAACATTGGTACGCCGCACTTACGCCACCATATAGCAGGGGTAACTATACGCCGGGAAAAGCCTAACGTAAACGGCGTAAATGTACTGCGTCGGCCGGGCGTACGTTCGGGAATTTGCGTATCTAGCTAATTTGCATACTCAACGCGGAATTCGACGGAAGCGCCACCTAGCGGCCAGAGTAAATATGCAGTTACGATACGACGGTGTAACACAGTTACGCCTGTCGGATCTACAGGAAATCTATGCGTAACTGATTCTAAGAATCAGGCGCATAGATACAACCGCGCAACTTATAGATACGACGGTGTATCTGGAGATACGCCGTCGTATCTCGTTTGAGAATCTGGGCCAATATGTGTATACTTGGACCTTGTTTTTTTTTTTTTTTTTGAGGCATCAACAGATCCCTGTTCAAAAACTTCAATTTTCAATGTCATAGGTCTTGGGTATATCCACTTGTGCAGGGGTGCTTTATTCTCTTCTAGGAAGAGATTATAGTAATGCCTTGCTTCCTTTATTGACTTGCATTCCTTATAAATTCAGGTAAAGGGTATAATACTGCGCTGCCAATGGGAAGTGGGGTGGAAAAAAATTCCTTCCTTATAAATTCGATAAACCAAATACTTCCTATTCTGGCATAAATAGTTTATTCTTTTTAATCAAAGTCTATTTTCTACACTCTGTTCATAGCTTTCTTTTGGGAAAAGATGAACAGCTACACGCTGTCACTGGGCTGCACCACTAAGCAGGAAGCACAACCTCTGTATGCCAATAGTGAAAAAAATATTTTCAGTCTGAACTTGTGTTGACAAGCAATACAATTTGTGCTGAAGCAATTTATTGCCAAAGTAGGCTTTGGTTTTTGCTAAACAGCTTGTCGGTTGGTGCATTTCAACTGATTTTCCTCCCCCTAAAGCAGATTAAAGAGTATTGCCCTTGAATTTCTGAAGTTCATGTATACTAAACTTTGCAAAATATAAAATCAATGACTAAGAAAATAGATCAGCTTATTATACACAGCTATATTTGAATGCTGAAAAGGGGTTGTGCATGGCTATACTTTTCCCATAGTTTTAAACAGCAGCTCCAAAGACACCAGCATGAAACATTGGTCCATTGATCACTGCTTTATTTCTCATTTAATTGGATAAAAACAGTACCTAAGCTTATTAATTCAAGCCATTGATGGCCTAAGTCATAGCTGTTAAAATGTTAGAGCATGTATATGATTATTTAAATTGGAATGATCAAAATCTCACATACATGTATATCTTAAGAAATTGTAAAGAGCTGCACAAGCTGTTGGAGCTATATAAATCCTGTATATTAATAATAAATTCAATATATTAGCAATAAATGTGTTGCACCTCCAGAAATCACAGGTTAATCTATTTGGGAATTCAGCATTTATTGTAAATTGTACTCAACTCCATACTTCTAGTTATCTAAAGATCAGAATTTTTGAAGTTCTAAAGTAGTGCCCTCTGCTCCTCATTATTTTATATACCTTAAAAATCTAGGGCCAGATTCACAGTGGAGATACGACGGAGTATCTCAGATACTCCGTCGTATCTCTCAGAGTATCTATGCGACTGATTCATAGAATCAGTTACGCATAGATGTCCCTAAGATCCGACAGGTGTAATTGTTTTACACTGTCGGATCTTAGGATGCAGTACCGCAATGCAAATTAGGAGTTACGGCGATCCACGGCGGTTTTTTGCGTTCGCTACGTTGCCGCTAGTCTAGTTTCCCGTCGCAAAGTTAGTCGTCATTTTTGGTGCCTTAACTTTAGTCAGCAAACGTATTGCTGTCTAAAGTATGGCCGTTGTTCCCGCGTCGAAATTTAAAATTTCACGTTGTTTGCGTAACACGTCCGGGAATACGGAATTACGCTACGCGCGTCGCCGTTCGAAAAAATGACGTCACTTCGCGCAAAGCACGGCGGGAGTTACGAAACGGAGCATGCGCAGTAGGTCCGGCGCGGGAGCGCGCCTAATTTAAATGGCACACGCCCATTTATATTACGCGGTCTTAGTTTTCATCGCAAGTGCTTTGTGAATCAGGCACTTGAAATGAAAACTTGCGGTGGTGTAACGTATCTACGATACGTTACACTACAACGTATCTACGATACGTTACACCGCCGCACTTGTACCTGAATCTGGCCCATAGTTACATTGAAACAAACATATATGCATCAATATCAACCCCACAAGTAAAATAACACAATAGCCAATACTAGAAATGCACATATTTGAAAATCTTAGCTCTAAAAAAAAATGTATATACCATTTATTTATTTTATAAAGATGTAATTTCATGTCAGTCCCATAAATAATAATTCCATACATTCTTGGGTATACATTCTACATGCAACATGCATCTGTACACACACGCACTTTAATTATGTATTTATTTGATAAACTGTATGGACCATATGTGCGAGAATATTCCCATGTGCAGCTCCCTCCCTGTTCAGAATCCCCAGCTTATTGTACTTTTTGTTTCACTGGATGGTAATATTTCTAAATGGCTGCAAATAAAGTGTAGAACAATAATATGTAGCAACACAAAGCTACTTTTGGACACACATAAATAACTGAAAAAAAAAATAGTTACTGTATTTATTGACATATAACACTCACTTTTTTACCCTGAAAATAGAGGGTAAACTGTGCCTGCGTGTTATACGCAGGGGGCTGTGGAACGTTTTTTCCTGAAACTTCCAACTTAAACTTAGGGTGCGTGTTATATGCCTGTGTATATACACCGATAAATACGGTACTTATTCCAGTTTGTGTACCATTTTGTTTATAGTTTTATTTTTATCTGTCTTCTCTGGGAGAACTAAGCCTCACTATCTTTCCTGGCGACCTTTGTCATCAGGACTGAATGTGGTGGGAAATCTATAATTATACAGTTGTCACCAGAACAGGAGATGAGGGGAATCTTTTTAACAGAGCCACCTGTTCTCGTTTCCTGTCTTTTTGGAGATATATCCCCTCACTTCCTGTTGTGTCTGCAGGGCATGAAGTGAAGGGATATCTCCCTAATAGAGCAAATAACACTGACACAATCAAAACAATTTTTTTTAACCATATGTTTAATGTAGGGGTCAGTGTTGCCAACCTACCAGATTTAAATTTACTGGCACGACACCTGAAATTTACTGGCGCAGCCAGGTTTTTACTGGCATTTCACAAAAGTTATTAAATTAGATTTTTAGGTGCAAATTTCATTATTTAGGCTACAAACAAGTACACTAGGCAAATCGCAATGTTATTTAAGGTAGATATTATGGTAAAAAAAACATATTTTTTTTATTTTCGATATAATAAGGGCACATTATTTAGTCACATCACCCCCTGCCTCCATCCCCCTCTGCCACCAACACTACCTACCTTCACCCCCCTCTGCTGTGCCACAATCTCCCCCTACCTCCAATCTCCCCCAGGCCACCTGCCTCCAATCACCCCCTGCCTCCATCGTCCCCTGCCTCCACCCCCCTCTGCGGTGCCACCAACAACCCCTGTCTCCATTCCCCACTCTCTGCGGTGCCTCCAATCACCCCCTGCCTCCAATCACCCCCTGCCACTAACACCCCATGCCTCCAATCTCCCCCACCTCCAATCTCCCCCTGCCTCCATTCCACTCTGCAGTGCCACTGCAGCCACCATCACCCCCTGCCTCCAATCACCCCTTGCCTCCAATCTCCATACGCAGTTCCAAGCCGAACCAATCTCGGCTATTTTTACTGGCACATTCCCGCAAGCACGGACATTTACAAACTGGGGAAAAAAGTGCCCGTTTTTACGAACTGTCCATAAAAATACGGACGTTGGCAACACTGGTAGGGGTGTGCACCCAAGAATCCTTGAGGGGCTTTGATTTACTATTACTTTGAAGTTTGTCTATCAGAGAATTGTATCCAGTGATTATTTGTATTGCATCACTTACTCCTTAGTCCTGACTGTTGTGTCACCTTGGCAACCCCTGGTGACCTTATCTGTGGGTTGGATCTAGGTTTGACAAATCAGGGAGGCAGTATTTTTGTTGTTATCCCAGCTTGTGGAGTGGAGTCTTTTGTTAACCATTTCTCCTGAGATATGGTGTTCTTTTTCCATTCACCCTACCAGGGAGAGGGTGTCTTTTATAATGCTGGGGCTATATGCCTGGTTATAGGCCCTATGGCTGGAATTTGGGACTGATGACTGTTGCCCTTCACTGAGGAGAAAGGCCATGTGGGCCTAAGAAGATAATTTTTTTTTATACGGTCATTATTGGAAATGTGCAGCAGAGGAAGTGTGATGTTTTTGAATGCTGAGACTTCTTCAACTACTACTAGCCAAGGAACTGTAGGAAGCACTTTGTGGGTTTTTTGGTATTCCAACTTCTTTGAATTCTTGTCCTACCTACCAAGTTCAGGTAAAGAATTTAAAACTTCCTTCTATTGTTTACCTATTTCTTTCAAGGGCAAGTGAGTTAGCTCTATCATGGGGACTGTAAAATGTAAAATTCCCTACTGTATCTGTAACAGGTAGAGCACAGGGATACAATGGCTGCAAGGTGAAAGTCATTTCACATGAAATACCATCACATTTGTTATCAATAAGCATTAGTGCCTGAATATCTCTTGATATCAGCATTGTGTAGTCATCTGTACAAAATAGGAGTCACAGCTTGTTAAACAAGTCAGACTCTTCTACATTGCACAGTTCTCAACATCTAACATTGAGAACCTCTGGATATGATGCTTCCAATACTAATAATGATAACCTTGTTAGTGTGCTGCTGCTGTTTAATAAACATTAACACCATAGGGCGCTTCTAAGCAAGTGAGGCCACGTACACATGATCGGTCCATCCGATGAGAATGGTCTGATGGACCGTTTTCATCGGTCCAAACCGATTGTGTGTGGGCCCCATCGGTTAGTTAACCTTCGGTCAAAAAAATAGGAACTTGCTTTAAAATTTAACCGATGGACGCCTAACCGATAGGTCAAAACCGATCGTTAGTACGCACAACCATCGGTTAAAAATCCACGCATGCTCAGAATCAAGTCGACGCATGCTTGGAAGCATTGAACTTCGTTTTTTTCAGCACGCCATTGTGTTTTACGTCACCGCGTTATGACATGATCGGTTATTTAACCTATGGTGTGTAGGCACATCAGACTATCAGTCAGCTTCATTGGTTAACCGATGACAACGATCATTCGGAATGTTCTCATCGGATGGAATGATCGTGTGTACGAAGCTTTAGTGTTTATGATCAAAAACAGAACAAAATCCACTAATATTTAGTAAGATGAAAGGATGCATATGTTAAAACCAAGGGACGTTACCATGCTGAACTGAAGTAATGCAGGAAAGTGCAAAGAGAAGCCGTCTTCAGCAAACTGAGCTACAACAACACCACCAGTGTGGGGATAATCAAGGATGATTTCAGATGCTGGTGGCATGGAAGGGGATGTGGCTATGTGTTTTAAGGCAGTAATGCCTCTTTCTCAAGCCTGACAACTCCTCTCCTAATGAGCTCACTGGCTGGACTCAAGCCCTACACCTAATCATTATGCATGAGAGAAGATGGGAGATGCCAAGCTTAGGGAGGGGATGATCGGATCTGCAATTTAAGAGACCAACTGGGGTAATGAGGAGGGGCCAGTCTGTGCAAGCATGAGAAGAAGGAATAGGACATACAATCAGAAGACACATTTAAAATCAAATGATGTACATAGCTAAAACCAAAGCATGTGGGTTCACTGAAAAATCAAATAATACACATAACAAACATATGTATGTAATGAATGTTGAAAATTATTAAATACATAATGGTGTATAAGATAAAGAAAGGGTAAAGAATTGTACAATAAACTTTTTTAATTTTATCTGTGTTATTGTGCCTATAAAATCTCATCCAGAGTACTTTGTATCTTTGTGTATAAGATAAAAGATGAAGGCCGGATTCACGTAGGAAAGCGCATCTTTGTGCGGGCGTAACATATCCTATTTACGTTACGCTTCAGCAACTTTGACAGGCAAGTGCTGTATTCACAAAGCAAAGTTGCGGCGGCGTAGCGTAAATAGGCCGGCGTAAGCCCGCCTAATTCAAATGTGGATGATGTGGGCGTGTGTAAATTTATTGTGACCCCACGTAAATTACGCTTTTTACGAACGGCGCATGCGCCGTCCGTGAAAGTATCCCAGTGCGCATGCTCCAAATTAACCCGCAAAAAGCCACTGCTTTCGACGTGAACGTAAATGACGATCAGCCCTATTCGCGAACGACTTACGCAAACGACGTAAAACGTGAAAAATTCCACGCTGTTTTGACGTCCATACCTAACATTGATACGCCTCATCTACGCCCCATAGAGCAGGGGTAACTTTACACCGGAAAAAGCCTTACGTAAACTGCGTATCTGTACTGCGACGGCCGGGCGTACGTTCGTGAATAGGCGTAAAATAGCTGATTTACATATTTCTAGGCGTAAATCAGCGTACACGCCCCTAGCGGCCAGCGTAAATATGCAGTTAAGATACGACGGCGTAGGAGACTTAAGCTGGTCGTATCTGATTCTTTGAATCAGGCGCCAAGATACGACACCTCAGACTCAGAGATACGACGGCGTATCTGGAGATACGCCGTCGTATCTCCTACGTGAATCTGGGCCGAAATGTTTACTCCTATATGTTGCAATCACATATGCACATCCACATCCAATCAAACACATAAACATATGTTAAGGCATGTTTACAGTATGTGTATGAATGTTAGCTTAATAAACCGGATTAAAAAAATAGGTTACAAACAAGGAGAATAATAATTCACATATACCCATGAAATAACATTAAATGGGGCAATATGTGTGCCATCACACAGTGTAGATATCAGAATGAATCCCCACTAGTCAGTCATATAAGAGAAGAGGCTGTAAATAAAGAAATTACATTAAAAATTGGGAGGCTGCTTTTTGCAGAAAGGGAAAATGCAGCCAATGTAAGGCATACAATCCTGGCCAGCTTGAAGCAGTTCTGTTCTGCTGTAAGCCTTATTTTGGTGACAACGAAAGGGTTAAACAAATAAAAATTTCTAAAACGAGGAACGCATTACTTCCATACAGAGATAGCTTTAGAAAAATAAAAATGTCCATGCTGTATTACACAAATGCAGAATATTCTGCAGAGAGGTTCTGGAGTGAGCAGTGTTTGACAGGGAAACATACACGTAGATCACAAGACTGACTGAACAGAGTTTCTAATCCTTTGATAGGTAATACAGTTACCATTCATGTGTTTCAATGTATGTGTTTAGTTGATTGCATGGTGTTCAATTTTAAATACAATGTCACATACCATGGCTTCAGTACAGTTAATGGTGTACTTACAGTGTACTTAACAGCGTAATTAACAAGCATGTTTTATATTGGTGGGATTCATCCAGTAATTTTCCTGATCTAAAAAGCCAAGTTACTTGAACATAATAATAATATCTATTAGAATAACAGAAGGATTGTTTAGTAATTGTGGATGGCACTAGGAAATTCGTGTCTCCATTCACATGTATCACTGTGACAGGACTTTATAGTATCAGTAAATCATGTGGTCACATTTCACATATTTACATAAATGTGCTCTTGTACAGAATAACTAGCCATCATGTTGTCTGTCTCATATGAGTAGTTACTGATGCCTGTGAGCTATAAAACATTAACAAAAAGAACTCATGGTGGAAGTAAAGGGAAGATTAATGGCCTAGATGTTTAATATTAATGTTAATAACATACCAGAATGGATATTATCTATTAAGAAGATGGCAGATTTTAAAATTGCATATAGTATTTCTATTACTACAAGTTCATCATTACAAGACAGAAATGTAGGTGATGCTTAGGCTAATTCTAAGCCAAGTCATAAATCTTGTTATGATATATGCATGCATTTAAAATAACTTATTTAAAAATGTTTTACTTCTTTCTTTCACTCTTGTGTGAATCATTTATGGGAACATATGCAGATGCAAGTGTAGTGCAATGTTTAACTCTCCTGCCCCCCTCATTCATAGCATTTTGTTTATAAATAAGTTACTAGTAGGTGCAATCTTTTTACTTTTAAGGCTTGCTGACACCTTTGCTGCTGTTTTAAAATGTGTTCACACAATGCAAAATAACTTGGTAAAAATAATTCAGTGTAGTGTGTAACAAGGATTGATAACCTGAACAGTTGATAGTTGTTTTCAATCACCTTTTTACTTTCCCTATATGACACAAATCGTTTTGTGGCTTTATAATTGCATATACTTGATACTTACTTTTTTTTTCCTATCATTCATTCTTGTCGTTTCCTCTACAAAGATAAACACTTTTCTGCCCTTAAAAAATAAGCTAAGTGCACCTGTAAAGTGAACCTGTGGCTGTGGACTTTTAAATATGTATACAATATATTCATAAAAAACAGTAAATTAGATTTAATCAAGGACTTTTGCTTCAAAGTGAACGTGAATGGCGTCCAGCGCCATTCACGAATCACTTACGCAAACTACGTAAATTTGAAATTTCGCGATGCGGGAACGACGGGTATACGTAACATTGGCTGCCCCTGCTAATAGCAGGGGCAGCCTTACGCGAAAGACGCCGTACGGAAACAACGTAAACTGCGTACGCAGGGCTCGCGTAATGTTGTGAATCGGCGTTAGTATGCAATTTGCATACTATACGCTGAGCACAACGGGAACGCCACCTAGCGGCCATCGCAAGAATGCAGCCTAAGATATGCAGGCATAAGAGCCTTATGCCGCGCATATCTTAGGCTGCAGTCGGCGTAACGAGGTTCCTGAATCAGGAGCATTTGTTACGCCGGGGCAAGTAAGCACTTGCGCTGTGTAACTATGGTTACACAGGCGCAATTGCTTCTTGAATCCGGGCCCTTGTATTTTTTCAGATTTCATCAGACATACATACTGTACATATACTTTCAAGTTTTTGTATATTTATATTGATATATGTAGGTGCATATAATTGAAGGACATAGTCATCTGGTTTTGTTATTTGAGCTATGATTATTAAATTCCAACAATTTTGCAACAACATGATCATATTCTATGTATATGGTTAATGGGGAATTTGTTATTATATATGTTTTTTGAATTTCGAGTTTATATATATTTTTATGGATATTTTTTCATTATAAAACTGCATTTGTGAGCTTTTAGTACTACATGAGTTAATTTTACCATTTTAGCCATCCTAATTGCCATAATCACTTTCATGTGTAATCATATTGGTTCCATAAGGAATGATGAAGGAAATGTTGTTAATAAGGAAGGAGAGATGGCAAAGGTATTGAATTTATTCTTCTCCTTAGTCTTCACGAGGGAAACGGGGGGCTTCAGTAACCGCACCTGCAATGTTTATCCTCATTACACGTCACAGGAGCCACCCTCATAGCTAACAGAGGATAGAATTAGAAATAGACTTAAAAAAAGCTTAACATAAATAAGTCACTGGGACCAGATGGCTTGCACCTGAGGGAGTTCCACCCTAAAGTGGATCTTCCGCTCATCTGATTCATCTGATTCTTCCTCCCTCCAGTGCCACAATTGGCACCTTTCATGGTTAGGGGGACAGGATACCTCTGACAGGTATCCTTTCCCACTTCCGGGTGGTGACATCATGACTGGGGCTCCCTCCTCCTACCTCCCCCCCGGCCGCTGGGCCAGTAGGAGAGATGATCAGGCCTCACACATGAGCAGTAGGGTTCCCGGCATGAAGCCTAAAGGCTACACTGCCGGGGTACCCTTACCTGCAATGGTGGCAGCAGCACCCGACAGCTGATGGAAACATCAGCTGCGTGTGCCGACATCACTGGACTTTTATTAAAAGCCAGCAGCTGCAGTATGTGTAGCTACTGGCTTTTAATTATTTGTTTGGGAGTGGAACACCACTTTAAGAAACTCAGTTAAGTAATTACCAGACCATTGTTCCTAATTTGTACAAATAGTCTACTGACTGGAATGGTACCAGCTGATTGGAGAAAAGCCAATGTAGCACCAATATTTATAAAAGGGACAAGATACATCCCTGGGAATTACAGACCAGTTGGCCTAACATTTCTAGTATGCAAGCTCTTGGAGGGGTAGATAAGGGACTATATACAAGATTATAGTAATAAAACAGTAACATTAGCAGTAATTAGCATGGATTCATGAAGACTAGTTCTTGCCAAACCAATCTATTTACATTCTATAAGGAGGATCTGCCATCTAGATAAAGGTAGGCCCATAATCATGGTGTATCTGGATTTCGCAAAGGCATTTGATACAGTTCCCCATAAACGTTTACTGTACAAGCTAAAGTCTGTCAGCATGGACCATAGGGTGAATACATGGATTAAAAACTGGCTACAGGGGCGAGTTCAGAGGGTAGTGATAAATGGGGAGTACTTGGAATAGTCGGTGTGGAAAGCGTGGTCCCCCAGGTTTCTGTCCTGGGACCAATCATATTTAAATTATTCATAAACGATCTGGAGAATGGAATAAAAAGCTCAATCTCAGTATTTGTGGACGATACAAATGTAAGCAGGGCAATAATTTCTCCGCAGGATGTGGAAACCTTACAAGAAGGTCTGAACAAATTAATGTAGTGAGAAAATACATGGCAAATGAGGTTTAATGTAGAAAAATGTAAAATAATGCATTGGGATGGAAAAAATATGAATGCAATCTACTCACTAGGGGAAGAAATTATGGGGGAATCGAGGATGGAGAAGGACCTGAGGGTCCTAGTAGATGATAGGCTCAGCAGTGGCATGTAGTGCCAAGCTGCTGAAAGCAAAGCAAACAGAATATTGGCATGCATTAAAAAGGGGATTAACTCCAGAGGTAAAACATTTTTCTCCCACTCTACAAGACTCTGGCCATCCAGTTCTGGGCACCAGTCCTCAGGAGGGATGTGCTGGGACTGGAGAGAGCCCAGAGAAGGGCAACAAAGCTAATAAAGGGGCTGGAGGACCTTAGTTATGAGGAAAGGTTACGAGCACTGAACTTATTCTCTCTGGAGAAAAGATGCTTGAGAGGGGAAATGATTTCAAGGTACAAATACCATACTGGTGACCCCACAATAGGGATAAAACTTTTCTGTGAAATGGACTTTAAAAAGACACACAGATATTGACTAACAGGAGAAGAAAAGCGGCTTAACCTTAAATTGCATAGAGGGTTCTTTACTGTAAGAGCGGTAAGAATGTGGAATTCTCTTCCACAGGCAGTGGGGAACATCGATAATTTCAAAAAACTTTAGATAGACACCTGAACGACCACAACATACAGGGATATACAATGTAATACTGACATAAAAGCACACACACAGGTTGGACTTGTGTCTTTTTTCAACCTCACCTACTATGTACTGTAACTATGTAACTACAGTCATGGCCGAAATTGTTGGCACCCCAGAAATGTTTCCAGAAAATCAAGTATTTCTCACAGAAAAGTATTGCAGTAACACATGTTTTGCTATACACATGTTTATTCCATTTATGTGTATTGGAACAAAACAAAAGAAGGGAGGAAAAAAAGCAAATTGGACACAATGTCACACAAAACTCCAAAAATGTGCTGGTCAACATTCTCGGCATCCTTTAAAAATTGTGGATAAATACGATTGTTTCAAGCATGTGATGTTCCTTTAAACTCACCTGGGGCAAGTAACAGGTGTGGGCAATATAAAAATCACACCTGAAAGCAGATTAAAATTAGATAATTTCACTTAGTCTTTGCATTTTGTGTCTGTGTGTGCCTCACTAGGCATGGACAACAGAAAGAGGAAAAGAGAACTGTCTGAGGACTTGAGAACCAAAATTGTGGAAAAATATCAACAATCTCTAGGTTACAAGTCCATCTCCAGAGATCTAGATTTGCCTTTGTCCACAGTGCGCAACATTATCAAGAAGTTTGAAACCCATGGCACTGTAGCTAATCTCTCTGGGTGTGGACTGAAGACAAACAATGAGGAAAGGTTGCAACGCAGTATAGTCCAGATGGTGGATAAGCAGCCCCAAAAAAGTTCCAAAGAAATTCAAGCTGTCCTGCAGGCTCAGGGAGCATCAATGTCAGCGCCAACTATACGTCAACATTTTAATTAAATGAAAAACTATGGCAGGAGACCCAGGAGGACCCCACTGCTGACACAGAGACATAAAAAAATAAAACAGTTTCTCTGACTTATCATTCTTCAGGGGGTGGTGGGGAAACCACTCCATAAATGGTACTGGACCACAAATAGGTTACTGGCCACTCTGTTTTTTGGCACCGTGATGTCCGAATACTGGTTTTCTCTCATCATGAAGTATTTCCACTTAATGAACAATGAAGAATTTGACGAGGCCACGCATCCTGCGCCTAAACGAAAGAAAATCTGGGAGGTATGCCAAATGATTGTGACCAATTTCCAGCAGGCCTACGTGCCAGAAAGGCACGTCAGTGTGGATAAAAGTCTGATGGCCTACAAGGGACGCCTAAGCTGGATACAGTTTATTGAATCCAAAAGAGCGCGATTTGGCATCAAATTCTACATGCTCTGCGAGTCATCCACCGGATACATCTAGAATTCGGTCATTTACACCGGCAAAGGCAAGAAGTTCAACCCCAGGTATAGCCGCTATGGGATGACCACATCATCTGTCCTTACACTGCTGGAGCCATTGCTGAACCAAGGATATTGTGTGACAACGGACAATTTTTACACGTCTCCGGAACTGTATGAGGTTTTTCATGGTACCGTTAGGCCTAACCGACGTCACATGCCATCTATGTTTGGCAAGAAAAAAATAAAAACCGGAGAAATGGTTGCCTTTCAGAAGGGTAAGATGATGGCAATGCGATGGCGAGACAAGAAGGACGTGTGTCTCATGAGTACTGTGCACAATACCTCCACTGCCATGGTCCACACAAAACATGGAAAAGATGTGCTGAAGCCGCAAGTCATGATCGACTATAACAACACAATGGGAGGTGTCGACAGAGCCGATCAGGCGATGACATTTTACCGATGCGGAAACAGCAAAATAAATATTACAAGAAGATTTTCAGGCATCTTCTGGAACAATGCCTTTGGAATTCTTATATCCTTTATAGAGCAAAGAGTGACATACCTCTTGTTCATTCTGACTTTATCTGGAATGTGGCTGAGCAGATTTTTGTCAACCACCAGACGCCATCAGTAGCTGTGAACAGACCCGGAGCTGCTGTTGTCAACCCAGAACGCCTGACAGGTCATCATTTTATGGACTACATACCGCTAACCGCAAGAAAGGCAGCATCTACCAGGATGTGCACGGTTTGCTTTTCAAAGAGAGATGGCAATGGAAAAAAAGTCCGAAAATAAACAAGGTTCCATTGTCCTGATTGCGACGTCGGACTTTGTTCAGTTCCATGCTTCAAAATGTTTCACACTCAGGATGTTTATTGAATTTCTTTGTTTGACAAATTTCATTATTTTTCATTACATTTTTGAATCAAATTATATTATTTATTAGATTATAATTCATGAGTTTGTGTTTCAAATTTATCACATCTGGGATGTCTACTAGAGTCTTATTTGGTCAGGTTTAAGTAAGTAATTACTAAGAATTGCAGGCCTATAATACATATCACCAAATTTCCATGCAAAAAATTGTACCGCTTTTGGTACAAAATTCCAGACATAATCATACTGCTAGGGAGGTTAAAATTGCTGTTGTAAAAAGGCGCCCTTCCAATAAGAAAGACCTGGAGGAGTTTGCAAAGGAAGAGTGGTCCAAAATTGCGGGTGAGAGGTATAAGAAGCTTATTGATGGTTAAAAGAAGCAACTGATTTCAGTTATTTTTTCCAAAGGGTGTGCAACCAAATATTAAGTTAAGGGTGCCAAGAATTTTGACCAGCCCGTTTTTGGAGTTGTGTGAATTATGTCCAATTTGCTTTTTTTACTCCCTTTTTTTGTTTTGTTCCAATAAACACAAAAGGAATAAACATGTGTATAGCAAAACATGTGTTGCTGCAACACTTTTCTGTGAGAAATACTTGATTTTCTGGAAAAAATTCTGGGGTGGCAACAATTTCGGCCATGACTGTATGTGTGTTCCATTGACTACACACGGCTATGTTTAGGTTGACATATTTAGTCATTTATCCTGTTTATATACATATGTTAACAGCTAATCAAGCCACATCTGTTATTGAGTGGCTGAAGGGTAGGGGGAGACATTGGGTATCTAAAAGATATTTCAGAGCTGAAAGTTACTGATCCACCATTTTTGTATGCTTTTTTCCAGACCAGCAGCCTTCCAATGCTCAATAAAGTGTTAATGAAAAAAATAGACATAGATGTTTATTGAGAAATAATGGTGTAGAATAAACTGTAATACGTAAGTTTCCATTTATAGTTGTACTGAGAAAAAGTCCAAAACTGAATATGCAGATGGAGCTTTAAAAATGTTTTGCATGGATGTTTAAAATTTCACTTTTCCTGTTACAGCTAATTAGATGCTTGGTTTCTTTCTACACTGCTGTAGGAAAATGGCAGTTGCACTACAATTGCTTGTTATGTCAGCATAACATTTTCCTTTAAAACACATGGACCACACTCCTCTATATTGTGTTATATAATTGTTTTTTTAATAGGCTGCTATATGACTGAAAGTTTAAAGTGCATTAAACAAATGTATAAAATCACAATTAATAACTACTCCCATTTATATACAAATCTAATAAATGATTTTATAGCTAACATATGCATCACAAAATAATTCTCCATTAAGCTATTCTTTTTGAATACATTTGATGGGGAGAACTCTTGATTATCTCATTTGTGCCGAAAGGCAAATTTATATTTTTAGCAAACTTTCCAAAATTAGTCTTTGAGAAAATCCATGAAATATATTCTAAATTGTACAATAGCTGAAGGCCTACATCTAGATTATACTGTCTTGTTAAAGCAAGTATCCATAGCAACACATAATTAGCATTCTACATTGGTTAACATTGTGCTATAAGAGAACTGTTTAACTTTGTAACTATTCTGGTTTAAGGATTAAAATATTTTTGTGCTATATAGCTATACATTGGGGTTGATTTACGAAAACTGGAAAACTGGAGAGTGCAAAATCTGGTGCAGATCTGTATAGAAACCTATTGGCTTTTTTTTTTTTTCCTCTCCAAGGCTTAACCGAACAAGCTGAAGTTAGAAGCTGATTGGCTACCATGCACAGCTGCACCAAATTGTGCACTCTCCAGTTTTAGTAAATCAATCCCATTGGGTTTTAAATGTGCTTGTGACATGGGTGGCAATAATATAAACATCACAATGAAGTTGGGGGCTATTTGAGTTTTGAGGTTAGTTGAAGTAAAATATCACATAAAACTGTCTGCATGTAAAACATAATGTTAATAAAATACTGCAAAAACTGGTATAAGAATTAGCATATCACTAAAGAAGAAATGCACCTGACTGCTGGTCAGATGCAAGGCTTTGCCCAATCAGGGCACAGAGCACTGTCAGAGCCCTGATTGGACAAAGTCATGATGACTTTACTCAATCATGGCTCAGTGCTCATAGTCCCACCCCACACCTTAAAAGGTTCCTTTCCACAGGAACCTTTTGCCTTGTGCTGTAGGAGTGGAGATAGATAGAACAGGACTCAGCTACTAGCTAGTTAGTGTTTTATTGTGACTCTGAGTGTAGCATGTTAGTGTAGTGTTTAATGTAGTTTGAATACTGTATAGTGTGTCAGTGTAGTTTGAGTATAGTGTAGTGTGAGTATAGTGTAATGCAAGTGCAGTGCAGTGTTTAAAAGAATTACATTACATTTAGTGCTGTATACACTTTTTTATGGTTGCTGCATTTTTTTTTCTTTTTTGTTCCCCCGTCTGTCCCCTTTATTTAAATTGTCAGTCCCAGTTTTTTTTTTTATTTAAAGTGCACCAAACGCCACTTTGGTGGTCCATCCTCAGGCAGGGAACATTTGCCTCTGTTTAGTAAACCATCCTCATCCTTTGTCACCCAAGCTGACACTAGTTTGCAGTCCACCACAGCTGCCAGAGAAGCCTATTCTGCCTCCTTTTCCATAGCTAAATATGCCATAGCCCAGCATCATGCACGGTGGAGTCAGATAAATTATTTGAAAACAACGACACTTGTTTATTGAGGATGCACAGGCATTACTTGATTCTGAAATTGGTCCTAAGGTTTAGGAAGGTAGGACCATGAGCCTACAGAGAGGGGAGAACACATAAACAACAAAATGGCAGTCATGTTCCCCCAGCCGCAGCGTATTGCCAAGTTGGCTCCAGTGACGATGAGGATGAAGGGCATGATGATGATGAGGTCACTGACTTGACTTGGGTGCTTGATTGAGCAGAAGAGGAAAGTGAGGGGGAGGCACAACCCCAATGAGACAGGATGTTCTCCAGAGGCAGCCATCATGGAATAGTAGGGAGCAGCCACCCTATTCCATCAGATTATCTCCTGGCCCACTTTCCACAGCTCTTCTGTGTGGGCCTTTTTTAGCACATGTGCAGCTGATCGCACTGTTTCAATTTGCAATCTCTGTCACCAACAGCTCGATCAAGCCTTCTGATTGGGAACCACCAGTGTAGGCTCCCAATCATGTGACCTCTTTGAAAGCTAATTAGAGCAGTTACATGATACAGACACAACACTGCCTCCTGGACATTAAAAGGTCACTGTGTGGTGGTGTTAAGTTCACCTTTTAGGGCAGAATTTCACTTTTCATAATGAATAGAAGCAATTTATAATGCCCCAGTCATCCTAATGCACTTATCTCTCACTTTTCCCAGCTTTGGCATCTTTGCAGTTTCACCTGTCTATTTGAATTTTTTTAAATGCTTTTTGCTTCCATCACTTCCTGTAGATCATCTCCCATCATGCACTGCCTCCACCTCCCTCATTACTATACCACCTCTTGTTTTATTTCCACCCACTTTTGTGGCCATACACATTCAAATCTGACTGTACAATCTCCTTCAGATCTACTATCAGCTTTTGTAGTGCAAGGCTGTGTGTGATTTGATACACATTCAATAGATTGTTCAGGTGGGTCCCCCTATTCCATAGTCTGATTGTACAATTTCAAATTAAAGGTCCAGCCTTTTTTTTATGTTTATTAAAAGTCAGCAGCTACAAAAAGCATAGCTGCTGGCTTTTAATAAACTTACACTTACCTGCTCCACTGTCCAGCGACGCAATGCCCGGAGCTCCGCTCCTCTCCCCCCCTCTGCCGGCGCCTCCATCCTGTGGGCACCCGGCTGTGACAGCTTTTGGCTTCACGGCCGGGCACTCACTGCGCATGCATGAGCGGTGTTGTGCTACCTGATTGGACAGGCGATCGCCTGGGACCTGTCACGTGTCCCAGGCGATCGCCTACAGGGAGGGGCTGCCATAGGCGATATGACATATTGCCTAAGCGGTCCCTGGGCGGAAGGAGAAAGTGGGACAGGAAGTCCCACTCCTCCTGAAACCCCCACTTCTCCCCCCAAAAAAATAAAATTCCAAATGTGGCATGTAAGGGGGCGAGGAGTGGATTAAGCGGAAGTTTCACTTTTGGTTGGAACTCTGCTTTAAGGAAATTGTACAATCAGACTGCATAGTTCATGGCCATCTTTATACAAGTACATAAGAGGGAGTGGATAGAGACCATTCACATCACCACATAGTAGAAACTCATGTTCCTGCACATGTTTTTTTGGGGGCATTTTGGAGCATTTCTGCTCATCATGCATAGGGCAGCCCATTCACTTGATCAGACTGCCCTATGCATGACAAATGCCCCAGAGAAGCTCCAGAACTTTTTTGGCGTGGAGAACAGTGATTTTTTTTGGTGGAATTACAGCATGTTTTTCGCCTGGCTATTAGCTTTTAACAGCAATGCAAGTGTGAGGCACGTTTTCATTGTGTTTCCAAAACACATGGCTAAACATGTGTTTTCTAAGCAGTTTGCCATGCGTGTGGAAATATGCAGATGTGAATGGAGCGTAATTGTTTTTGTGTAAAAACACCAATTTGACTTACAGGCCCCATTCACACCTACAGTATTAAAAATAGATCAAAGTCTTTACCAAGTAACTATAGATCTGTTTGTTTAACTTCTATAGTCAGGAAGATATTGGAGAGCTTAAAGGGTCACTAAAGGAAAAAAAAAATGTTGCTGAAATTACTGTTTATTGGGTATAGAGACATAAAAGTTAACTGATTCCTTTTAAAAATGATTAAAAATTTAATTTAATCTATCATATAATGTGCCTCTACTTTCACTTTCAGTTTTAAAGGTACATACATGAAGTTCCGGGTGAGAGGTGAGTCGGGAAGACTCGCAGAACAAAAACAAACAAATCCAGGACAGTGTTTTGTTTTTAAAATGAATCTGATTGGTTCTGAGGAGTTTTAGACACACAGTAATGACAGCTTAGACCACCGTGAAAATCTCCCAGTATGATGGTTATAAGGAAACAGGCAACCAGGAAGTGTGGAGATCACAGCAGAATTACAGCTCCTTTAAAGCAAAAACAAACAATGAGGACATGAAACCAGTACTGCAGTAAGGTAAAGGAAGCTATTTAGCTAAAAAAAAAATCCTTTAGTGACCCTTTAATAAAAGACCACATAGATGAGTTTTTGCTGGAAAAAAATATTTTAAGCAACAGACATTATGGATTCATGAAAGATATAAGTTGTCAAACAAACCTGATTTCTTTTTAAGAAGAGGTAAGTAAAACCTTGGACATAGAGGTGGCTGCGGACATGGTATACTTGGATTTTGAAAAAGCATTTAACATGGTTCCTCAAACAGGACTAATGTGTAAGGTAAAATCTACAGGCTTGGAAAAATCAGTTTGTAAATGGATAGAAAACTGGCTAAAAGACCGAATTTGGAGAGTAGTGGTTAATGGTCTAAGGTTATCAGTGGTGTACCCCAAAGTTCAGTGTTGGTACCCTTACTTAAAAATCTTTATAAATGATATAGGGTCTGGCATTAAAAGTACAATTTCAGTCTTTGCAGATGACACAAAGCTTTGCAGTGGAATAAAGTCCTTACAGGATGTCTTTAATTTACAAGCCAACTTCAATGCTCTGTCTAATTGGACAACTATGTGTCAAATTAGATTTAATGTTGATACATGTAAAGTTATGCACATGGGTCTAAGAATATGCATGCATCATACATGCTAGGGGGATACAACTGGGAGAAGGATCTGGAGGTTTTGGTAGATCATAAGCTTAATTATAGCATGCAATGCCAAGCTTTCCAAAGCGAGCAAAGTTCTTTCTTGTATTAAGAGAATTATGGACTCCAGAGAGAGAGAGAGAGATATCATTTTTCCACTGTACAAATCATTAGTAAGACCTCATCTGAAATATCCAGTTCAGTTTTGGGCACTAGTTCTCAAAAAGGATATCGGGGAACTGGAGAAAGTGCAGAGAAGGGCAACCAAACTGATAAGAGGCATGGAGGAGCTCAGCTATGAGGAGAGATTAGAGGAACTGAATTTATTCACTCTTAAGAAGAGAAGATTAAGGCGGAAATGATCAACATGTATAAATACATAAGTGGTCCATATAAGACACTTGGTGTTGAGTTATTCACTTTAAGGTCATCACAGAGGACAAGGGAGCAAACAAGGAAAGGTTTCTTCACAGTAAGAGCTGTGAAAATGTGGAACAGACTCCCTCCAGAGGTGGTTCTGGCCAGCTCAGTAGATTTCTTTAAAAATTTCTGGATACTTTCCTAAATGTACATGATATAACTGGGTACTAAAATTTATAGGTAAGGTTGATCCAGGGAAAATCTGATTGCCTCTCGGGGGATCAGGAAGGATTTTTTTCCCCTGCTGTAGCAAATTGGATCATCCTTTGCTGGTGTTTTTTTGCCTTCCTCTGGATCAACCGTGGGTGAAGGATTGTGTATATGGGTATGGGATTGTACTGTATGATTTTTTTTCAGACTTTTTTATTGGTTGAACTAGGTAGACATTTGTCTTTTATTAACCAGATTAACTATGAACTATTAACTATTAACTATGAAACTTTGTAGTGTAGTAAGGGTATACTTTTTGTGGCTAATTTTTCCCAGGTTACCGTAAAATCAGGGTACCCTTTTATTTTAATGGGCTACTACACGTGACAAAGTAGCTCATGGAACATTTTTGCCAGTTGCGGTTTGCACATTTTTACAAATTTTGCTGCGTTTGTCACTTGTTTTTTCACATGTCAAAATGTGTGTTTGCTTCTGAGTCTAGGGTGCCAACAATTATTGGCACCAAAAAAGCAGCTAGTACATTTTAAGTGTATAAAGGTAAATAACTATTTAAATATATAAAGGTAAATACATATATAATAATACACTAATACACTATACAATCTGATTGTACAAACATCAGATTTACCTATGTTATAGGAGGACACACCTATCTAGCTAATCTTTCTGTATCCATTCTGGTAGGCCCTTGCACTAAATAGTTGTTGCTAGATCTAGAAGAGATTGTACAATCAGATTGTATAGTGTATGGTAAGCTTTACAGACTTCCAGGGACACACTTTTCCTGTTTTAAATACTACAACTCTGCTCTAAATACAGTAGGCTCTTATAAACAAATTCAAATTGATCACTGGCTGTATATTTACTGAGAACAGATAATGATTTATAGGCTGATAATAATTGCATGTAAGCACAGGGTAGAAATCTTCTGGGGAGTGAGGGCAGATGCAGGTTGTATGTTAATGAGTAGGAATGAGCTTCGTAATCGAGTCGAACTCATGTTCGATTCGAACATCGTATGTTAGATCGTTCGTCGAAATACGAACAAAACGGGTCGTTCGTGCCAAATTTGAGTTACAGTAGGTGAACCCGATTTTGTGTCAATCTCGCTCTCTTTCTCAGCGAGATTGAGCACCTACGAGCCCCATCGCGGGAGCCAGCGCCGAGCTGGCTTGCCGCGATGGATACAGAGCCGTCATAGAAGCGACGGGAGATCCGACTTGGATTCCCGCCAATTCTACACGTGTGCGGCGTTTGTTATGAATCCTGAAGGGGAAGTCCCCGCCGGATTTTAAATAAAAATCCGGCATGGGTCCCCCCTCAGGAGCATACCGGGCCCTTAGGTCTGTTATGGGTTGTAAGGAGAGCCCCCCTACGCCGGAAAAAACGGCGTAGGGGGTCCCCCTACAATCCATACCAGACCCGTATCCAAAGCACGCTACCCGGCCAGCCAGGAAGGGAGTGGGGACGAGCGAGCGCCCCCCCCCCCCCTCCTGAGCCGTACCAGGCTGCATGCCCTCAACATGGGGGGGTTGGGTGCTCTGGGGCAGGGGGGCGCACTGCGGCCCCCCCCACCTCAGAGCACCCTGTCCCCATGTTGATGAGGACAGGGCCCCTTCCCGACAACCCTGGCCGTTGGTTGTCGGGGTATGCGGGCGGGAGGCTTATCGGAATCTGGGAGCCCCCTTTAATAAGGGGGCCCCCAGATACCGGCCCCCCACCCTAAGTGAATGAGTATGGGGTACATCGTACCCCTACCCATTCACCTGCAAGAAAAGTGGTAAAAACACAAATAAACCACACAGTGTATTAAAATATTTTATTTTTCTGCTCCGGAGGCCGCCCCCTGTCTTCTTTATTAGCTCTTCTACCAGGGGGGGCTTCTTCTTTGACGTCTTCGGGTGGGTGGGGGCCGCCGTCTGGTTCTCTTCCACCGCCGGGGGGGGGTGGCTTTTAAAAAAGCCCCCACCCCCCCGGCGGGTTTCCTCCGGCGTCTTCGGCGGGGCTCTTCTTCTTCCGCTATCCCGACGGGTCTTCTCAACTCTCCGGGGCTCTCCTTCTGTCTTCGCCGCTCTCCGTTGTTGACTCGGCGCACCCCGGTTCTTCGTCTCGCTGTCCGGTGTCTTCTTCCGTGATGTACGTCTTCTCCTTCCGTGCTGTGATGAGTTCTTCTTCCGTGCTGTGACGTCATGTTCTTCACTTCTCTCCTTCTCCCGATGTTGCCACGCCGGTCCTCCTCGCTGAAATGACGGATGCGCGCCTTGCATCGGACCTATATAGGCCTCACAGTCCCATCATGCTCTGTACCTACCCATGTGATACCTACCCACGTGGTAGGTATCACATGGGTAGGTACAGAGCATGATGGGACTGTGAGGCCTATATAGGTCCGATGCAAGGCGCGCATCCGTCATTTCAGCGAGGAGGACCGGCGTGGCAACATCGGGAGAAGGAGAGAAGTGAAGAACATGACGTCACAGCACGGAAGAAGAACTCATCACAGCACGGAAGGAGAAGACGTACATCACGGAAGAAGACACCGGACAGCGAGACGAAGAACCGGGGTGCGCCGAGTCAACAACGGAGAGCGGCGAAGACAGAAGGAGAACCCCGGAGAGTTGAGAAGACCCGTCGGGATAGCGGAAGAAGAAGAGCCCCGCCGAAGACGCCGGAGGAAACCCGCCGGGGGGGTGGGGGCTTTTTTAAAAGCCACCCCCCCCGGCGGTGGAAGAGAACCAGACGGCGGCCCCCACCCACCCGAAGACGTCAAAGAAGAAGCCCCCCCTGGTAAAAGAGCTAATAAAGAAGACAGGGGGCGGCCTCCGGAGCAGAAAAATAAAATATTTTAATACACTGTGTGGTTTATTTGTGTTTTTACCACTTTTCTTGCAGGTGAATGGGTAGGGGTACGATGTACCCCATACTCATTCACTTAGGGTGGGGGGCCGGTATCTGGGGGCCCCCTTATTAAAGGGGGCTCCCAGATTCCGATAAGCCTCCCGCCCGCATACCCCGACAACCAACGGCCAGGGTTGTCGGGAAGGGGCCCTGTCCTCATCAACATGGGGACAGGGTGCTCTGAGGTGGGGGGGGCCGCAGTGCGCCCCCCTGCCCCAGAGCACCCAACCCCCCCATGTTGAGGGCATGCAGCCTGGTACGGCTCAGGAGGGGGGGGGGCGCTCGCTCGTCCCCACTCCCTTCCTGGCTGGCCGGGTAGCGTGCTTTGGATACGGGTCTGGTATGGATTGTAGGGGGACCCCCTACGCCGTTTTTTTCGGCGTAGGGGGGCTCTCCTTACAACCCATAACAGACCTAAGGGCCCGGTATGCTCCTGAGGGGGGACCCATGCCGGATTTTTATTTAAAATCCGGCGGGGACTTCCCCCTCAGGATTCATAACAAACGCCGCACACGTGTAGAATTGGCGGGAATCCAAGTCGGATCTCCCGTCGCTTCTATGACGCGCTTGCTGGGATGTGCTGTCACTATTCCAGTGAGTGTGAGATGTCGGCGCGATCTCGGCACCCTGTCGCCGAGTATCAGCGCGACGCTGTCGTGCTAAAAGCACAATATCACAAACACCTACTGTACGTTTCACAGACCATAATTCACTGCGGCATCGCTGGCTGATGATTGGCCCGCATGCTTGGCCAATCACAGCTTGCAAAAAACGGAGAGCCATAATTGGCCAAAGCCAGGGTGGCTTTGGCCAATTATGGCTCAGGGGGTTTAGTACACGCCCCACACTATAAAAGGCCGCCTGCAGGTCGGCCTTGTGTAGTGTGTTGCGGTGTTTGAGAGGACAGAGAGAGTGTAATTTTTTGCAGGTAGATAGAGCAGGCAGGCTAGTCAGTTAATGTTACAGTGTGTAGAGGATATATATATACATCCCAGGTGTTGTACATATATTTATACACTGTATAGTTTAGCTAGATCAAGTCTTCCTAATTTACTGGCAGGCAGGTAATTGTGCTAGCTGCAGTATTCTTACGTGGTTTATTGCCTGTGTCCTGTAGTTTGCTCCTAAAGCTACTTGGTGTGTACTGGCCGTGTGCTCTGTAGTTTGCACCTAAAGATTCAGGAACAGTGAGTCCTGAAAAAAACGACAGTTTTTAAAAAAAAATTTCCATTGATACATGTTCCCTGGGGCAAGACCCGGGTTCTCAAAGACGTTTTACGACAATAACTTGCATATTAGGCTTTAAAATGAGCACTTTTGAATTTGAACGTTCAAGTCCCATAGACGTCAATGGGGTTCTAAATGTTTGCGCGAATGTTCGGTCCGTTAGAAGGTTCTGGTGCGAACTGAATGGGGGGGTGTTCGGCTCATCCCTATTAATGAGGTTAGCTGGTGAACTCCTTTCTGTGTCCTAGCAGTTTTCCCAACCTAAAGGACAGGTAGCAGGAGTAATGGAGGAGTATTTTATACAACAAACTGCAGGCTGAGAGAAATTCCTGGTCTAGGAAATATTGAAAACTTTTTATTTTCTGTAAAAGAGGTACTAAAACGGTAGACTGGTTCATAGGGAAGCTGGAATTTATAAAAAAAAAGTGAACTTAGCCTTTAAAGGGTTAAAGCATATTTCATTATGCGATTTGAATATGCAATTTATATGGAATCCTGTAACTATTTTTTTTTCATTCCTCAAAAAAAATTAAAATAAAGTATGCTGACACCAATAAACTGCTTCATTTCAAGCTTTACTGATTTCAACAAAAGAAATAAATATTAAGACAGAAATGCAGATCATGCAATCATGCATTATATTTCCTTTTATGGCTCTGTCTGTTATCAATTTGTATTTAAATGTAATGGTTTAGTATTGCTTTTATTATTAAGTATCATCACGGTGTACACCAATTTTTTATTTATATTATGTAAAATAATTTGATCAATGGTTCATAAGATATTTTAATGGGAGATCAAAACATATGTGCACCCAGTGATATGTTCCTATTAAATAAATAGATGTCTCCTGTCACTTAATCCTGAAATTGCATGTTTTATTTTTTTTATTATTATTATACAGTTATATTCAACCAGTTGAATAAAAATTTACAAACTAGAGTAACACATAGCATAATGCAGAAATATATATTTTTTAATTGATGTGTCTTCTGTAAACTGTAATCTGATTGGTAGGTAAAGGTTACTGCAGTTATGTTATCATTGCTGCTTGTCTTATTGAAAAAAAACAGTACAGAGCTTAGTCACCTGTAAACGGAAGTACTTTAATGGCAGTATTATCAACTGAGAAGTTGAGTATGAGTCAAGCATCAGGCAGCGCTCTGGTAGAGCAACAGGCTGTGGTCGTCCCCAGCTGGGAGAAGGTTTCATTAAACCTTGCAACCTCTCACGTCTCAGCAAGTGAGTCTGTCTGCGTTCCCAGTGACAATAAAGTCCCCAGGAAGGACTTCAATCTGAAGCCAAGGGTATGGTTTCTAACAAAAGTGTTAAAGGAGATGCTTACACTTTGGGATGTACAGCCAGTCTATACTGGGGTGTCTCCACCACAATCAGACAGTCTGGTACTGCGGAGTACCATTAGGTGGACCCATGAATGGAAGGTGGTACAGCACAAAGGGTCAAGACAAAAATGGTTTATTTATGACGGTATTACTAGTGTTAAAAGTCGCCTGTGCACAGATGTGAAAGGGTCTGGAGAAGCTGTGGAGAACATTATGCTGCATGACCGGTTTGGTGGTGAGTCGGTGATGGTCTGGGGAGGCAAATCCATGGAGGGACACATGGCCCTCTACAGGCTAGATACTGGCACCCTGACTACCATTAGGTATCAGGATAAAATCCTTGTGTAGCACAGGCCTACTACCAAAAGTTATCATTTAAGAAATGTATTGTTTCTTTAGAAAAGGGTTTGGCCATTGAAACTTTATCAGAATATTTCCTTCTAGTTAAGAAAAACAGTTATGCATTGTGGGATATTTAGGACAATGAGGAAGTACTCATGTTGTCAAATCAGGCTGGGAACTACAAACCCACAATGCCAAGCTACAAACCCACAATACCAAGCTCAGAGAACAGCCTGCTGGGTAAGCAGATAAAAGTACAGGCGTGGCCTGCATTCTCTTTGTCTGGACGCCATTCAACAACCAGCAAGAGGCCTGTGTGGGCACAGGGCTGGGAGAGCCTGCGGTCTACAGCAGAGAGAGCAGATCGCCTGCCTCAGAGGAATCCTTGTATCCTTGTGAGCAGCCCTGACGATCGAGCAGGAGAACCAACCAGCGCTTCAGAGCTTTTGAAGCCACCTGCCTTCCAGTATACCGGGAGGAGCAGCACGGCGCGGAGGTGCCATCTATACAGATGGAGTCCACAGCCAGCTGGGATCCAGAGTGGTGAGAAGGCATTTGCATATCCATGTAGTGACTGTACTATTGTTAAGTGATTGCCTACTATACAGACTGCCACTGAGACCTGTAGTCCCACGGCTGTGGATCTATTGCACCTGAGTATTCTATAGCTGGATCCTGGGGTTTTCTGTTTCCTTTTTCCCCATGCTGCAAGGTCAGCACTGTACTGTTCACTCACAGAAGGAATTACAAGTGGGGATAGTTTGCAGCTAAGTAATCAATCATACCATATTCTACAGTTACTGTTTCCTTTGCTATTTTGGATTACAAATACGTGCACCACCTCACACTGCAGTATAATTAAGCTAGCTGAAGACAAGAGAACTGGAGGAACTTTCAATAGCTTATTATTTCACTGGGCTTTGCTGCTATACAATTGCGTATCACTCTGAACTGCACTCTAGGGGGAGCCATTTAGCAACATACAGTTGGAACTTGTACTTATATTATTGTGTTCGCTGTTGTGTATTCTGCGTGCAGTAGTCTGTGTGCTGAGGCCTCAGTGGGGAGGTGCTTCAATACAGGTATAAAAGTATTGATGATCTATTCCACTGTGCACCTGTTCACATATACCCTTATCAGGTGTGCTTATCTCTGAAACTGGTAGTTCTGAGGAGCAGAACTTGGGACCTAAGCTAAAGGCCTGAAACAGCCGGATGGCTAGTGTGAAAGTCGGGAGGCTGAACTGTTGATTCTTTTCAAGATACAGGAATGATGGAACCCTCTTGCAAGGGCTACTTTTGTATCTGTGAACTTTGATGTTTTTAAATAAAAGTGGGCTACCAGGCCCTTAAAAACTCACTTCTGGACTGGCATACTGACTGAAAAACGCACCTACCATTGGAGTCTGATTCCCCAATCTTACTATATATATATATATATATATATATATATATATATATATATATATATATATATATATATATATATATATATATTTACATTATCATGTTAAAGCAATCTTGTGCTTTTTAAAGTGTTATCAGTAATGTGAGTCCCTGTATTTTTCTGCATATTGGATTTCTATATATTATACACAAAACTAGTAACTAAAATCTCATATAAGCTTTAAAGTGACCCTGCTGTATATTTAAAGCCTGTCAAACAAATACCCTACAAAATAAAATTGTGAATACTTACCTATTCTCAAACACTACTAGACACTGCCCAATTCCAACAGATTTGGCTCCTGAACTCCATTATGAAACTGACACTTTTGAGTGAGAGCTGAATGACACCAAGGAGATTTTTCTGGAACTGTTAGTTTCACAATGGACTTCAAGGGACTATCCCTTGAAGCAAGGGATGCAGCCCCCCTAATACTTACCTGAGCCCACTCTCGATCCAGCGATGTGCAAGAGAACAGCTGGTTCTCTGCCTCCTCATTGGCTCAAAGACAGCAGCAGGAGCCAATGTCAATTACAGCCAGTGAGGAAGATCCTTTTTAAAAACACCTGTTTCCTTACTAGTTATGACTTCAGTTGACATAATTGATTCAGTATCCTGTAACAAGCAGGCAAAAAGAGAAACACAGAGGTTGTTTTCCAGTTAATGTCCCTGAGTATATACCATGCTTACCAGTCTGCATGGCAAAATGACAATGTCTCCTACGCCGTCGTATCTTAACTGCATATTTACGCTGGCCGCTAGGGGCGTGTACGCTGATTTACGCCTAGAATATGTAAATCAGCTAGATACGCCTATTCACGAACGTACGCCCGGCCATCGCAGTAAAGATACGCCAATTACGTAAGGGGTTTTCAGGCGTAAAGCACCAAAAACATGGCGCAGCCAATGTTAAGTATTAACGTCGGAACCACGTCGAATTTTTCAAATTGTACGTCGTTTGCGTAACTTGTCCGTGAATTAGGCTGGCCGTAATTTTCGTTCACGTCGAAAGCATGACGATTTGCCGACGTCATTTGGAGCATGCGCACTGGGATAGGTCCACGGACGGCGCATGCGCCGTTCGATCGAAACGTTATTTACGTGGGGTCACAGTTAATATACATAAAACACGCCCGCACCTTTAACATTTGAATTAGGCGGGCTTACGCCGGGCCTAATACGCTACGCCGCCGTAACTTCGGCGGCAAAATCTTTGAAAATACCAAACTCGCCTCTCAAAGTTACGGCGGCGTATCGTATAGGAGATACGCTACGCCCGCCTAAAGGTACGTGAATCTACTCCATAATGTGTACTGACTACTCCCCAGAAACATCAGTTCCTGCATGCATGACTGGCTCACCAATTTTCCCAGATGTCTGCCTAAGATACAAATCAGATTTCAGGCATCCCTTGCAACAAAAATGTCATTTTTTTGAGAGATATTTTCAATAGGAACACATCCAAAGGGATGCAGGCCCAGCAGATTTCCTCATTAGTGCTTTTTAGTTTCACACCTCAGGCCCCGTAAACACGTCCGAGAAACTCGACGGGCAAAACACATCGTTTTGCTCGTCAAGTTCCTTGTGAAGCCGCCGAGGATCTCGGTGAGCCAAGTTTCCTCATTGACTGAGGTCCCGTACACACGACTGAGTTTCTCGGCAGAATTCAGCCAGAAACTCGATCGGAGCCGTATTCTGCCGAGAAACCCGGTCGTCTGTACACTTTTGGCCGAGGAAACCGACGAGGATCTCGTCGGGCCAAATAGAGAACATGTTCTCTATTTCCTCGTTAGTCAATGAGGAAACTTGGCTCACCAAGATCCTCGGCGGCTTCACAAGGAACTCGACGAGCAAAACGATGTGTTTTGCCCGTCGAGTTTCTCGGACGTATGTACGGGGCCTAACGAGGAAATAGAGAACATGTTATCTATTTGGCCCGACGAGATCCTCGTCGGTTTCCTCGGCCAAAAGTGTACAGACGACCGGGTTTCTCGGCAGAATACGGCTCCGATCGAGTTTCTGGCTGAATTCTGCCGAGAAACTCGGTCGTGTGTACGGGGCCTGACAGTTAATTATGAAACCGCTCCCATTACCCTCACTCAGAACATAGGCACAAACACACATACATTTCTTCAGAATAACAAAAGGTAGCAATCTGAAAAAATGTTTGTAATAATCCTTGCAATGAACATAGATCACCCAGAGGTGAATGCTTTTTTTCTCAACAAAAGTGGAGTTAAGCTTTAACAATGTCGATTGTGGAAGCACCTATAAAAGTCACCCAAACATGAGGACCAAATATGAACTCCATGCATGTACCAAAAGCATCAGTGCAAATACATCACAATGTGTATTGATTTTATCATTATTAGCATTGTACCGTATTATCCATCAGTAGAAACAGAAAAATATATAGAATTGTTTAGTGCAGTTGCGCAATGCACAAAGGCTCTGTGTCAAGACCTGAAACTCAAAATATATATATACTGTATATCTTATGCTTTAATTCAAAGAACATTGTAATCTGAAAATGGATTGGTTACTATTGATTACAACATTTTGACCACAGATATTTTGCTTTGCAATAGTTTATTAAAGCAGTGTTCCAGCCGCAATTTTTTTTTAAGTCTGTGATATCGCGCCCCCCCCCCCCCCCCGAGGCCGATCCGTCCATGGGATCGGCTGCCGGCGTCGCCATCCTAATGAAGGCGCATTTGACCTAACTAGCGATAGTTGGTCCAGTCCAAGGGGTGAGTGCACATCTATAAGGGGATTTTTCTTATCAATATTTCAAGCACCAGCACTTTACTTGGGATTTCGATATCTTCATGATTGTTCCAAGCACAAGTACTTTTTCACTGGGGACTGTTTTTAAGTGACCTACTTATTTACTTTGAACTTTTCATATAGCGTGGTCCAATGTTGACAACCTACCAGATTGAAATTTACTGAAACACACCAAAATTTTACTGGCACAGACAAGTTTTTTTTACTGGCATTTCCAAAAGTTACACAATTACAGTTTTAAGTGCAAATTAGAGTATTTAGGCTACACACAAATAAAATATGCAATTAGCAATATTATTTAAGGTAGATATTTAAGGCAAAAAACATATTTATTTATTTTTTGATCTAGTAAGTAGCTCAGGAGACAGGAGGGCAAGAAATTATAATGGGCGCATACACATATGAAATGTCCCCGACCCGATCGCTGCTGGAGTCCCTTGATCGGTCCCCGAAGCTGAAGAACGGGGAGAGCTGTGTGTAAACACAGCTTCCCCGTTCTTCACTGTGGCGCCCGCATTGATTGTGTGTTCCCTTATATAGGGAATTACAATCAATGATGTCACACCTACAGCCACACCCCCCTACAGTTAGAAAAACATATGAGGTCACACATAACCCCTTCAGTGCCCCCTACTGGTTAACTCCCAAACTGTAATTGTCATTTTTACAGTAAACAATGCATTTTAAATTTTCACGAAAAAAAAACGCTGATCGCCGCAATTAGTAGTAAAGAAAATAATTAATAAAAATGCAATAAAACTATCCCCTATTTTGTAAACGCTCTCTGTCCTCTCTTAACCACTGCAACACACTACACAAGGCTGACCCGCAGGCGGCCTTTAATAGTGTGGGGCGTGTACTAAACCCCCTGAGCCACAATTGGCCAAAGCCACCCTGGCTTTGGCCAATTATGGCTCTCCGTTTTTTGCAAGCTGT
This sequence comes from Rana temporaria, assembly GCF_905171775.1. Classification (NCBI taxonomy): domain Eukaryota; kingdom Metazoa; phylum Chordata; class Amphibia; order Anura; family Ranidae; genus Rana; species Rana temporaria. The sequence continues at coordinate 572,288,378 of NC_053489.1, forward strand.
TATTGGCCAAGAATGCGGGTCATAGTGCATGCTTGGCCAATCATCAGCCAGCAATGCCGCAGTGAATTATGGCCCGTGGTGCGTCACTCAAATTTGGTGCGAATGACCCGTTCTGTTCGTATTTCGACGAACGATCGAACATACGATGTTCGAGTCGAACATACGTTCGACTCGAACACGAAGCTCATCCCTACTGGCCATGTATGGACTGAAATTCAGCCAGCTCAGTATTAGCAGGTTATTGAAATCGTGCACAGGAAGCTTGTTGTATGCAGAGGATAGCTTTACTTTCATGGATTATTAGCAATGCATCTCTTACAGGAAACAGGAGAATACAAGTACACACTTAGATACAGAAGGTACATCCTGTGATTACATTACCACAGAGAATTCACACTATAATACTGCAGTGCCACCTATAGATAGGTATAATGCATATATATATATCTCACATTATAAAGCAACTTTACATTACATGTTGTTCTTCCAACACTCAGCGAGGACCCGATGAATCTCCATCTGTATGTGGCCACTGTGGTTAAACAGAAGTCAATCTGCCAACTGACTGCTGTTAAACCATCCTGACATTCTGTTAATCCACTCTGCTGATCTCCAGGGTGGAAGTCTCCCTACTGTCAGAGTACAATGACACAGCAGGAAGGATTCCTCCATTCTTATCAAATGTATAGATGGGGGAATCAGGTCAGTTTGTTTAGGACTCATGTATAGCCAAACTAACTCCATACTTGTACTGTAAATCATATTGTAAATATGCTTTTCTGTGTAATTATTTTTTCTGGGTAAATATAATGTAAATTGCCATACTTTTACTGCACATTGGAGTTTATTTACGAAAGGCAAATCCATTTTGCACTACAAGTGCAAAGTGCCCTTGAAATTGCACCGAATGTGCACATGGAGGTGCATGTGCTGTAAATCTGAGGGGTAGATCTGAAATGAGGGGAAGATCTGCTGATTTTATTATCCAATCATGTGCAAGCTAAAATGCTGTTTTTTATTTTCCTTGCATGTCCCCTTCAGATCTACAGCGACTGCACTTCCAAGTGCAATTTCAAGTGCACTTTGTAATTGTAGTTTGCACTTGTAGTGCAAAGTGGATTTGCCTTTAGTAAATAACCCCAATTGTGTTGCAAATAGTATGTTACAGTATTTGTTAATATTATGTAACCTTATCAATAAATGTATAATGCAGATCAAACGACTTCTTTTGTCTAAGAATTCTCAGATCTAGGTGTGTTTACGTAAATACTCTTGAGGCTAGTTTACACCTGTGCCTACCATTTTGACATACTTTTATGATGTGTTTTTGATGCTTTTGTAATGCTTTTTTTTGAAGATTTAATTAAGCTTAGCAAATGCCTTGTGATCATCAGTTTCCTGGCTAATTAATACCTCCGCTCAGATCACCAGCTCATCAGTCTCCTGGCTCAGTTGTTCTCCCACCCACTCAGTAGTACGTTCCCCCTTACCCCATTTCAACCCCCCCATGCTCATTAGTACATTCCATCCCCACACTCAGTAGTACATTATCCCCTCTCAGTAGCAATACCCCCCTCACTGCTAAATAGTAACACCCTTCCATTCAGTAGTAATCCCCAATGCCCACACCACCTTCTCCTCTACTCTGCTGAATCTCAGTTCTGCTGAAACTCCACTCTGCTGTCCTTCTGACCCTCTGTTCTGCTGATCTCCTGCTCTGCTGATTACCAACTTTGTTTCTTGCTCTGGTCCCCACTCACCTTCCTGCAGTATCATTCCACTGAGTGATATCTGTGGATACCCTGCTGTTCCACATTGAGCCTCACAGCCTGGACTTGAATACAACACAGAGGTAATGCTTAATAAGCACTCCTCAACAGCTGAAGTTAGGGAGTGCTATCTTAGGCTTTGTTTCCACTTTGCACTGTAGAAATCCTGTATAATAATAATAATAATAATAATAATAATAATAATAATAATAATACAATGTCCACAATCCTTTCAGCCAGTGCCTTTGTAGAGATCTTAGTGGGAAAACCCTTTTAATCCAAGGTCAGAAATGGACTTGAGTATAGCTAGAGGCAGATGCTTTGGACTTGCTGTGCAATGCTCTTTTTAAGCTGAGGTTATGTTTGTTTATTGGCTTGCTAAATAAAAGTAAAGGGCAAATCTGCTTAAACAACTCCTGCGTGTTTCTGCTTCATGCAAGGTTTACCTTGACCAATACCAGTTAAGTATGCACCCCTTATATATATATTTTACTTAAAGCCAACACTTTTTTGTTTTAGATTGGATAGCGTTTGGGAGGTTAGAGCCCTTATTGGGTTCTTATTGCTCTGGAAACATGTACCTTGACTCTTGGTTATTGTGACCATTATCTCCAGTACACAAAGTGTTGCTAAAATCCAGAATGTTTGAGTTGTCACAGGTATGGGAGGTAAGGGAAAATGTTTGAGGCCCCGTACACACGTCTGAGAAACTCGACGGGCAAAACACATCGTTTTGCCTGTCGAGTTCCTTGTGAAGCCGCCGAGCATTTTGGCGAGCCAAGTTTCCCCGTTGACTAAAGAGGAAATAGAGAACACGTCGGTTTCCTCGGCCGAAAGTGTACACACGGCTGGGTTTCTTGGCAGAATACAGCTCCGATCGAGTTTCTGGCTGAATTCTGCAGAGAAACTCGGTCGTGTGTACGGGGCCTTAAGGATAAAACATGGTACGATGGCAAGTAAGTGGGGATATTTATTTGATTTGAAGAGATCTTATTTTACTTCCTGCTGTGTCTCTGAGATAGGAAATACCCAGATGGGACACAGACAGCAAAATAATTTCATATACTGTATTCCCTACGCAATACAAAACTGGAAAAAAACGTTTTTGGTTATACATTTAAAGGGACTTTCGTAACAGTTATTATTGTGCTTACCGTGTGTATTGCTTCTGACATTTATTTTTTGTTTTCCTCAGGGTGGTGGCTGAAGCATAACTTGAAGATAAAGTACATTGGGGGAAGATCTGAGCTATCACTAATGTACTGAGGTAGGAGCATATCTGTTTAATAACAGATATTACATTTTCCATATACATAGTAGAAGTTTAAATTAGAACTGTTAATTGTAAAACTTTGGCCTTATGGTGTATAAAAGATTGCCATAATATTGTATTTCAATAGAGATTATATATTTTTGATCAGCAGAATATCTACTAAACATTGAACATTTTTGGATCGCATTGTTTTAGCAGTACGTTAGAAAAACTCTGTAGTATTACATGCAGAGATCTCACTGATGCTTTATTGTCTTATATTTCTGGCACACTTTGGGAATTATTAATGTGTGCCCTATGGTTACCTGTTTTGCTATACATTTTCATTTACTGCATATTGTAGTATGTAGATGCACTGGTGAATTTAGTTGTTCTTCTGTTTCAAGAAAGGCTGCTTTTTTGGCATAAATCAATCTGATGGGAATGTTATCATGAAGAAACAGATCTTATGAAAACAAAACAGACAGATCCATTTTTTATATTTATTTGAAGCTAGATTGTATTTAATATGTTTGATAAAACTTTATTTGTATTTGTATTGTCAGAAATGTTGAAAACATTTGCATTGTTGTATATTACTTGGCTACGGAGAGTCCAATAACCTTGTGAAATCAAGCTACTGTCTAGGCCTATCTTTATACTGCTACCCCTAGAGTAAGCACTGTCATCTGTGCAAAAAAGTCATTATCTTCCCTGTGTTAAAGTTTTGCAGGAAAAGATTTACAACTGATATTTTTCTGTTTGTTATGGAATTGTTACACTTCTTATCTCTTTAGCAAAGTCTAAATGAGCCCTCTCATTTGCAGATAATATTTATGAAAAACTTTTCCCTATGTAATACCTCTGTGTTCTTTGCTGCTGCTCTCTTATCTCTGTTTACCTTGTGTGTGATTTAATACGCTATAGTTATTGTATTTTGAATTTGTATTGACATCTCTTTGGACTCACTTATGGGAGCTATTCTCATTTTTATTTGATATAATGAAGTTGACCTGAAAGGTGAAAATATTTTTAGTTTAAGAGACAATGGACCCAATTTACAAAATTCGGACACGTGGAATTTTCATTGCTACTCATTTGCTAATTTATTTTTCAATTCTATTTATTTTTAGATTTTTTTAACAACTCACTAAAGTCGTTATCACATATATCCACTGCAATTACTGCCTGGATGTTATTGACCTTTTAGCTTTTTGTATGTGTAAGTCAATTCACAAAGATTATAACAAAGATTTTACTCTTAAAAATAGTTAGCTTCTGGGTAGCCTTAAAGGAGATCTAAGCCTTAACTGGAAAATAATTTGTTAAAGCACTGTGTATCAAACAAGTGTCATGTTTTTGTCTTTTTTTCTTCATAAAATTATATTTTCAACTTTTGTTTTATTATTTTATGCTCCTCAATACTACAGATTTGCTCCAGCCTTTTTTTGCCAGTTGTTGTCTATATGCATGCACCCATATGTCTACTGCACATAACTTCCCTGGCAGTGCATCCCTATGTGTGTCAGCATGGCTGCTTGTACTCATTGTCAAAGGTCAAAATTTACACTGCTGGAGCACAATTGGAGCAGTTGTCATCTTATGACAGAAAGTAAATTAGGAATGGTGTAGGTGTGGCGCTGTTGCTCAGAAATAATTTTAGTGTTATAACCAATATGATTAAAGATATTAATAACGTGACAGAGGCTAAAGTGGATGAATTAACCAAGTTACAGAAGGTCAGAGTTACAGAAGGTCTTTGCGTCACTTCTGGTCAGGGCCGTGGAAGGAATTTTTGATCTGCGCCTGTGTTTTTTCACATGTCTGTTACTGTGCACTTAAATCTGAGTATATATCCATTGATTTTTAAAAGTAAAACATTTATAAGCGTTATCACCCTGAACATTATTTCTCTTCTCCTATGCTAATATTGGAGGACCGCAATTTAGCAAACCACAAAGCCAACATTCCTAGAGTGCTACACAGTGGCATATACTGTGGCTGCGCTGCACCCCCTGGTGGGGTAAAGGAATCTAGTGAGTGCATTCATAATAAGAACACGCATAAGATCACCAACACCAATATGACCTAATTAACCTCCCTGGCGGTATGATTCTGTCTGGAATTACGTACCAAAAGCGGTACAATTATTTTGCAAGGAAATTTGGCGTTTTATACTGTAGGCCTGTAATTTTTAGAAATAACTCACTTAAATCTGACCAAGCAAGAGTCTTGTAGGCATCCCAGGTATGATTTTTTTTTAAAACAAAATTATAAATTATAATATAATAAATAATTATAAATAATTATAACAAATAATAATATAATTATAATAAAAATTATTCAATAATGTAATCAACTCAAAATCACTGAAATTTGCTCAGTTGAAGAATTGTCGCTATCATTATTTTTTTTTTTTATGACGAATTTCCCCACAAATCGCTATCGCACATTTCTGCAAGTGATTATAATTTATTATCGCTGTTTTCTAGCTGATCTAAAACCATTTTTGACATAAAGGGACACTTTTGGACAATCTACAGTTTTTAGGCAGAAATTACATTTTTTATTTTATAAAAGTACATGCAGGGCACTGGGCAGACCACTAGGTACAAGGGGGGGTGTGTATTTTTTACATACAGTACTGTAATCTATAAGATTACAGTATACTGTATGTAAAGTGTTTGTTTACTTTTTTGAATTTGGCGCCGTTCTCCGCTCCCGTGCGTCGTAACGTCGCAGGGAACGGAGATCGGCGGCACACGGGGACACTGTGAATCGAGCGAGGAGGACCCGCTCGCTCACACAGCGCGGAGGCATCGCTGGATCCAGGGACAAGGTAAGTAACTTGCCTGTGGATCCAGCGAGAAGGTAAGCCGCGCCGCTGCACACTCTGCACGTCCACCCCGAGCGTGACTCGGGGATACCGATCCTAACATTGGAAACCTACCCCGAGTCACGCTCGGGTTTACCTCTAAGGGGGTTAAGAAGGCTCAAATAATTTCTTCTTTGAAGAGCATTGGTCACTTCTGAAGACCTCAAGTCACGTTATTGATTTTTCTGGAGCACTCAATGCTAAAGGACTGTCAATATCTATTTGAGTTTCTGTTTTTTTAGTTGTTTAAAAATATTTTTTATTTTGCATATCCATATTTTTTATTTGTGCATTTCCTTATTCACTTTAACATGTTAGACTGCTGAATGTTGCAATAGCTTTCTGCACTAATTAGCAGGGAGTCTAACCCCCACACACATAAAAAAAGCACCAGTCACACCATAAAGGAGCCACAAAGGAAGAGTGCAATATTTATTTTGTCAGCACGCGTCACCATTAACCAATTTTTTAGGCAAATACATTCACAAATTAACAGAGTGTTGCGCTCTGCAGAGGGTACAATACGCAAGCATCTGTCACTTTAAATTTTGTGAAGCTAACAATGCACAGCCCAAAGGAGGTACATTAAAGAGGATTTTTGGTTTATTCATCCACTTTAGCCTCTGTCACTTTATGACTACCTTTAATCATATTGGTTATAACACTAAAAGAATTTCTGAGCAACAGCGCTACACCTACACCCTTACTAATTAACTCTTTGTACTCCACTTAGGTGATTGTATTTGTAGGGGCAGCAGTTCTCTCCTTTTATTTTACTCTTTTCCTTTTGCTTTGTTTACTGCGGAATCATCCACAACCACTCTATAGCAGAAAGTGCATGAATATAAATACTCATGGAAGAATTACCAGGTATTATTTTATTCAAATCTATAGGTTTAAAAAGATTGAAAACAACTTTGAAACTTTTATTAACATTTTTAAATGTATATGAAGTTTTAGTAATTTTGTTTAGGTCTTATTTAACAATTATTATAAAGTGTCTATCGAGAAGAGCAGATCAATTAGCTGTATGAAGTGGTGATAAATGACCAACTCATGAGATAAACAGGTTTTCCATTTAAATAACATACTTCTAATAAAGAGTATGCTAAACCAAAGCACTGCTGCTTACTTACTGTAGAAATGTCAGTTTCGTTTTTCTTCTGGCACTATGACTGACAGTTCAGATACTTGTACAGTGCATTGTTGTTTATTCCCCCCTTCTTTTAGACTCTTTAAAAAAAATCACAGAATACAAGGCATTCTGCAAATGGAAGAGGGGAGATACTGTCATTTACTGGCCCCCTTCAGCAGAAGACCACTGTGTATAATATCAAAGATGAATCAAACTGTCATTTCTACAGTAAACAGCAGCAACTGCGTGCTTAGCATACGCTGTAAAAGAAGTGCCTTATTTTAATTATGATATTTGAATTCCACTTTAAAGACTCCCAGTCTAAGAACCTGGGACTTTTGCTTAACAGTTCTGAATTGTGCAAAAATTAGGGATAATATTCAATGGACATTAAGAGTTAATGTATGTTAAACTATACATTCTCTATCTTGGCTGTGGAGCACTCAATAGTGAGTAAAAAAACTTTTTTTAGAGATTCATTTAGCTGGCCATATATTATGCATTTTTCTTTCCTTCAAACACTGGTGGAGGATATCAGCCTAGCAGCCCCAAACCCTTAATAAATGCAGGGGTTTCACACATCTGCTGTAGTAGCTTCAAATAGAGGAGAAAAAGTGTCAGCAGGTGGGCATAGGGGCTTATACCATACACCACCATCAGTTGTCGACAGGCCTATGCTGTCTATGACATCAGTTACATCAGGGAGGTTGGTGGGCAGGTCAAGATTTGTAATTGACAGCCTTGTGAGCAGTCAATTACTGCCTATGACAGCAGTCTTTAGGTGACAGTTAAATAGACATTGTATGCCAGTATGGACAGGCGTGCCAGAGGTTGTCAATATCTGCTTTATGGAGTACCTTTAAAGTAATGTAGACCATGTTATATTGCATTTTTTCAACTATCCATTATATTGCCAAAATCCATTTAAAACTGTGAATAAGGCTCCTTTCACATGGCAGACTCAGCTGGGGATTTGTCAGTTTATGCAGAGCAGACAGATCCCTTTCTGCTATATTGGCAGCTGTAGACTTCAGAGTCCATTTACACCCAACTGCCCTCTGATTTAATTCACTTAAATGGAGGAGGAAGGATCCCCCTTCTTTTTTTTTTTTTTTTTTAGGGACCAGATCAGACTGGAGGTAGGTGTGTGTAAATAGACACAAGCCCATTTACAACCCCCGGTTGGTTTTTAACCACTTAAGCCCCGGACCATATTGCTGGTCAAAGACCAGAGCACCTTTTGCGATTTGTCATGCGAGGTGGCTCCCAAACAAAATTGGCAATCTTTTTTTCCACAAATAGAGATTTCTTTTGGTGGTATTTGATCACCACTGCGGTTTTTAGTTTTTGCGCTATAAACAAAAATAGAGCGACAATTTTGAAAAAAATATATATTTTTTACTTTTTACCATAATAAATATCCCCCAAAAATATATAAAAAAAAAAAAAAATTCCTCAGTTTAGGCCGATACGTATTCTTCTACATATTTTTCTTAAAAAAAAATCGCAATAAGCGTTTATTTGGTTTGCACAAAAGTTATAGCGTTTACAAAATAGGGGGTAGTTTTATGGCATTTTTATTAATTTTTTTTTTTTTTTTTACTAGTAATGGCGATCAGCGATTTTTTTTCGGTACTGCGACATTATGGCGGACACTTCGGACACTTTTGACACATTTTTGGGACCATTGGCATTTTTATAGCGATCGGTGCTATAAAAATGCATTGATTACTATAAAAATGCCACTGGCAGGGAAGGGGTTAACACTAGGGGGCGGGGAAGTGGTTAAGTATGTTTTCTGGGTGTGTTCTAACTGAAGGGGGGTGGACTCACTAGGGGAAATGTCTGATCGCTGTTCATACATTGTATGAACAGATGGTCAGGCATTTCTCCCCTGACAGGACCGGGAGCTGTGTGTTTACACACACAGCTCCCGGTTCTCGCTCTGTAATGAGCGACCGCGGGTCCACGGCAGTGAGCGGGAGTCAGGAGCAAACGGGGGGCGCACGCGCCTCCGGCGGCATGCACGTGCCTCCGGCGGCGTGCACGTGCCCCTAGTGGCCGCTTTGCGAGGCGACGTAGAGCTACGGGCTTTCGCGCAGGAGAGCCAACCTGCCGCCGTAGAACTGCGGCGGCTGGTCGGCATGTAGTTAAGTGAAATCCTTATTTTTTTTGTGTATGATGTAGAAAAATATCACCAAATTATACTTAATGATTGTAATGCACAAAACTAAAGAAATTACAACATTAACAATAAATTAACATCCATTACCCAGACATGTTCAATATTTACTAAGCATAACGTGGGTTTAGGTGTCTGCTGTTCATCTTGCATATAGTATTGAGGTTATAGTCATAGTCTGCATTGCTAATTTAAAAAATAAATACTTTTTTTGTGTTTAATCTTATTAAGTTAGTAAATATAACAAAAGAAAGGAAAAGGAAAGAGATCCTGAAATATTCAAAAACAAATGGATAAATCATATAATTTCCAGAAAAAAAATATGAGTATAAGCAATTTATAGAGTTACGTAACGTATCCCATTTACGTTACACCGCCGCAAGTTTACAGCGTAAGTGCTTGATTCACAAAGCACTTGCCTGTAAACTTGCGGCAGCGTAGCGTAAATCCGCCCGGCGCAAGCCCGCCTAATTCAATTGGGGCGGGGACCATTTAAATTAGGCGCGTTCCCGCGCCGAACGTACTAAGCAATCTCCGTCCCTAAAATTACCCGACGTGCATTGCGCTAAATGACGTCGCAAGTTTCGACGTTAATGTAAATGGCGTCCAGCGCCATTCACGGACGACTTACGCAAACGACGTGAAATTTAAAATTTTGACGCGGGAACGACAGCCATACTTAACATTGGCTAGACTACCTAGAGGGCAGCTTTAGTTTTACGCGATGTATCTTTACGGAAACAACGTAAATTTACATCGACGGGCAAAGTGGATGTTTGTGAATCGGCGTAACTAGTCAATTGCATATTCTACGCCGACCGCAATGGAATCGTCACCTAGCGGCCGGCCTAGAATTGCAGCCTAAGATCCGACGGTGTAAGTCACTTACACCTGTCAGATCTTAGGGCTATCTATGCGTAACCTGATTCTATGAATCAGGCGCATATATACGACAATCGTATCTCAGAGATACGACGGCGTATCAGGATATACGCCGTCGTATCTCTTTTGTGAATCTGGCCCTATATTCAAAATATCTTAAATAAAAAAAATAAAAAAAGGAACAAACAAAACACATATACAAAATGTCTCTATCGTGGAACCATACTATTATTTTTTTATCATTCAGTATTCCAGGTTCTGAACTCTGGATAGGGGTGGGAAGAACGCCACGGAGTCCATTTCCTTAATTTTTTTTCCGTTTTATCGATTTCCCTGGACAACAAATGTTAAAGATTTCAAATGGCATTAAGTTGCACCTCCATTCTGCCATTAATAGTATCACAGTGAACTTTTTTAGCTGATTTAATAGCTTAACAGGTCTCTGTTAACTTGTAGTATAAATCATTGATCCTAATTCCCACCTAATATGGGTCCCCTTGTCTCTTATGCAACAACAATCAGGGAAACTGGGACAAACAAAATTTTTGGACATTTATATTGTCTAGTAATCAGCATAATATTATTCTCTTGTGCTTTGTTGGCTAAGGACAGTCTGTGAGTTAAGGTGAGCCCATGTAGCCGTTCAGTATATGATGGAAAAAAAAGGCATGAGAGAGAATCATTTTTAATTTCTAAATGTTTAACCTTTTCTTATCTTGTCCTTAAAGGTTTACATTTAGATAGTATTAGGCAGGGCTTTTCACAAAAAAATAGGTGCAGATACTTTCTGCCCCTGGGTCACCCTTGTCCCCATCCTCTACCTACCTTCCAGTACCGCCCCCTGTCTCCAACTCCTACCCAACTCCCAGCACCGCCTATTTTCATAGATAATGAAACCAAACATAATTTTGTGGAGCTATACATGCATATGTGCAACACACAGGAAATATGTTTTGACATTTAGTCCTTCAGCAGCAACAATATGGGACCCCTACAGCAACACTAGATTTGTATTGCAGTAAGACACCACCCAGTAACAATAGTGTGCCCCTCTCCAGCAACAATAGAACCCTGCAAGAACAATAAACCACCTAGCACTGATAGATCCCCCAAGCAATAACAAATTCCTCCAGCAACAATAGACCATGCAGCAACAAAAGATCCCCCCCATCAACACTACACCACCCAGCAATAATATATACTTCCAGCAACAATGGATACCTCCAGCAACAATAGATACCTCCAGAAACAACAGAACACAGAGCAGTAGCACATCCATCTGGCATCAATATGTGTAGTTAATACAGAAATACTGGCTATATCAATCAGAGTTTTTGCTGAATCTGTTGTAGACAAAGAAAGATCTGGATGGAGGGTAGCCAATATTTGGATATTTTGGAGCAGGACACAAAACTATGGAAGGGGGAGTGTACTGTGACATTCTTTGACCATGGGCAATATACGTTATAGTGAAATAAATACAAGTGATGTGATTGGCCTTGGAGTTAAAGAACTTGCAGGATAATTAGGAGCAAGAATGATCCAGGTTAGTGGAAGGTGAGCATTTAGAGAGTACAGCACCAACCATGACCTCAGATGCTTCAAACTCTAGGATAAATGTCAGGCAAGGATCCAGGTGGGCTAAGGCAGGTGCTGAAACAAATGCTTCCTTGAGCTTCATTGCGTGTATTTACAATGAGAGGGAATTTTTGGGGATTTAAATGTTTCTAATAATGGACTTGTCAGACATTTGGGTGTCTTTATTTCCAGAATACAGCTGTTTTTGTTCACCAAACATTCACATGGTTGGTTGGTATTTGGGTGCCCCCTGATCGCTAAAGGGGGCTTTCAGATTAAAATAATTCCTCCACCTGCAGTTACTGACAACCACTAAGCCAGGGTTGTGAGGAAGAGGCCCTTGACCTCATTAACATAGAGACAAGGTGGGTAGTTAAGTGTGGGGGGAGGGCACTTTGTGTAAACAACCTGGCACTATACCCAATATAAAACAAAGTTTAAATAAAGCAAGTCCCCATACCTCCCCAAGGGGGAGATAATGGGAAAGAGGGGGATTTTTAAGTGGTTTAAAATAGTTAACACATACAATATATAAAAAAAAATATCCAAATGTTATTTATACAAAGTTATTTTTAAATAGAAGCTGTGAACACCCCCATGCCTATTAGCACAGAAAAAAAATAGGGCACTTTTAAATTGATTCAGCTCAAATTTATACCAACGTGGCTCCTTTTTGTCAGGTGAGATTCTTATTAGTTCACCAAACCTTGAATCAAACCCAGGCCACTTCAGCTCATCTCCAATATAAAGTGCTGTCTGAGCCTGAAGAGAATAGCAGAAACATAGAGAGGAGGGGTATATCGCACTGTCATCAAGGTAGGTCAGAATAAAATGGCCCAAGAAATCTCAGCGTATATATTTGGGATAATAATTTGTTTAGACCTCTATAATCAAAGGACAAAAATATATTTTTCTACAAAACAGATTCCTGCTGCCACAGGGAAAGTGGATTGACAAATAAAGCTATTTCTCGGGCTCTCTCTAATGTTTCTTGACTTTCTAGTTCAATACAAAGGAAAACAGATCCCCAGGAGGAAATGCCCCCCGGCAGCAGTCCAATGGGGCCGTCATATACAATCAGTGAGGGGGTAGAGCTAAAGCCTCTTCAACAAAGTCTGAATAGCAGGGTGGTAAGTATGTGGGAGTCAAATAGATAATAAAGTTGGTGCCCATAAGACATTTACAGAAGCATTCTTGGGAACAGGCAATAATGATCTCCCCTTTGGACCGGTTAAAATGGAAGTTGTGTTACTAAAGCCAAGGAAAGCACAATATGGCGAGTACGCAGGTGAATATTTGGTATACAAGGTCAATCAGGACAATGTGGTCAGTAACAAGCAGAGGTTGGGTCAAACAGACAAGTGAAGAGAATTTTTATCACAAGCCCAAGGTCCCGAAGCATGTGACCATAGCTCATTTTATTTACATTGTATAGTGGCACGGCATTCAATTTTTTTACATCAATTTACATTTAACAATGTAGGTTTTTTGCTGTCAATGTGGTCACTGCTTGTTTGTGATTACATATTATAATTCAGAGTCACAATAATGAAAGTTTTATGCAATGATTCATGAGAAAAATACATGACATATAGAGTGAAATGTACTGTTAAATTGGTGAAACAATTTCTCTGACAGCTGAAATTTCTTTGTCTTTGGTCTCAAGACAAGCTGACGGACATCACTGCTCTTTTTCCCTCAACAAGCACATAACATATGAACTGTATGTGTATGTGTATGTGTATATATATGTATATATGTGTAATATATATATATATATATATATATATATATATATATATATATATATATATATATATATATATATATATATAGTAACTTTTTTATATATTTTTTAATTTTTTGTATTTGATTAGTAGCAGAATACTATTATTCATTCAAATATATTCCTCTTTAGCAAAAAAAAAAAAAAAACACAGCAATGTCTCCCTTCATCCCCACTGAATACCAATTACCACACCACACACACATACCACTGATCTTTGCCAGCAGGCATTTGTTCCTTCCACTATCATTTGACACTAGGGCATTTCCCTTTTTCCTATGACCACAAACATCTGCCATTTATTCTTTCCACTGACTACCAATGGCAATCATTTTTTCCTCCCACTTACAACTGATGATGTACATTTCTTCCTCTCACTGTTTACCGGTGCCTAGCATTTCTGCCTCCAACTGACCAACAATACCAAGCTTTTTTTATTCTGTCCACTAATCACAAAGGTTGAATTTTTTTCTCCCACTGAAAAGTAATATAAGGGTCCCTCCAGACACAGCAGATCACATGAACAGGTACAGGACAAATAAAACTGAAATAAATTTACCATTTACAAAAATCAAAGATATAAACAAAGGGGCAGATCCACATAGAAATAGATGGGCGCAGTGTATGTGAGATACGCTACGCCGCTATAACTTACTTTTGGCCGGTTCGAATCCCCAAAGAATTTGCGCTGTAAGTTACAGCGCCGTAGTCTATCTCTGTCGGCGGAATTCAAATCGGCGATTAGGGGGCGTGTTTCATTTAAATGAATCGCGTCCCCGCGCCGAATGAACTGCGCATGCTCCATTTGTAAATTTCCTGCCGTGCATTGCGCTAAATTACGTCACAACAATGTCATTTTTTTTAACTTTTTTTATCCCGATTCACGGACGACATGGCAGGTCTAACTTTACGCGACGAAATACCAGCTTTAACTATACGCCGGAAAAACCCAACTAGAGACGCCGTAAAAAAATGCGCCGGCCGCTCGTACGTTCGTGGATCGTCGGAAATAGCTAATTTGCATACCCGTAGCAGAAAACGACGTGAACGCCACCCAGCGGATGCCGAAGTATTGCATCTTAGATCCGAAGGTGTACGAGGACGTACACCTGTCGGATCTAACCCAGATGCCGTTGTATCTTGGTTTGAGGATTCAAACCAAAGATACAACGTGGGTAATTTGAAAGTACGCCGGCGTATCAGTAGATACGCCGGCGTACTCGCTCTGTGGATCTGCCCCATAGACTGCATGCCTGCAGTCTGTGAGATGTTCCTTTTCACAGTGATCAGCTGTGAAAGGGAATTAAATGCCTCCTTCAGTCATACTATTCCTGTATATAGTAAAAAGAAGAAAACACAGTACTGCATCACTGAGTAATTGTCATTTAAAATGTGACAGTGCAGAACACTGAAAAATGGCCTGGGCTGGAAGAAAATGAAATAGGCTGGGCTTGAAGTGGTTAAAGTAGGTTCAGACAAATTATGAGTATTCCGTCCATATTTTGTGTGTTTGTTATTTGTTTTGTTTTAATGAACATTTAGATTTAAAGTGCATCTGTAAAACTCTTGTCCCTTTAGGCAACACCCACTATTCAGCACAAAGTAGCCATACCCATATTTTTCTGGGGAGCACTTTCTGTCTCAAGTTCTGATGTTGGAAGGTATGCTGATGGATATAAATAAAAAAAAGCTAATCTTTACAGTTTTCCCTAGTGTCTTTTGGCTCTTATACATGGGCATACATTAGCCACTTGCTTACAGGGCACATATACCCCATTCCTGCCCAGGTGAAATTTCAGCTTTAAGAACTGTCACACTTTGAATGACAATTGCGCGGTCATGCGACGTGGCTCCCAAACAAAATTGACATCCTTTTTTTCCCACAAATAGAGATTTCTTTTGGTGGTATTTGATCACCTCTGTGGTTTTTATTTTTTGCGATATAAACAAAAATAGAGCGACAATTTTGAAAAAAAAAACTATTTTCTTACGTTTTGCTATAAGAAATATCCAATAAAAAAAAAAACATACATTTATTTTCTCAGTTTATGCCGATACGTATTCTTCTACATATTTTTGTTAAAAAAAAAATATCGCAATAAGCGTATAGTGATTGGTTTGCACAAAAGTTATAGGGCCTGATTCCCAAAAGAGATACGCAGACTTAACTCAAGTTTTCTAAATTTACACTGCGCGTATATTTGCGCACGATCTTCAAAACGAGTTAAGCAAAGATTTCCGTATTTTCAGCCGTACTTAAATTAGTTACACCTGCGCATCCCCGGGCGCAAATTACGCTAGTCTCGCCGCTGTTTTTGATAGGCAAAGATGCAAATGAGGGAGTTAGGGCGATTCTCAAAATTAAGTGTGTGCGCCGTATTTTCCGCCCTGTGCGCACCTGTTAGTTTCCCTGACTAAATTTCCACATTATAAAACCAGCCCTAATTTTACACATGCTGTGGAAGGGTTTGCTGTAGGTAGTGACTAGAGCTTAGAGCTATAGTTGAGAAGGATCTTTGTTGAAAAATGCCAGGGCCAGCTATGATTCTGACGGCACTTGCTGCCTTACAGGCACAAAGGAGGAGGAGGGCACAGAGGAGGAGGATGAGGGCACAGGCGAGAGTTTATCGTCCACGGCGTGATCTTT